>NC_059176.1:60120075-60423105 GCF_019923935.1 Bubalus bubalis
CTCCTGGCTTGGAGAGTTTCTATTGAAAGATCAGCTGTTATCCTTATGGGTATTCCCTTGTGTGTTATTTGTTGTTTTTCCCTTGCTGCTTTTAATATTTGTTCTTTGTGTTTGATCTTTGTTAATTTGATTAATATGTGTCTTAGGGTGTTTTGCCTTGGGTTTATCCTGTTTGGGACTCTCTGGGTTTCTTGGACTTGGGTGATTATTTCCTTCCCCATTTTAGGGAAGTTTTCAGCTATTATCTCCTCAAGTATTTTCTCATGGTCTTTCTTTTTGTCTTCTTCTTCTGGGACCCCTATGATTTGAATGTTGTAGCGTTTAATATTGTCCTGGAGGTCTCTGAGATTGTCCTCATTTCTTTTAATTCATTTTTCTTTTATCCTCTCTGATTCATTTATTTCTACCATTCTATCTTCTAATTCACTAATCCTATCTTCTGCCTCTGTTATTCTACTATTTGTTGCCTCCAGAGTGTTTTTAATTTCACTTATTGCATTATTCATTATATATTGACTTTTTTTTATTTCTTCTAAGTCCTTGTTAAACCTTTCTTGCATCTTCTCAATCCTTGCCTCCAGGCTATTTATCTGTGATTCCATTTTAATTTCAAGATTTTGGATCAATTTCACTATCATTATTCGGAATTCTTTATCAGGTAGATTCCCTATCTCTTCCTCTTTTGTTTGGTTTGGTGGGCATTTATCCTGTTCCTTTATCTGCTGGCTATTCCTCTGTCTCTTCATCTTGTTTAAATTGCTGAGTTTGGGGTGTCCTTTCTGTATTCTGGCAGTTTGTGGAGTTCTCTTTATTGTGGCGTTTCCTCACTGTGTGTGGGTTTGTACAGGTGGCTTGTCAAGGTTTCCTGGTTAGGGAAGCTTGTGTCGATGTTCTGGTGGATGGAGCTGTATTTCTTCTCTCTGGAGTGTAATGAAATGTCCAGTAATGAGTTATGAGATGTCTATGGTTTTGGGGTGACTTTGGGCAGCCTGTATCTTGAAGCTCAGGGCTGTGTTCCTTTGTTGCTGGAGAATTTGCTTGTTATGTCTTTCCCTGGAACTTGTTGGCCCTTGTGTGGTGCTTGGTTTCAGTGTCGGTATGGAGGCGTTTGATGAGCTCCTGTCAATTAATGTTCCTTGGAGTCAGGAGTTCCCTGGAGTCAGGGATTGGACTTAAGCCTCCTACTTCCAGCTATCGGTCTTAATTTTACAGTAGTTTCAAAACTTCTCCTTCTATACAGCACCACTGATAAAACATCTACGTTAAAGATGAAAAGTTTCTCTACTGTGAGGGTCACTCAGAGAGGTTCACAGCGTTACATGGAGAAGAGAAGAGGGAGGAGGGAGTTACAGGTGACCCAAATGAGATGAGGTGGAATCAATAGTGGAGAGAGTGGACTAGCCAGTAGTCACTTCCTTATGTGCACTCCACAACTGGACCGCTCAGAGATGTTCATGGAGTTATACAGAGAAGAGAAGAAGGAGGCAGGAGACAGAGGTGGCCAGAAGGATAAAAGGGGGAAATGAAAAGGAGGGAGACAGATCCAGCCAGTAATCAGTTCCTTAAGTGTTCTCCACCATCTGGAACACACAGAAATTCACAGAGTTGGGTAGAGTAGAGAGGGGTTAGGGAGGAGATACAGGTGACCTGGTGGAGAAAATGGAGAGTCCAAAGGGAGAGAGAGCAGTCAAGCCAGTAATCTCGTACACTAGTGAAAAATGGGTCCTGAGGATTGGGTTCTTAAAGGTACAAAATTGGTAACAAATACATAAAAGCAAAAATTAGAAATCTAGAGTAGAGTTTGGAATTTCAAAAATGCAATGTTAATGAAAAGAAGAAGGAAAAGAAAGAGAGAAAAAATGAACAAAGAAAAACAAACAAGGTCGTGAAAATTATAAAGAAACTACAGGTACAAAATTGATAACTAATACCAAAAGCAAAAATTAAAAATCTAGAGTAGAGTTTGGAATTTGAAAAATACAACGTTAAAAAAAAAAAAAAAAGAAGAAGAAAAATAAAGAGAGAAAACAAACAAACCAACAAAAACAATGTCGCAAAAATTATAAAGAAAATACAGGTACAAAATTGATATCAAATACCAAAAAGCATAAATTAAAAATCTTGAGTAGAGTTTGGAATTGCAGATATACGATGTTAAAGAAAAGAAGAAAAAGAAGAAAAAAAAAAACACATGGTCAAAAAATTATAAAATATATATATGAAGTTTGCTGAAGAAGAAAGAAAAAAATAGGGTCTTTTTTTTTTTTTTTGCAAAGTAATAGTCATAAAAGTGAAAATTAAAGGACAATAGAGGACTTAAAAATTTTTTTTTTAATTAAAAAAAAAAGAAAAGAAAGAAAGATTGATCGTAAAAATAGTAAAAATATATCTAGGTCTTTCTCTGGTTTTGTTGTGAGTATTGTGGGTTCAGTTCATTTTTGGCAGTTCCTTAGTCTGACTTATATTTCTCAAGATCTATAGGCCCCTTCCTATGTAATCCGTAGTAACCACAGGGTTTTAACCTATGGCCTGTAGCTTCCAAGGCGTTTCCCTCTGTTATAGCTTCTTCTGTTTGCTGGTCTCTTCAGTGTCTGGTTCCCGCCCTGACACAAAGGGGATGGTTGAGGACACTTTTTTTTTTTTTTTTTTTAATTTAGGCTCACTTGTTCAGCCGCGTTGTGGGGAGGGAGGGAGGGATGCTGCAAACAGATAACACTGGCGTGTGCTCGCAGTGCCTCAGCCACACTGGGTCTGCCCCCGCTCACGGCGCGTGTAGCCTCCCTGCCCACACTGCTTGGGCTCTAGGTTGTTCCGCCGGGAACAATCAGAGGCTGGCCCTGGGCTGAGCTCCCAGGTCCAAGCCGCTCAGGTTCAGGCACTCGGGTAGTCCTCAGAGGCACAGACTCGGTTGGGCCTGCGTTTTGTGCTCTTCCCAGATCTGAGCAGCTCAGGTGATGAGGTGTTTGGCGGGCGCCAATGCTGCGACTTATCGCCTCCCCGCCACTCGGTTATCTGGGTGTAAAACCGGCGCACCTTCTCAGGCAGCTGTTGACCGTCCAGACCCCCAAGAAGTTTTAGTTAGCAAAGAAGCCTGCTTACAGTTTTATAGATAGTGTCTCTCTGGGGCTGCGATTGCCCCCTTACGGCTCTGGCTGCCTGTCACCGGAGGGGGAAGGTCTGCAGCCGGCTATCTCTGTTCAGTCCTTTGTTCTGTGCGTGGGCCTGGCGGTGTCTTAGGTTAGGGCTGGCTTTTCGCGTGGTAGATATCCCACAGTCTGGTTTGCTAGCCCAAATTATTTCGCTCAGATAGCGCTCAGGACATTCGGCCTGATTCTTACTCTAAGGGACACAGCCCGCGCTGCACTTCCCTGCCCAGCCCCCGCTTGCTAATGCCGTGTGCAGGCGTCTGCACTGCTTCTCTGCTGGGGGAGTTACCATAGGGCTCACAATCCGTGATTTTTAATTGTTTATTTTTTTTTTCCCCTCCCTTTTATGTTGCCCTCTGTGCTTCCAAAGCTCGGCACAGATTCGGCAGTGAGAGGGTTTCCTGGTGTTTGGAAACTTCTCTCTTTTTAAGACTCCCTTTCCGGGACGGAACTCCGTCCCTCCCTCTTTTGTCTCTTTTTTTGTCTTTTATATTTTTTCCTACCTCCTTTCGAAGAGTTGGGCTGCTTTTCTGGGTGCCTGATGTCCTCTGCCGGCATTCAGAAGTTGTTTTGTGGAATTTACTCGATGTTTAAATGCTCTTTTGATGAATTTGTGGGGGAGAAAGTGTTCTCCCCGTCCTACTCCTCCGCCATCTTGGCTCCTCCCCTGTAGCATTGTTTATAACAGCCCAGACATGGAAGCAACCTCAATGTCCATCAACAGATGAATGGGTAAAGATGTGGTGTATGCATATACATACATACATAAATATACACACACAATGGAATACTACTCAGCCATAAAAAAGAATGTAATAATGCTACCTGCAGCAACATGAATGGACCTAGATATTGTCACACTAAGTGAAGTGAGTCAGACAAGGAAAGACGAATATATGATATCACTTGCATGTGGAATCTAAAATATGATATAAATGAACTTACCTACCAAACAGAAACAGACCCACCAAGATAGAAAACAAACTAATAGTTACTAAAGGGGAAGGTGGGAGGAGTAAATTAAGAATTTGGGATTAACAGATACACACTGCTATACATAAAACAAATAAACAACAAGGATCTGCTATATAGCACAGGGAAGGATATTCAATATCTTGTAATAAACCATAACAGAAAAGAATATGAAAAAATATATACATATATATGTAAAACTGAATCATCTTGCTGTACATCAGAAACTAACACAATATTTGTAAATTAACTATACTGCAATTAAAAAAAAAAGAGTGAAGCTCTTTATTAGTGACTATGGACCTCATTTGCAAAGGATTCAACAAAATCATGTGTATTCATCCCAACTTTTATTCTATATTTAAAAGTATTCATGACCTGTAAAATACGAAGAATGTCTATTTTAAGAGACATCTGAAAGGATAGACACCAACTGCAGCCTTGAGGCTGAAACACGTTCCAGTATGGACCTTAACTTGGGTATCAAGATTATGATGCTTTGTGAGATGACCTGGACCATTTCATGAGAGTGTGTTTCATACAACGACATGTATGATGCTTTGTGAGATGACCTGGACCATTTCATGAGAGTGTGTTTCATTCAATGACATGCTGCTCCTATCCATGTGTACCTTGCCGCTTCTCCAACCACTCTGTCATTCAGTGACTGAACTTCAGCTGAATCTCACTTTAAGCTATTATTTTTCCCTTGCTGTGTCATACTCTTGGTTCACCTCCCTGACCGTCAGCAGTTGTTGGCCTAGAGAATTCCAACAAGTATCACAGTTAGCCTGAACCAGAAGATTGAGGAAAAGTTATCTCCAAAAATATATGGAAGGCTTTCCCAACCCCTAGCAAAATTGCTTCTACAATTTTCAGTAGCATGTATTATCACACTCTGGGAGAAGAGAATTCTCATCTACGGTGAGACTTTTTCCAACTCTTCCTGCAGAAAAACAGAAGTACAGATTCCCTGGGAGAATGGGAGTCTTGTCACAGAAGGCTCCCAGCTGAGTATCACTTAGAGTTTTTTGTGTGGGTAGGAGCCTCTGTGTAAGGGATGGTCAGAGCAGGTCTACGGCTTCTTTCTCCAGGAGATAATTTAAAATTCAGAGAATCTGACAAGAGATACAATCACGTTCCCTCCTTGTGTGTTAGTTGCTCAGTCGTGTCCAACTCTTTGCAACCTCGTGGACCATAGCCCATCAGGTTCCTCTGTCCAAGGAATTCTCTAGGCAAGCAGTGAGATACTGGAGTGAGTAGCTATTCCCTTCTCCAGGGGGGTTTTCCCAACCCAAGGATCGAACCCAGGTCTCCTGCCTTACAGGCATATTCTTTAACATATGAGCCACCAGGGAAGCCCATTGGCTGGTGCGTAAAAAAAATGTCATGGTTGCACACTGCCCACAGATTACTTAGCGTGAAATCCAAGGTCATTCACAGTCATGCCTACTTGGTGTCACTGTGTGCTATCCTTGACCTCCTTCAGTTCCTGTCCCACCTCTGCTAAACTACCTACTTTTTGCTCTACAAATCATATGCCTGACACTTTCTATGTCTTCTCATGTTGTTACCACTGACATGCTGTTAAGCGTTATGTTTTTATGTCATTAGGAGGTAGAACATTACCTCCTATATTTGTTTGGCAAATATCCACTCGCTCTGCTTGGCCCATTTTTTCTAATGAGATATAATTACCTATAACACTGGGTAAATTTAAGGTGTGCCACCTGTTGATTTGATAAATTTACACAATGCAATATAATTGCCTCCTTAGCTTTAGTTAACATCTCTATTATGCCATGTAATTACAATTTTTTTGTGGTGAGAACAGATAGGATCCAGTCTCTTAGCAACTTTGAAGCATAAAATACAGTATTGTTGACTGTAATTCCTGTGCTGTGCATTAGAGCCCCGCTTGGCCCATGTTGAGTATCAGTCCTTCTCTCTGCTCTCCCATCTGGCCCTTTCTCCTCCCCTCTCTGGGGCCTACAGGATGCTCCAATTTGTCCACACTGGTCTTGATGCTTGGGGGGGTCAGGTGGGGGTCTCAACCTTACTCTTCTGGTGGAGACTGCCGGCTGTCCACCCCGATCCATCCACCACCCTCCGTTTCCACCTCCATACAGTTGTAGCTGGGCATGCAGTTATTTGGGGGAGAACTGAATTGGTGACAAGGGGAGCCCCCCTTGGGACAGGGTGGGCAAAGTGATCAGGTGCTGGCCAGAGGCACGTGGGTGGTACAGCTGTGGTCCCACGTGTGAGCAGGGCTGGAAACCTCTCTGTTACCCCTTTACCACCCCCAGCTTCAGCCAAACTGATGAGAATGGGGGATGGCACGAGGGCCTTGAGGAAGGACCAGGGAGTCAGAATGACCAGAGAAGCAGCAGTCCGCTGCCTTCCCAAAGCTACTACCCAAGAGAAGAGTCAACCTCATTATCTTATCTGAGGTGTTGTTAGATTACTTCCCTCACATTTTATCTCTCTCTATATTTTCCTCCCTCCCTCTATGATTTTTTTTTTTTCACAAGCACTTAATCTATTACCCAGTTATCACTATTTTATGACCTTGGACAATTGACTTAAACCTCAGCTTCTGAATCTGGAAAATGGAGACAATAACCTCATGCAGTTTTGAGAGGATTAAATGAGTCGATCCGTGGAAATGGCTTGACAGTAAATATGAGATGCGATGATGTTTATTGTAATAAACATCCCCCCCCGCTCCAGATATTTTTGTCTGCGAACTGGTCTCCCTGCCTCAGACTTGGGCAGGTGCCATGTGATACTTATTTTTGTCACCCTAATGTGCACACTAGAGTGCTTGTCTGAGTGCTCAGTCGTGTCTGACTCTTTGTGACCCACCAGGACTATAGCCCTCCAGGCTCCTCTGTCCATGGGATTTCCCAGGCAAGACTGCTGGAGTGGGTTGCCATTTCCTTCCCCAGGGGATCTACCCAGACCCAGGAATCGGACCCACATCTCCTGCGTCTCCTGAACTGCAGACAGAGTCTTTACTACTGCACCAACTGGGAAGCCTATGGACACAAGTTGCCTACATTTGCTGCTTACACAGATCTTTGAGGAAATTAGAAATGGGACTCGGAAGAGTGAGCTTGGGTTCTGGAGAGGCACAAATAGTTCAGTCATTTCTTTGACTTTCAGTTTATAAATATCTGGAGATTTTCAGAGAGTTTATAATTTATTCTGTTCAGAATATAAGACTAAACAAAATAAAAAATCTTGAGAACTTCCAAACAAAATTTGTCATAATTCTGCTTAGGGGGGAAATGTTGGGATCATATTCCCTTGGAAACCGAAGAAGGCTTTGATTTGGAGTTGAAGGAAGGGAAGGAGTTTTCTTTGTAGCCTGAGTTCTCCAGGAGATATTAATATATTGGTATGCCAAGGTGGCTTATTGTTGTTTTTAGTTGTCATTATTAGGTGTCATTTTTAGTTCTTTCTTGGTTGCCATCATCACCCCCTCCAAACTTTACTTAAAGCTGCGTGGAAAGAGAGAGGGAGACCCACTAGCCTTTTTGACACTTTGTCCAAGTGCCGAGCTAGTACAAACCTACCTGGTTTCTTTGGTTCCAAGTTGGCCCTTTTTCCTTGGTAAAAACACTCCTCCAACTTGATGCTTAATAGGCGATCCAGACAACCAGTTGCAAATGCTTGTAGAGAGAACAAAGGGGGAGTGCTTTCTCAGTGACCAGCCCAGCTGTACACAACTGATGCTTTTGCTTGTTCCATCCTGCCTCCTAAGATAAACGTGGGTATTTGGGGATGGTGGGAGGAGTCACTGTTTGGAGAAGAGGAGGATATAGAATTTGCTCCACTTTACTGAGATTCTGCTTAGACTCTCCTCCCTGCCCCAGATTCAAACTAACCCTGTAGATTCTTACATTTCAAAGCGATTCATAGAACTAACATACTTTAAATAAAAGTGCCCTTGTTTGCTTAGAATGACCCCTAACTGCCTACTCTTTTGTTAGTGGAATTTCACTCTGCCACTTTTGTAGGGCACAGAATTTGATGTGAAGTGTTGCCAGGAGCCTGGTTCAGGCTTTTGTGGCACCTACCAAAAGTACATCTTCTCAAAAGTGGTCTCACCTGCAAGGCAACCCCTCTGCCTGACTTCCCATGTATATGGCTGCTGGTGACTTTTAGCCACTGCTGCCCTAGGCTCACCTCGGGGAGGTTTGGATGATCCAGTCAGACCCTGAGAATTTGTTTTCATGGGCTGGAATGAGGCTGAACTATTAACATTTTTTACAAAGCATTCTAGATGATTTCAATATGCTTCAGGTTGAGACTCTCTGCATGAAGACTTTTTTGAAAAACAGAAAGCATTAACAAGGCTTTTCCCCTTATTCTCCAATTTCAGTGCCTGAAAGTGGCATTTTTATAAGTCCCTGCAGATGAGGAATAGAAAAGGGCCTGTTATCTAATAAATTATTGCATCAGGCATGCAATGTGTCAACTTTCAGAAGGACCCGGTAAAAACACGAGAGCTTCTAGACAGAGTAAGTTGCTAATCTTAGTTGCGTCAAATACTCTTCTTTCCAATAAGAAAGCAAGGCTCTTGTTTCAGCAGGATTTTAGGGTCTTTAGTTTTATATAGCCTTGCAGATGAGCCAATGAATGGTCCTTCTGCAGCGTGTGCACTGAAGAGTTTCTGAGATGGTAAATAAACGGATTCCCTAGAGTCATTGCAGAGAACACTGTGTTTGACTGTCAGGTACACGAAAAATCCCTCAGAGGCAGACACAATGCTCTTCTTCATTTACACTAACAGCTGAACCCCTGGTAGGTATGTCTGTGGTTGTTTATCTAAAGTAGCAAATAAAGGCCAGCGTGGGTTTTAATCACTTATCTACGAAGAGTTGGGATTAACTGCAAATCCTCCTGAAACACTGCCTCCCCAGTTTTATTTTAAGGCCTGGTGAGTCTTTTTCCATTCTTTGGAAAATGAATTTAGGTGTGTGAAAAGTGATAAGCAACAGTGTGTGAACTTCTCTGCTTGACCACCGCACAGACATACTATGGATAATCGGCTATTGCAGGGCAAATTTTCCCATCGGAATACCCTATAAAAGTGTTCAAAATCCCACAGAAGAATGAACAGAAGGCATGAAATCCAGTTGTTATGGAAATCCATCCTTGGCCTCTCAATTAAGAGAAGACAACTGGACCCATCTAAGTTAAAAACTTTGACTTTCGCCTAGTTGGGTGTTTGGTGTGTGTGTTCAGTCTCTCAGTAGTGTCTGACTTTTTGGGACCCCATGGACTCTAGCCTGCCAGGCTCCTCTGTCCATGGGATTCTTCAAGCAAGAACACTGGAGTGTTCGGAATACTAAATTCCTTTTCCAGGAGATCTTCCCAGCCCAGAGCTTGAACCTGTGTCTCTAGCGTCTCCTGCATTGGCAGGCAGATTGATGACTCCTAGATAAGCTGCTTCCCTGGTAGCTCAGCTGGCAAAGAATCTGCCTGCAGTGCAGGAGACCCCAGTTTGATTCCTGGGTCAGGCAGATACCCTGGAGAAAGGATAGGCTACCCACTTCAGTATTCTTGGGCTACCCTGGTGGCTCAGATGGTAAAGAATCTGTCTGCAATGTGGGAGACCTGGGTTCGATTCCTGGGTTGGAAAGATCCCCTGGAGGAGGGCATGGCAACTCACTCCAGTATTCTTGCCTGGAGAATCCTATGGACAGAGGAGCCTGGGGGGCTACAGCCCATGGTGTCACAAAGAGTCACTCAGTCATGTCCATGATTGAGTGACTAAGCATAGCACAGCTCAGCACAAACTGCCAAGTAACATTTATTGCTACTGAAGTAGAATCTCCAGCTTGGAAGGAACCCCTCTTCAACAGTTCCCAAAATATATTACTTTCCTTCTCTGAGGACACTGTGCTTGAATCTTTCTCCTTAGCCCACCTCATCTGGGGCACTTTAAAAAACAGATTTGTTTGGTAAATGTATTGGATGAGACTCTCTGGATTGAGGCCTGGGGGTCTGCATGCTTCACAGGGCACTCAAGTGTATCTTACCAATCTGAAGGGAAGTCAGCACCAGCTTAGACCTCGTTCATAGGGTCGATGTCAGACCACAGTGGGGGCATGGGCTGGACCCCACTCCCCCTCCCTCCAGAGTCCCTAAAACCCTTCCCATCCTGCATGGCTTGGGTATTTTCTTCAGAAAAAAATGATCTGGAAACACCTCTGCCTGTAGAAATTACTAATAAGTGGATGATGGCTGCTTGCTCTGCCCTTCTTTTGGAAGCTGGTCTCATAAGCATGGTGTGATTTTTCTGAGATCTTGTGTGTGGTGTGCCCTGTGTCCTGTTCTGAAGAAGCTCTGTCATCTCTGGTCCCAGAGGAACTGAGTGCCTCCTAGAGTTCTCAGCAGACTTGCAACATGAATAAGATTTTACTTTAAAAAAGCTGAATTATGAACCCCATGTGCATGGCAAAGCCCACCAGACCCTAGTACAGGGGAAGGACTTTGCAAAAAAAAAAAAACAAAAACAAAACACATCTTTAATGTAGAAATAACCTGGCTTTGGACCAATGAGCCGTAGGAATAAGTCCTTTTCCATTTTTCTCCTCCCTGCTCCTCCCCCGCCCCTGCCATGACTTCCTGCTGGGGCTGGCTGAGTCACACTGTGGAGACGCTGAACTGTTCAATGATGTGAGAACTCAGAGTTACAAGAAAGAAAGAGACAGCAAGGAAAAATCTTAGGGGAGCAGCCAGCAGAGTGTTTCTGTAAAAATGTGTTTACATAAAAATGTAGAATGCCTGCTTTTCTTGAAAAAGTGAAAAAAATCTAGCAACACTGGGACTGCTCCCAGGGGGCAAGGGCTGGCCAGTGGTGAGCTGGGTTGGGCACTGTGTGACTGGCTGTGATTCTTTTCAACCCCTGAAGTCCTTTTCCTTAATTTTATTTTTTTATTGAAATACAGCTGCGGGGCAGTATTGTATGCTACAAGTGTACAATATAAAGATTCACATTTTTTTAAGATTATACTCCAATTATAGTTATTATACATATTGGCTATATTCCCTGTATTGTAAGATCTATCCCCATAGCTTATTTTACACCTAATAGCATGTACCTCTCACTTCACTTCCTTACCTCTATATTGACCGCTCCCCACCAGTGGTAACCACTAGTTTGCTCTCTATATCTGTTAGTCTGCTTTTTTGTTATATTCATCAGTTTGTTTTAATTTTTAGAGTCCGTGTACAAGTGACGGATAGCATTTTTATTTCTTCTTCTGGTTTATTTCACTTCGCATAATGCTCTCCAAGTCCACTCATGTTGCTTTTTTCGTAACTTTTGAGTTTTGAAAAAAAAGGAGTGTTTTTTAGGGGCTGTGGGTAAAGATCAGGGGAGACTAGGAAAGTTTGAATTGGGAGTGTGTGGGGAAGGCTTGGAGTAACGCAAAGCCAATGGATGGCGGGCAGTGGTTGTGAAGGGGGACCGGTGGCCAGCTGTGTGTGGAGTTTTACTTGTCAGCTTGGCTGGGCTGTGGTGCCTAGAGGTTTGGTCAAGTTTTTTTGTTGTTGTTGTTATTGTATTGAAGGATAATTACAGAATTTTGTTGTTTTCTGTCAGACCTCAACATGAAGTGTCGATGTTGCTGTGAAAGTATATTGCAGATGTGACTAACATCCATAATCGGCTGACACAGTGTCAAGATGACCGCCCCCTATAACCCGGGGGGACGCACTGAGTGGTTTTAAGGCCTCAAGAGCGAAGTCTGAGGTTTCCAGGAAAAGAAGGAATGCTACCCCAAACGTGCCTGAGGCTCCAGTTTGCTGGTCTGAATACAGATTTTAGACTCAGGGCCATAACATCAGTGCTTGCCTGAGAATTTAGTCTACTGCCCGTGTTTGGGATATCATAGATGCCAGCCTAACAGGTCTATAAACCAGCTCTTAAAGAAACACACACACACACACACACACACACAAATCCTAGCAGTTTGTTTCCCTGGAAAACTCTGACCTATACAAGTGTCTATTTCCATATTTGTTCCGGGATCCCCACATGATCAGAAAACAGATCCGCAGATGCACTATGCAGCCCATCTTCTCAGCATCGTGATTCCATTACACATCCACCCAGTTGCTTCCTGTGGTCTGTCTTGGGATCCCAATATGTCCCCCATAGAAGCAATATTATGAATTACAAACAACTTTAAAACCACCATTTGGGAACAATCTATCCTTGGACTGAGGAGTGCTTAGAAAGAATAAATGAGATGATGATCCAATACAGAAACTGGAACCTCAGTGCCTGCCTCTCCAGGGTCGGGCACTCACTCCATCCTTCAACACGGTCAGGACAACAATTTTTCAGCACTGCCTATGGTATGCCATTAGAAAGCTGGCTTTGTTATTCCTTATTTGCATTAGATTTTTTTTAAACTTGAAATTGTTTCTGTCAAGTTTGACTATCAAGTTCTTATTTTCTGGTCCTGTCAGTAAATTATTTTTGACTGATTCTGAAATGAAACCTAACATTTACATGATGATTTTCTGCCCCTGAGGATTTTCACAAGCATGTCTGGAAGTTGAGACCATAAGGAGAGTTCCAAAATTCTCTAAACTATACGAATAAGCAAGTTAAAACAAAATAAGTGACCACGTCGTAAGCTTCTCTGAAACTGTGTCTTTTTCATTTGTTGTTCTATTCCAAACACCATCATGATATCACTTTGTAGTTTACAAAGCAATACATGTTTTAAAAGGTGATTCCAGTGGTCTTCATGGGTCAGGAAGTATACAAGATGCTGGGCATTATGAAATGTGCAAGGGATACAAAGATAATTCAGTCACTCCTTTTAAGAATATCAACTTTCCAATCGATTCATCCATTGATCCACCCATGCCTCCGGTTGTCATTCAGCATATTTCTTAAATGCCTACTGTGTGTCAGAGACTTTGTTGGATGCCAGTCATACAAAAATAACAAGGGAGATAAGATAGCCATCATAACTTTCTTTCTGGATTTGATAGTCTACTAGACGGAAAAGGTAGCTAAAGTAGACAGAATAATAAAATACAAGTATGATGACAAATGAAAAAGAGAGTGCTAAACAACCAGGGAGTATGGGCAAAGAGATAGGGCTACAGGTGCTGGGAGGGTTTCCTTGGAGCCTAGTGTATCTCTGCTGAGACCCTAAGGTATTCATGAGATGAAACAAGATGGCCTAGCAAAATATAACATTCAAATTTGGCTCAAGAAGTAGAAAAATGACAGAACAGATATCTTAAGGAAACTTTGGGAAGATAATCAGTGATCTATCATTTTTAAATAGATGCCACAACCAAACCGCTCTTCTGGCTGAGTGTGATGTGAATTTTAAAGAGTGTATTTTATTTTTAAAGGTGTTATTTATACCAGTGCTCTTCAAATTTTAATGTACACACTAATCACCTAGGGATCTTGTCAAACTGCAGGTTTTAATTTAGTAGGTCTGGGGAAGCAAGCAGTTTTGCAGTTTTAACTGCTCAGGCAAGGTCAATGCTACTGGGCTAAAAGTCATGCTTTGAAACACAGTGCTTTGGATCAATACAAACCAAAGTTTCTCAATTCAGGTTATAAAACTTGAAGAACCTTAATTCAAAACCTGAGAAGACAGTGCAGTTTTGTTAAAACTCAACTTAAAAAGGTACAACAAATTAAGTTTGGCAAGTATTAAAAGAATAATATACTAACAGAATTATTTTTAATTTTTTAAAAATTAATTAATTAATTAATTTATTTTTAAATTTTATTTTATTTTTAAACCTGAAACACTGTATTAGTTTTGCCAAACATCAAAACAAATCCGCCACAGGAGATTTGACATTTGGACTTTTACTACCAAAATTAATTATATCAGCAAATATTTTATTCAATCAATGGACACCCAAAAGGCATTTTCTTAAATTCAGAAGCTATTACTAATAAAATCTTTATGTTAAAATATATTCAAATATGATTTTAAATGTCTATATTAAAAGCAACATAAACATTATATTAAATGGTAAAATACTGAAAACATTTCATTAACTTCAGATACAATGCATTACTCTACTACTATCATTACTGTCCTTATTTAGGGCTTTCTCAATGGCTAAGTGGTAAAGAATCTACCTGCAACACAGGAGATGCAGGAGATGGTGGTTTGATCCCTGGATTGGGAAGATCCCCTGGAGTAGGAAATGGAAACCCACTCTGATATTCTTGCCTGAAAAATTTCACGGACAGAGGACACTGATGGGCTATAGTACAAAGGATCACAAAGAGTCAGACATGACTGAGCAACTGAGCACACATGCATCATTATTTAACATTTTTTTTTTTTAGGTTTTAGCTAATGCAATAAAGCAAGAAAATGAAAAAAATTGAATTACTCATGGGAAAAGAAGAGATAAATGTATCCTTTAGCAAAAGATATGATTGCATCCTTGGTAAACCTGAGAGAAGCCACTAAAACCTAGCTATTAAAATTTAGAATTAATAAGATGATATGAATAATTAAAATTAATAAAGTAACATGGATTAATATTCATAACTTCTCGATTATAGTAATCATTAGATGAATGTGGGAAGATAAAAATGCATTAAAAATAATAAAACAGAAAGTAAAATTCCGAGAAAAACTTTAACAAGAAATCATAGTTCTTATGTGAAGAAAGTTTCAAAATCTTATTGAAGGTCAAAAACCAATGGGAGAGAATAGTGAGGAATATTTTTATTATGCAATATTGTAGAATTTCAAACATTCTCAAGTCAGCATCTAAATTTGATATAATTATAATTAGAGCTCTAATCAGTTTTTCTGCTGATGAGTCAGGAATGTGACAGAAGGAATTTGAAGTTCACATGGAAAAATAAATATTGAAACTTGCCCAGAAAATATTCCAAAAGAGAAAGGAAGTATAAAAATAAACTAATTAGACATTCAATGAAGAATTGAATAACCTTAGCATGGGAAAAGGCCTTCTCAAGAGACTTAAGGGATCAAGAAGCTCTAAAGAAAACAGAGATAGCCTGGGAAGATATATTTGTAATACATATGACAGACAAAGAATTAGTTTACAAATCCTAAAATCTTATGAGAGACAAAAATATAAAGATGAGAAATGGATATGAGCACAAAGCTCAAGGAAGAGGAAATCCTGACAGACAATATACACAGTAAAAGATGCTGAACTTATTTCACTATTGAAGAAGCTACAAGTTAAAACAAAACAATATTTTTATCCTTTTTACTGGCAAAATGAAAACAGCAATAAAAATAACATTAGAAAGTAGCAAAATATAATATTATGAAAGACTATACAGAAAAGGTCTTAATGACCTGTATAACATCACTCACTCAGAGCCAGCAGTCCTGGAGTGTGAAGTCAAGTGGGCCTTAGCCAGCATTACTATGAATAAAGCTAGTGGAGGTGATGGAATTCCAGCTGAGCTATTTCAAATCCTAAAAGATGATGCTGTCATAATGCTGCACTCAAATGCCAGCAAATTTGGGCAACTCAGCAGGGGCTACGGGACTGGAAAAGGTCAGTTTTTATTCCAAACCCAAAGAAGGGCAAAGCCAAAGAATGTTCAAACTACCCTATAATTGTGCTCTTTTCACATGCTAGCAAGGTAATAACTTCCCTGGTGGCAAGGTAATGCTCATAACCCTGCAAACTTCAGGAGTATGTGGACTGAGAAGTTCCAGATGTAGAAGATGGATTTAGAAAGGCAGAGGAACCAAAGATCAAATAGCCAGCATTCACTGAATCTTAGAGAAAGCAAGGGAAGTACAGAAAAACATCTACTTATATTTCATTGACTATGCTAAAACCTTTGACTGTGTGGATCACAACAAACTGTGGAAAAAACTTTAACAGATGGGCATACCAGACCACCTTACCAGCCTCCTGAAAAACCTGTATGCGGGTCAAGAAGCAACATAGAACCAGACATGGAACAACAGATTGGTTCAAAACTGGAAAAGGGGTACATCAAGGCTGAATATTGTCACCCTGCTTATTTAACTTTTATGCAGAGTACATCATGTGAAATCCTGGGCTGGATAAATCACAAGCTTGAGTCAAGATTGCTGGGAGAAATATCAACAACCTCAGATATGCAGATGGTACCACTCTAATGGCAGAAAGTGAAGAGGAACTAAAGAGCCTCTTGATGAAGGTGAAAGAGGAAAACAAAAAAGCTGGCTTAAAACTCAGCATTCAGGCTGGTATCAAAAAGTCTACAAACAATAAATGCTGGAGAGGGAATGGAGAGAAGGGAACCCTCTTACACTGTTGGTGGGAATGCAAACTAGTACAGCCATTATGGAGAATGGTTTGGAGATTTCTTCCAAAACTGAAAATAGAACTGCCATATGACCCAGCAATCCCACTGCTGGGCATACACACTGAGGAAACCAGAATTGAACGAGACACATGTACCCCAACGTTCCTTGCAGCACTGGGGCATGGAAGTCCCAGGACATGGAATACAATAGCTAGGACATGGAAGCAACCTAGATGTCCATGGATAAGAAAGTTGTGGTACATATAGAATACAATGGAATATTATTCAGCTCTTAAAAAGAATGCATTTGAGTCTGTTCTAATGAGGTGGATGAAACTGGAGCCTACTACACAGAGTGAAGTTAAGTCAGAAAGAAAAGCACTGATACAGTATATTAACACAAATATATGGAATTTAGAAAGAGGGCAACGATAATCCTGTACATGAGACAGCAAAAGAGACTCAGATACAAAGAAGAGACTTTTGGACTCTGTGGGAAAAGGCAAGGGTGGGATGATTTGAGAGAAAAGCATTGAAACATGTGTATTACCATATGTGAAACAGATGACTAGTCCAAGTTTGATGCATGAAACAGGGCACTCAAAGCCCCTGCACTGGGACAGCCCAGGGGAATGGGATGGGGTGGGAGGTGGGAGGGGGTTAGGGCCAGGGGGACACATGTACACCCATGGCTGATTCATGTCAATGCATGGCAAAAACCACCACAATATTGTAAAGTAATTAGCCTCCAAATATAATAAATAAATTAATTAAAAAAAGAATGTTTCCGAAGTTCATATGAATTTACTAAGATAAAAAAAATTATTCTAAACATTGAGAAAAGAGAGACAAATCTTGGCAATGGTATGATGGTATATTTTAATATCCAAAAGATTATATTAAATTAAAAAACTTACCAAAAAAAAAAACAACCCTCAGCATTCAAAAAACAAAGATCATGGCATCCGATCCCACCACTTCATGGCATCCGATCCCATCACTTCATGGCAAATAGAAGGGGGAAAAGAGAAAGCAGTGACAGATTTTATTTTCTTGGGCTCTAAAATCACTGCAATTCATGGGGTTGCAAAGAGTCGGACACGACTGAGTGACTGAACTGAACTGAACTGAAAATCACTGAGGACGGTTACTGCATCCACAACATTAAAAGACACTTGCTCCTTGGAAGCCATGACAAACCTAGACAGTGTATTAAAAAGTAGAGCTATGACTTTTCTGACAAAGGTTCATATAGTCAAAGCTGTGGTTTTCCTAGTAGCCATGTACGGATGTGAGAGCTGGTCCATAAAGAAGGCTAAGTGCCCACGAATTGATGCTTTCAAATTGTGGTGCTGGAGAAGACTCTCTTGAGAGTCCCTTGGACAGCAAAGAGATCAAACCAGTCAATCCTAAAGGAAATCAACCCTAAATATTCACTGGAAGGACTGTTGCTGAAGCTGAAGCTCCAATACTTTGACGACACGAGGTGAAGAGCTGACTCATTGGAAAAGACCCTGCTGCTGGGAAAGATTGAGAGTATGGAGAGTAGGGAGCATCAGACGATGAGACAGTTGGATAGCATCGCTAACTCAATCAGTGGACGTGAATTCAAGCAAACTCCAAGAGACAGTGAAGGACAGGTAAGCCTGGTGTGCTGCAGTCCACAGGGGGCAGAGTCAGACTTGACTTAGCGAATGAACAACAGCAATGATGAAGGATGTGGGCAAATGACATCATTTATTGCTGATAGAAGTATAGATTATTATAACCTTTTTGGGGAACAATCTAGAAATATCTATACATTTGAAAGTGTATGTGCCTTTAGACTCAGGATTCCCCCTTTGGGAAGCCTATACTTTTGAAATAAAGGCATCAGTATATAAAGACTCACATGCAAGAAAATTTGTAATAGCTTAATTCTCACTTGCAAAGAAAGAAAAAATAAAAGCAGCAGATTTGGCTTTCAGTAATGATTCTGGCAGTGGGGCGAGGAGTGGACTGAATATGGCAGAGAGTGAGAGAAGACCAGTGCAAAGTCTGCTATCACAGTTCATGTCAAAGATCTGGGCAAGCAGTTGGGGATGAAGCAGCAGGTGGACATGGAGGACCCTTTTGGAGGTGAAATCTACAACCTTTGTGATGAGTTGATGTGGGTCATGTGGGATATGAAGAAACTGAAGTGAAACTGGCCACATGGCTTGATGCATTAACGGGGGCATGGGAGGAACAGGAGGAAGTGGGGGTCAAGCGGGGAGGAGAGTGACTTCTGTTGGCTGAATGGTCTCTGCCCTGTTTTCCCCTTTAATGCGCAACCTCCTTGCCTTCACTGCTTTGTCTCCTCTGACAGTGGTACCACTGGAGTATTTGATCCTTGTTTGAAAGGTTTGGGTCTGATGTGTTAGTTTACAAATCAGTCGCCCTGATTTACACACTCCCAAGTCTTGGAGGAAACGCCCATTGCAATGGCAAGTCTGTTGGCTTCTCCTTGCAACATGCAGACAACGTCCATTGCCGGATGCCCTTCTACCCCAGGGCCGATTTTCTAGCAGCTGTAGCCATTTCAGTTCAGCTAAAGCAGCCCCGCTCCCCCAAAACACACACACACACACACGCACAAACACACACAAACACTCCCCTATTCCTTCCAGAGATGAGCCCCAGTGCCATCCTGTTGTGCTGTGGGATCCGGGGTGAACGCTGCCCACGACTCAGAGAGGAGACCTGTGTTATCAGTGTCTGCCTAGCAACTGAAAGGTGACACGGGGGGCCTTCTTTTCAACCCATTTCCTCTTGATGAGAAGAAGGGATTCTCCTGCGAGTTATTACCTGAAATAATACCATATGGTAAAATGTAAACAACATCTGCATATTCATGTAATAATTTCATCTGTTTAATTAGTTCCAGCAAAGCAGTTTACCCTCTGAGGCCCTTGCTGTCAGCTCGGCGCTCATACATCCAGGGCTGGCTGTCGGGCTTGACAGCCTTCTATTGTTCATTCTCGGCTTGCACCCCAGCAGCTGCCGTAAGTGAATCTTCCACGGGGTGGGGCGTCTGTCCTCACCAATCCCCACGTGGAGGTGGGGGAGCTGTCAGCTTGGCATAGGGCTACTAAAGACAGACTTGAAAGATCAGGTGACGCTGGAAGGAAAAGACAGATAAGGTATTTATTTCTTGTACTTCTCTAATTTGAATGTGAGCTTGAATGAGCTCGTGTGGTAAAGAGGTTTCAATTCTTGGCACCTTGACCCTTTGGAAAACATCGAGTCTGACCAATGACACTGCAGAACTAGGGTCCTCATCCCATTTTGGTCCATCTCAGGCATGTGACAGCATGTTCCCTGGTGGCTCAGCTGGTAAAGAATCTGCCTGCAATGTGGGAGACCTGGGTTCAGTACCTGGGTTGGGAAGCTTCCCTGGAGAAGGAAAAGGCTACCCACTCCAGTATTCCGGTCTAGAGAATTCTATGGACTGTATAGCCCATGGGGTCGCAAACAGTTGGACATGACTGAATGACTTTCACTTTCTTTTTCTTTTTTAGCAAAACCTGCATCCTACAAGCCCAGGGCATCCATGAGGTAAAGAAGCTAAACACTGGACAGTGAACACACACACACACACACAAGCACACACAAAAAATACAGACGTGTTGGCTGTGCTTTTATTTTATTTTTATTGCTCATTTCAAATACACTATCAGTTTTGTTGAGGTGCAATTGACAAATAAAATTGTAACCTGTTTAAAATGTACAGATACTGATTTGATACGTTTATGTCCTGAGAGGATTCCTGTGTGCTGTTCTGTGCTTAGTCCCTCAGTCATGTCCGACTCTGCGACCCCACGGACTGTAGCCCTCCAGGCTCCTCTGTCCATGGGGATTCTCCAGGCCAGAATAGTGGAGTGGGTTGCCATGCCCTCCTCCAGGGGATCTTCCCAACCCAGGGATCGAACCCAGGTATCCCTCATTGCAGGTGGATTCTTTACCACCTGAGCCACCAGGGAAGCCCCAGAATACTGGAGTGGGTAGCCTATTCCTTCTCCAGGGGAGAAAAGATTCCTACCATAGAGTTAATGAAGATATCCTTCTGGACTGTCTTTTTAAGTTTAAGCAGTTTGTCTTTCCCTTTCCACCCTAGAATAGAGTTGAAAGTGATGTTTCAACTCTCTTCGGTTTCTTATTATCTTTTAAGGTATGTATGTCTGTGTTTATTTAGCTGTGTTGGGTCTTAGCTGTGGACAGGCTCATATTCTCTGCACCACGTGGGATCCTCTCTGCATCATGCGAGGGCTCTCTAGTTGTGCCATGTGAGCTCCGGAGCTCGTGGGCTTCAGTACTTGCCTTGCCTGGGCTTAGCTGCTCCGTGGCAGGTAGGAGCTTAGTTCTTGATCAGGGATGGAACCGCGTGTCCGCTTCACTGCAAGGCAGATTCCTAACTGCTAGACCATCAGAGAAGTCCCTTGAAGTTTTTTTTAGGTCTGGGCTTATCTCCTGCAGGTCTTGTTAAAATGCAGATTTTGATTCAATTGTTCTGATAAGGAGTCTGAGATTCTGCATTTCTAACAAGCTCTCAGGTGATGTCAGTGCTACTGGCCCATGAATCACACCATACAGAGTGAGGATTTAGACACCATGCTCATTTTATAGATGAGAACAAAGAACAGAGTCTATGTGTGGTGTCCAAGGTTAGCCAGCTCATTAAAGATCAAGCCAAGGCTATAATACTTTATTTGAAACTCACAGCTCTTCACTTATGGCTGTTATTTATAACAAGAAAAAGAACCTTTTTTTTTTTTTAAAATCTTTTACACATGCACAAAAAGTGCAGTGCTGTTGAGAAACATACAATTAATATATATGTAGCAATAGATATCAGCTTTTTAACAGTCAATGGTTTCTTTTCGTCCATACTGGCTGCTGCTGCTGCTGCTAAGTCGCTTCAGTCGTGTCCGATTCTGTGCGACCACATAGACGGCAGCCCACCAGGCTCCGCTGTCCCTGGGATTCTCCAGGCAAGAACACTGGAGTGGGTTGCCATTTCCTTCTCCAGTGCATGAAAGTGAAAAGTGAAAGTGAAGTCGCTCAGTCGTGTCCGACCCTTAGCGACCCCATGGACGGCAGCCTACCAGGCTCCTCCATCCATGGGATTTTCCAGGCAAGAGTACTGGAGTGGGGTGCCATTGCCTTCTCCGCATCCATACTGGCAGGTTGACATAAAAAAAGGGGTGGAAAACTTAATCACTGTAGTTACTTCACTTTCTGAGAAGGATTCCAGGATATGATCATACGTCAAGAGATGAACAGTTCTCATGTCAGAGAATCTGAAATCAGCTAGAAACCAGGAGATATCTTGAAGTAGCCTGTGAAGAATCTCAGATATAAGCTTTCCACTTTGACATCCCAGTCAGATTATTATCCAGATCTGTTCTGAGAATCTTTTGTAAATAATAGTGAAGTAATTGAAACTTGGGACATTGTGTGATAACAGGCTATATGTTTCTTACACCTAATTTCTTTCTTATATTGACCCAAATTAGCTCCAACATTTGAGTGTGATTCTACTCCCTGGAACCATAATAATTACTGGAAATTGGATGCAAAATTAGTAGAAACTTGCTGTCTTTTCCTGGAGAAATGGTAACGTCCAAAAAGATAAAACCCTAGGGCCTAGAGCTAGAGTTGAGTGATTTGATTTATTTGCTCTGTATCCACACATTCATCTCTAAAGCAATGTTACTTTAAATAGTATGTTTATACCATAGCTACTTTATCATGGATCAGGTTGGTTTCAACTTCAAACATAAAAGGACCATCATTCTTGCATGTCAGCCATGAGGATTGGCCCTATCCACCTTCAAACTAGCTTGAAGTTATGACTTCATTGTCACTGTGCTGGACTTTTTCAGTGAATTTTTTTTTCTATCTAGGAAGAAATTATACCACTAATGGAAACATTCTTTTCCCCCTCAAAGTACAATAAGATCATTCTTTTGTGTTTCTCCTTCCATTAAGTGGCTCATATGTAGAGATTTTTACGCAGCCCTAAAGTGATGCCTAAATTAGTGCTCAGAAAAGTCAATTATACTTTTAAAGCTATGGTCTGTAATTGTTATGGTCTTCTTGTGCATGTATCCAAATTGTTTCTAATGGGCATTTCAGGGCATGAAGGTTAATGGTATCTTAGCCAGGCAAAAATGCTGGCCAAAGCAGGGTTAATTTATCAAAATAACTTTGCACGGCATTGTTTTCAAAGCAGTTTTAGTGGTCTCCAGGTCTACTTAACTCAGATCTTGTCTTTTACAGGGTTTTTAACTGGCGATATACTATTAAATTGTTTTAGATTAATACAGCTCTGTTAGATGGTTCAGTATTGAATTTATCCAAGTTACAGATTTTACTTCTAGTTTTAAAAGTGAAAAGAATATCAAAGATGAAAGCATATCTAATTAAGCTATATTTGATCTCTTATTCTGTCAGTTCTTTGCTTTTTTTCCTCCCCTCCTAATCTTGACAAGGAAAACTCCCATGTCCTGATTTCCTGGTCTCTGACTAATCCAATGGTGTTCACCATGGCGTTGGCCATGATCAATAAGTAATTATTAAACCAGCATTTCTTTCCAGGGCTCCTTGTTAAAAAATTGCTTTTGGCTGAGAGAGAAGGAAAAAGGTCATCACTCTGACATGGTCGTGAGTCTTTCAAAATCCAGTGGGCCATCCAATTGAATTACTGTCCTAAACTAATTGATATAAATTTGAACCGAAGAATGCTTGTTACTGCAGAATCTCATAATGATATCCTTGGCAAGAAAACGTTGGGGGAAAAAAAAAATCCCAGCACCAATTACAAAGCATCCATACTCCACTTTAGAAGAGAAATCAGAAAAACATCAAGTTGGGGTGAAGGAGCAGCTGGACATAGTCTGATGGCAGGTTTAGAGTTATCATACCTATGATGTTATGAACACTGAGCAAGTTTCTCTCTTCTAGTTTTGTCTCAAGAAGAGACAGAGAGTCTTTTGATGTATTATTTAACTTCTGTACTGATTATAACTTGTGAAGCATTTGAGTGATAGCTGTCATTCATTGTTACCTAAGGCTATGGGTTTGGCCCAATCCCATAAGATGTTGCCTTCTGAAAGACAGTACTTTGAAAAACCGAGATTGTAGAAAGATCAGTGCAAAAGTATCACAAGCATTTAAAAATACACTATTTCTCCTGGTCACCATCCATCCCCCTCCTTCAAGTGGCGAATGACAAGAGTCTGAATAATGTAGCTTCCTGCATGAAATCTTTTATGTTCGCCTATTGATTTAAACATAACATTAGAATAAGACATCCAGCACGTAGGTTTGTTTTGATGAAGAGTTTCGATTTGAAGGAACTGCTTTAATTGAGCTGTAGACTGAGAGATATTTCTACTCCTCTATCACGTTGTGAATAGAATCTGTTAGGCTGGTGGCTCCAATCGTGTTTTCGGAAAGGATTTGCTCTATAAGAATCATGCTTCCTCTGTTATGGTGATGTTGTAGGGCTGACTACCCCATCAGGTCAGGTCAGCCTCTCTTCCAGTTTCACCCATTCTCCCAGTACTTACCCTGGACTTCCCTGGTGACTCAGACAATAAAGAATCTGCCTGCAATGCAAGAGACCTGGGTTTGATCCCTGGGTTGGGAAGATTCCCCGGAGAAGGGAAACACTACCCACTCCAGTATTCTGGCCTGGAAAATTCCATGGACTGTATAGTCCATGGGAGGGCAAAGAGTTGGACATGAATGAGCAACTTTCACTTCACTTCAACCATAATTACGGTCAACACTGCGTCAAGAGGGAGGCTTGGTCCTTTGCCCATATTTTAAAATTTTACCTTAAAACAATATGATAGGCACACACTCTATTCTGCTTACACAGATGAGGGAACTGAGAGCTATATGCTGTGCTGGGCTAACTCTTTGTGCACTCATGGACTGCAGCCCGCCAGGCTCCTCTGTCCATTGAATTTTCCAGGCAAGAATACTTGAGGGGGTTGCCATTTCTTTCTCTGGGGGGATCTTTCCAGCCCAGAGTTCGAACCTGCATCTCCTGCACTGGCAGGCGGATTCTTTACCCCTGGGCCACCAGGGAAGCCCTGTAAGTATTTGCTCAAGATCCTAGAGGTCACGATAGCAAGGTGTGAATTTGAACTCAAACCCGAGCAAGCCCAGAGCCTCAGTCCGTAGTGTATCGCTGTGATTACAGGCTGAAGACTCAGGAGGTTCAGTCACTGGGAGAGGCCAGGTGCCAGTGAACAAATATTTCCTTGAGCTGGACCGCTGGGATGGGGCTGGGAGTGGTCACAAGGTCTATGAGAAGCAGGAAGGTGGCAAGGCAGTAAGGTCAGAACAGGCCTGGTGTCTAAGAGAGCATCTGTGGGAGCATCTTCGGGAAAAGGATTAGGGACTGGGATGAAAACAGAGATTCTCTGAGTTTTCAAAAGGAGTCTCTGAGTCTCCAAGATTATGGGTCTCAGATTTCCCTTTTTCCAGAGGGAAAGACTGTTGACTGAAAAATATCTGTCCCATACCACCTGGCATATTCCAGCTAATCAATGACCTGTTACCTAGGGAGTTTAAAGAGATACTGAAGTAACTGACCCTTTGGAGAGAATTCACTTGTTTCAAGGTCATCTCCAAGTAAAAGTGATGCTAACGAGGGGAGGAAGGAGAGAAACAGTGAGCAGAGTGTGGGAGATGGAGTCAGAAGGGTTAGGGGTTGCAGGGGTCAGAGGAACAGAGAAAGAAGGAAAGCCCCCAGAAATGACGAAGAGCCTCAGAGAAGGGTGGGCTAGTTGCAAGTATTACTTTTTCCTGATTCTAATTCTACACTGTTTTTTACTGCTCCTCTCTCCTAGAAGTGGTACCCAGCTTGGAAGAGGGACCCATGATTTATCTGATAGCCTGCAGTGGTGGGCTAAGATGGAGAATAGTCCAGGTGAAAGGTAGGCTACATTTATTGATAGAAATAAGACCAAGCATGTGAGTTATATCACCTCACTTGCAAATAGATTGCAATTTCATATACAAAGAGGACTCAGATTAAAAATAAAATCCAACCTTGGGTTATTTACAAGAAACATACATACGATCACATGGTAACAACAACAGAAGGAAAGGGAAAGTTACAGCTGAAAAAATACAAAAGGAAGTACAACAAAGCCTTATAATTTTAATATTAAAGTGCAACTCTGGGTGTAGGGACTGAGGGGAGAGAAGAAAGGAGGCCATGATAGCAGCAACACCACACTAAAGATGTAATGATATGAACCTTCACATCTGGAGAGCATTGTGTTGACAGCAAATGTATATATTTATACAAGGAACAAAGTCTTTGTAAAATATAAGATAGAGAATTGTACTGAGGAGCTATAGCTCATTAAGCAGGCAAAATGAACAGTGTTGAAAAATCAGAACAATATTAATATTTCAAGACTATGTCAAAGCAGCCATTGCATATGAAAAACCTAATGTTCCCAAACAAAATTTTGGTAACTCTCAAAGAATTTGGTCTCACCTTCCACTTAAACTGGAGTTAATTGCTTAACTGATCTCTTCTACTAGATTTAACAATTAAAAAAACTAATAGAGAGCAACTATGTCATTTGTATTTGTGTTTCCTTGTGGCAACCAGCTCTATGCTTTGTACAGGAAAAAGGACAAAGAAGTGCTTTTATATTACAGAAATTTAAACTACTATGAACCCATTTGTCAGGAATAGTATACAAATGGTACAACTATTAATATTTCTTTCTGTCCTTCCCCCCTCATATCAAAGAAGGTCACATCTTTCTCCAGTGATGTGGCTTCTACATCATGTCCAATTTCACTGCGAGCCTCCTTCCCACTTCTTCACATTAGTTAAGTTCTTGCCTATTTCCAGGATATTGACCTGTGGGTACCTCTCCGTATCTTCTTGTTCTTTCTCTTCCAAAACTATGTCCCTTTCATCCTTCAGATGTCACTGTACACAGCACCTTTCCTCAGAAGCCTTTCTTATTGTTTTTAAAATGTATCAGGTCTTTGTTTTTATCACGGCTCAGATGGTAAGGAATCTGGCTGTAATTCAGGAGACCCAGGTTCGATCCCCAGGTCGGGAAGATCCCCTGAAGAAGGGCATGGAAACTCACTCCAGTGTGCTTGCCTGGAGAGTTCCGTGGGCAGAGGAGCTGGCAGTCTACAGTTCATGGGGTCACCAAGAGTAGGACTCGACTGAGCATCTTTCCCTTTCACTTCAGTTTGTTTTTATCAGGGATGGCAAGACATGCAGATATGGAAGAGAATGCCATGACGGAAGAAGTTTGTGCCCACAGACACTGAGAAGGCAGGTCACGCCATGCAGGGCCACAAAGGGAAGCACCAGTGTTAGCAGGAGTCAGGCAGAGGGAGTGAGCAGACGTGGGCAAGGCAAGCAGTCTGCCCGGGCTCAGGTTTGGCCAGTGTGAATGCCTCCAAGGGGCTCTGAGCCACATTGGCTTTCTACATTTGTCTGGTACCTAGTCCCTGGGTGGTTAGGGTGAGTGGATGGTGGCCTAAGAGGAACTTGAGAGCCAGATAAAGGGGAGAGTTGAGGAGCATGGCTTTGGATTGCTTGGTTAGCATATAAAAGTCGGAATTGGCTATCCGTGAAAGAGACAGTCTCTCCAGATCACCGAGGCTCCAGGTGAAAATATGTATGTGTGTGTGCTCAGTCGTGTCTGACTCTTTGCGGCCCCGTGGACTGTAGGCCACCAGGATCCTCTGTCCGTGGGATTTTCCAGGCAGGAGTACTGGAGTGGGTTGCCATTTCCTTCTCCACTAAGTAAAAATAAAAGGGCACAATTAATATACCAATGACAGTCTATTGCATCGCTGTTTTTATTTTCTTCCTAGCATTTCTCATATGCTGTGTATTCAGATGTGCTTCTTCAAGATTTAACTGGGCTTTTTTTTTTTTTTTTAAGTTTTCATCCCTGCCTGAACATTAAGACCACCCAGGGAACTTTTACAGAATTCCATTGCCAGAGACCCACATAGACATTTGATTTCTCTGTAGTGGAGAATGAGGATTTTGTTTCATATTAGGTGACTCATGCGCTGCTGCAATTGAGAATCGCTATCCAGCCAATGAATGCAGAGCATCTGATGATCAGTTATAGAAATTTCTAAGTATTGATATTAACTCAGGGACAAGCAAAAAGGTAGTGACTACTTACATAAATTAGATGCATTTAAGAGCATTCATTTACTCACTATTTCAAAATTAAACCTAGGGTGACATTTAAGAGTTTCTATTTTGTATCTAATGCAATGCATTACTCCTTTTATGCATTTATTAGAGTTAATTTTCTTAATGGGTGAATTTTATGCATTACAAGCACTTACTAACTTAGACTTTCAAAAGTCTGGGGATGTCATCTAAAAATGCCTGATTCACATGAGAGAACTCAGAAAAACTAAAGATGTACTAATAAAATGTTAAGAGTGGAGTTAAAATAGACTGAGTTGGAAATGAAATTCCTAGATGATAATGGATGGAGAATATTGAAAAAGAAAAAAAAAAACAATTGGAAATGAGAAGGGGAGAGGAACACTGTTGGAATAATGAAGTGAAAGTCCTAGATTCCAATAATGAACATAGTGAAATCAACATGGACAAGCCAGACATAGGAAATATGAATTACATACAGCCAGGAGCATGGCAAGATATTGGGGGCAAGAGTTAAACCCATCAAATAATATATCAACTGCTATCCTGACAGAGAGGTTTCACTCAACCTGCTGTCAGAGGCCCCTCATCCATTATGATTGCTGCTCACACCTGAATACAAGCTAGCACTCAAGAAACCCACGGCAAAGTATAGCACAACTTGAAGATGCTTGGTAGTTCAGGGAGGCCGAGATGAAGACACCAGCCAGATCTTTAGTAGATGATGACTAGTTTTATTGAATATTGTGTATAATAAGCAATGTTTGCATTGTGTATTCATTACTACTTGAATACTGCATGTGAAATCAGTGGGAGCTGGTTGGTAATTTTTTGGTTTATACTTTTTTTTTGGTCTGCTTCCCCCCAAAATGATAAACTTCCTGAGAGCACAGAACATAGCAG
The DNA here is from genome assembly GCF_019923935.1 of Bubalus bubalis. Lineage (NCBI taxonomy): Eukaryota > Metazoa > Chordata > Mammalia > Artiodactyla > Bovidae > Bubalus > Bubalus bubalis. The sequence continues at coordinate 60,148,619 of NC_059176.1, forward strand.
TGTTCTCCCTTCAGTGCCTGCTGTACTATTTGGCACCTGGTGAGTGTTCCATAAATGTGGGCTATAATGTGATATGATAGCTATTCCATAGGACTTGACTACCAGAGTGCATTAATGTTTAATGCAAGAAGAAAAGAGAGAGCGAATACGGAGTTGGGAAGGAGGGCATGAATAATCCCAACTGGAGATTATGGGAAAGGTGTTTGGGGAAGGTGGTAACTGAAATGGCCCCAGGCAGCTTTCGAAAGGCAGCGATTTAAGCACACTGAGGTTACCATGCTGGACTCAGTCCACGTTTCCCCAGAACCACGTAAACAGGGATCAGGAGATCCCTGGGGATGTCATCTAAAAATGCCTGATTCATATGAGAGAACTCAAAAAAACTAAAGATGTACTAATCAAATGTTAAGAGTGGAGTTAAAATAGACTGAGTTGGAAATGAAATTCTAGATGACAATGGATGGAGAAACCTTCTGCTAGAATCATCTTGCCTTCTTTACATTTCCTGAATCCAGGCCGCTTGGAGGATGCCACTGGTACAGCTCTCTTGTGTGATGGCTTTATTATTTTATGCGTGTTCTTCCTTGCCAGTTCCAATACTACTTCTACTTTGCTTACCTGTCTTCCAAAATTGAAGAGATTTTCCCAGAGCTGTCACTCTCGTGAATACATCTAATGAATTCACCGCACAATTTTTGTACTTTATCCATTCTGTTTCATCAAGTCTCATCCATGAATCCATTATGTCTCATGCCTCATCCGGGCTTCCCTGGTGGCTCAGATGGTAAAGAATTTGCCTGCAATGTGGGAGGCCTAAGTTCGATCTCTGGGTCAGGAAGATCCCTTGGAGAAGGAAATGGCACCCCACCACTCCAGTATTCTTGCCTGGAAAATCTCATGGACAGAGGAGCCTGGTGGGCTACGGTCCATCAGGTCACAAAGAGTCAGACACGACTGAATGACTTCACTTTTCCATCATGTCTCAGGCATAGGGGCCTCTAAGATTCTGCTAGAAAAATACTTTATCCTGCATGTATATATGTAGCGTAAGTCTCATTATTCTGGGAATTACTCACGCTTACCTCTCCTGCAACCAGTCAAAAGGAGGGAATCGGTGCATAATGAATGAGGAGAGAAATGATTTAATTCATAATCTTTTGTTGTTGTTGTTATTGTTGAGTCACTAAGTTGTGTCTGACTCTTCATGACCCCCATGGACTGCAGCGTCCTCCACTATCTCCCAAACTTTGCTCAAATTCATGTCTTTTGAGTTGGTGATGCTATCTAACCATCTTATTCTCTGCCATCCCTTTCTCCTTCTGCCCTCATTTTTCCCCAGCATCAGGGTCTTTTCCAATGGTGTCAGCTCTTCGCATCAAGTGGCCAAAGTATTGGAGCTTCAGCTTCAGCATCAGTCCTTTCAATAAATATTCAGAGTTGATTTCCTTTAGGATTAACTGGCTTGATCTCCTTGTAGTTCAAGGGACTTTCAAAAGTCTTCTCCAGCACCACAGTTTGAAAGCATCAGATTCATAGTCTTGCCTGTTATCAAAGATTTTGAGAAACTGTTTTTGACATGGTTACTGACATAAATGAGAACACTGTATTTTCATAGTTACATGAATGTCTCTTATTGTCTAAAAATTTCTATTCCAGCTTATTACAGAAATCTGACGTAAGCCAGAAAGATAAATACTAATAGAGTATACTAACGCATATATATGGAACTTAGAAAGATGGTAACGATAACCCCATATGCGAGACAGCAAAAGACACAGACATATAGAACAGTCTTTTGGACTCTGTGGGGGGGGGGATGATTTGGGAGAATGGCTTTGAAATATGTATAATATCATATAAGAAATGAATTGCCAGTCCAGGTTCAATGCAGGATACAGGAAGCTTGGGGCTGGTGCACTGGGATGACCCAGAGGGATGGTATGGGGAGGGAGGTGGGAGGCAGGTTCAGGATGGGGAGCATGGGTACACCCGTGGTGGATTCATGTTGATGTATGGCAAAACCAATACAATATTGTAAAGTAATTAGCCTCCAATTAAAATAAATAAATTTAAATTAAAAAAAAGAACTCAAAAGCGAAACCAAGTAGCTGTAAGTAAGAAGATAAAGAATAAAGTAGCTTGAGCAGCTCATACTGCTATTGCTGCTAAGTCATGTCAGTCATGTCCGACTCTATGCGACCCCATAGACGGCAGCCCACCAGGCTCCCCCCGGTCCCTGGGATTCTCCAGGCAAGAACACTGGAGTGGATTGCCGTTTTCTTCTCCAGGGCATGAAAGTGAAAAGTGAAAGTGATGTTGCTCAGTTGACTCCGACTCTCCGCGACCCCATGGACTGCAGCCTACCAGTCTCTTCCGTCCATGGGATTTCCCAGGATAACAACATAGAAATGCCGTTGTTTTGCATTTTATCAGCAACCTAAATATGCAGGTATGAAAAACCTATGGTTAGTTAAAAAAATCTTTCTCCTCACCAGCTTTGCAAATTTTCCACCCTATATCCACAGGGACCGTGTGCTCTTGTTGTTCAGTCACTCAGTTGTGTCGGACTCTTTGCGACCCCACGGACCACAGCATGCCAGGCTTCCCCGTCCTTCACTGTCTCCTGGAACTTGCTCAACTCTGGGACAGTGTGGAGAGGGAATAAAAGTCTCTTTGGGGATTTACAGTATTTACAGCCAATATTATATTGGCTCTTAAAATTACAACCTGGATTCTACCAATGAAAAAAACATTGGAAGTACAAACAAATGTGTGTAAACAGCCTATTTTTCAAAATAGAATCAACCTATTGCCATCTCTTCCTAGAGTGCGACCTTGTTTTGAGGCTCTGCTTCTTGAATTTAGATCTGAAAGACAATTTTAAGCTTCTAGCTGCCCTTTCTTAGTCGATCCAAAAAGAGTCATGGAAATAATTATTAAGCTGGATAATTATTTTACAAAATAGAAGGTGCCTTCCTTATCCATTTACATTTCAGGGCCGTTGGTTACTTCTCTGAATACTAATCATGGTGTTCAGCCTTGATCACTTGTTTTAAGGTAAAAGGTCAACCAAAGGGATGGAAGGAGGGCTGCAGACATTTGCAATGTAAAATAAACCTTCCACAGAAGAGTGGAATAATAAATGCAATCTTAAGGTGCTGGGACTTTGCGTTTCAGCCAAATATGTGGAGGAGAACCATGAATGTATCGTTATTAGTTGTCTACTTCTAGAATTGCTATATTAATAGCAAGTTACCCCAGAGCTTCTCTTCAAAGTAGAAATTGTTCTCTAATTGAGAAGTGAGTAAACAGAAGACATTTTATCAGGATTTGGAAACTTCACAGGATTTTTTACCATCTCCATATTTTTTTATTCTCACATTAGAAAAAGTCAGAGTGCTGCAGCCAAGTTTTCTCCTTGCTGTTATGATTTCTGTCTTCACCCAAAGTAGGCTGTTTGGGAGACTGAAGTTTTCCTTTCCTAGTTCTGTGTATCTGGCTTCTGGAAGCATTCAGCTCAAATTCTTCAACAGATGAGGCCCTTTTTTTTTTTTTTTTTAAATCACTGGTGACTCTTTCATTTTAGCATCTCTTGTTTTGCATGGGGATGTAACTCGGTGCATGAATCAGCCTATGAATTGACCCCAAGGTCTCCCTTGCTTTTGGAAGTTCAAAAAAACGTGCGATTGCTGAAAAAATCTGGGATGAGACACAAGAACTAGGCAGACCTCACTGCATCTGTAGTTAGATTGTGTGACTCTACGTTTCATTGAGTTGGGGCTTCCTTTAAATTCTGGAGTTCAGCACTATGGAATGTTAATGGCTGCAGTGGTGAGATGATTTTGAACTTAATGTTTGTCTTCTGGGTCATGACTTGAGGCAAGCCGTGGAAAAGAGGGAATTAGCATGCTGTAAAAATTGCCATGTGTTTTCACAGGGCTCTTCTTACTTCATCCTCAAAACAACTTTGTTATGTAAATTTTCTTATAATATTCCTTTTGCAGGTTGTAGAAACAGAGGCCTGGTGGGAAGTTGAGCCTGTGACCCGTTGACTCCAGTCTCTGTCTTTGCTTCTCATCACACAGTTTTTCCCATCTTGTGCACAAGGCCCTACTAGCATCATGGCCCTCTTCCCCTTCTCATACTCCTCAAGGGACTTTTAAATTAATTTTTCTATTTTAAAGTTATGGCATATGTTACTGGGTGTCTACTTATAATCCCTCCCTTGCAGAATTCCCCAATTTCGTTTAAGGCAACAGTGAAAATGAATTTCTCATTCTCTTTTGCAGCCAAGAAAAACCATGTCTATTTGGCCCCCCCCAAAAAAGAGCTGAAGTCTGTTGGTGGTATTTCCATGAAAGTTATTATTTCTCAGACATTTAGGGACAGATGCTGTCAGCCTTTAACCTCTGATCCTTCCCCTTTCTTTCTGCCTTTATAGAGATTGTTCCTCAACTCATACAGGGCAGTAACTGCCTCATCAATACAAAGCTGAAAGTGACATCTTGAGAGTTACTGAAGGAAAAAAGGGTGCTTGAACCTGATGGTATTATATAGCTACTATACCAGCCTACGAATCACCTAGTTTGGGATTTCTTAATACAAAGGAAAATAATTTCAGTTGGGTCTCGGTTATATGCAGCTAAAGGCAATTCTGAACCACAAGGCCAACTTTGTAATTAAATTAAATGTACTCTGTAATAAATTATCACTGAGAGGCAGTTAAAAGGAGACTGTTAGGGCTGGAACAGTAGGAATTTAAGTACTATGAGAAAACATTGTGAAGTCAGTGGTCCAGTTATCAACTGCTGTGTAACAAATCATCCTGAACCGTGTGACATTTAGGGAAGTGAAGTCGCTCAGTCGTGTCCAACTCTTTGCGACCCCATGGACTGTAGCCTACCAGGCTCCTCTGTCCATGGGATTTTCCAGGCAAGAGTACTGGAGGGGGTTGCCATTTCCTTCTCCAGCGGTGTGGCATTAGGAATCAGCTCTTATTACGCCGACAACTTCTGAAGAATTTGTCAGGGGAATGGAGAGGAGGTGGAGGAGGGGCAGGAACAGTATCTGGGCTTGGCTTGAAAGGCTCAGGAAGGGTCTTAGAGACTATGAGTTGGAATCATCTGAAGGTTTGCAGGCTGATAGCCTGTCATGGCTATCTTGGAAAATTCAATTTGCTCAGTCATTCAGGGGAATTTACCAAACACACCAAGGAATACTAAATTCTCTTTAGGTTACTTTGGATGAGAACAGAAAGAAAAGACATAAAAAAATAGCAAACACAACCTTTATCTTTTTAGTTCCTTTCAGTTTTATGTGTTTGTGAAAAAGATTTAAGATACTAATGAATAACAGCTTCCCTGTTCCTCTGGGCCAGGCACGATATTAAGCTCTTTACATGCATCGCCACTTTTAATCTTCACAATACTTATGAGGTAAGAATTACTATTCCCAGCTTAGAGATGAGGATCAAAGAGATTGAATAATTTTCCCAGTCTCTAGAAGAGCCGCATTGTTATTCAAATCCAAGTCCTCCAGTCTTTGATGCACTTTTCACTTTCTTCAACTTTCCTTCATGTAAAGTAGAAACTGGGCTTTCTAAGTGGCTCAGCAGTAAAGAACCCACCTGCAAGACAGGAGACTTTCAGGAGACACGTGTTCGATCCTTGGAATGGGAAGATGCCCTGGAGAAGGGCCTGGCAACCCACTCCAGTATTCTTGCCTAGGAACCCCCAAGGACAGAGGAGCCTGATGGGCTACAGTCCACGGGGTTGCAAAGAGTCAAACATGACTGAGCGACTAAACAACAACAAACCAGAAACTGCCTATCCCATCGCTGCCGCTTTAGCTCGAGATGCTCATGACTGACTGCTTCATCCCAGCTTTCTTGGGGTCAACTCATGGACTCATTCTTCCAGCTGTGCCCTGGCTTTTCAATAGCTTCTGCTGCCCGCCTGTGGCTCCCTTCATTTTGGACCTTATGCCTTGGGATTTCCAGCTCCGACTGTTCCCCTGTATTCTGAATCCTCACTTGCCTCATGTGGGAACATCCTACTCAGCTATCCCAACTTGGAGGTTACTGGATTGCCCTTTCTTCTGCCTTCCTTTTGGGGAGGAATTTAGACATAGGTAATTGACTGGATAAGAGAACTTTGTTTGAAAATTGGCAGCTTGCTTTCTCCTGTTCATTTATAAAGAAGCCAAGTGTCTTTCATAGAATGGTATGGTTTTATTGCCAAGCAGTAGGAACAGGCTTAAGTAGCAGCTGCATGTATGGGTTTAAAATTGTCAGAAAAATGTTTTGGAGGAGTGCTCTCAAACTTTTAAGTGACATATGAATCACCTGGAGATTGTGCTAAAATACAGATAAGAGGACTCACATTAGGTTTGCATGAAATCTGAGATTCTGTGTTTCTAACCAGCCAGTCCTGCAGGTCCTTGGACCACAGGTTGAGTTGCCTCGCTCTAGGACAGATTCTCACCCTTGGCTGTATATTGCACTTGGTGGGGGTGGGGGTGGGGTTAAAAAAAAGACTGATGCCTTCTCACAGCACTAGCGATTCTGATTTAATTGATCTGAATGTGGCCTGGAGACAGGATTTTGAAAGTGTCTCCAGGTAATTCTAGTGTGTTGCTGAAGTTAAGAACCACTCTTCTAGAGGGTTGTGCTCATTCACTTATGAAACGATTTTATGTGTACCTATTGTGTTCCAGGCTCAGTAGTGAGGTGCTAGGGAGAAAACAGTATATAAGAAAGATGCAGAATCAAGAAGGAGAAATATAGTAAATAGAAAAACAAACTCCTAATAAGATGTCTTAATTCAATTTAAATAAACAATGTGATTTCATGTAGGAAGCACTATCTCAATGGAAAGAAAACCAGGTCTGAAGGTGTTAGTGGCAGGCTCCTACATATTTTTGACAAACATAAATTATACTAATACTTTAAGAATTATAAAATTGTCCATATCCTTGGATGCAATAACTTCCCTCTTAACTTTGGAGAGACAAGAAAAGATAGAAGGGGGAACTATGCATTGACACATAATTGAAAGCAACAGTAGGGAAATAGAATATTAGTTATGAATCAAAAGCTCTTAGCAAACACGGGTGGCCTCAGATAGAGATAAATATTTGCAGAGAGAGCAAGACCAATGCCTTCATCATAAGTTGACTTAAATCAAATTTATCCTATTAATTATGAGATAGACCATAAAGAAAAAAAAATGAATGGCATTCTTTTCACCTGGTGAAATGAGAGAGCTTAGGTTCAGAAAGCTTTAGGACCTCCTTCAAGTCACGCAGCTATTTAGCAGGAGGCTCAAGGCTAGAGCCCTGCAATCTAGTACTTGGCCTCAGCTCACTGGAGACACCTGTAAAGTAAGAGCCATGGTACAAGAGACAAGTTAATGTCTTGATTCTTAATCTTGAGCTCTTTCCCTTCCCTGTACACTTTCCTGCTTTGCACACAGATCACCTGATTGAGCCAACTGAATACTTCCTCTGAAAAAGAAATGTGAAATTTGTGTTTGTTTACACATAGGGCCTATATATTTCCCTTACAAAGTAGTTCATGCCTGGTGGTAAAGAGTTAAACAAAAAGAAAAAAAAAAGCATGAATTAAAAAAAAAAAATCCGACCATCCATATAAGGCCTTCTCATTGCTATAATGATATCAGTTGCAACAAGTCCAAGGCCCGACCTCATTACAAGGGTTTAATTGCATTGTTACACAGTCTCACTTCTCCTTTCTGGCCTCTTTCTCTTTATGACAGCTTTAGAAAGAAATTTCAGCTCAAGGTCAAAGGAAATTAATTACTGCTTTCTTAATCTGTGCTCATCTACATTTAGAAAACTTTGGGCTTTCTACCAGCATATTCTTGTCTCCTATTTGTACAGACCCAAACTTATAAAAGTAACACCTCAGACCTTTGTTAGAAAAAAAAAAAAGTGCACAAAAGCACTTGAACGGCACATATTTAATGTGTGGATCACATTCCAAGAAAGCGCCAGGTGTAGAAGAGAAATTCCTTCCATTTTAGCAAAGGTTGCAGTGCTTTAAAAGTTGAGAATTATCATACATAGAAAATTGCACCAAATAATTAGACTAGAGGCTATTAAACTGGAGTGTTAATAATGGTAATCTAGTAATACCAGTAAAAAAGAATGATCTAAGATAAAAGGAGCATGAGTGACTATATCGATTGGTAATAGAATGACGTAGTTACAGATTTAAACGTGGCTTTCTGTGGAGCATCTCTATCTGCAGTTGGTTTAAACATTAGGAGGAACTGATCGTTTTCATTGTTGCACTAAAATTTAAAATGTCCCTTCTTTTCCTTTCTTATTTCTTCATTGGCATGGGAGATGCCTAATAAATGGATGTAAGTCAATGAATATAAAGATCATATATTAATGCATATATAGCAGCAGCAGCAGCAGCAGCAGCATGGACTCTAGGAAGATGGTACCAACAATCCTACATACAGGGCAGCAAAGAAGACACAGACATGAAGAACAGACTTTTGGACTCAGTGGAAGAAGGAAAAGGTGGGGTGATTTGAGAAAATAGCATTGAAACATATACATTGCCAGATGAAAAATGGATAACCAGTGCAAGCTTGATGTACGAAGCAGGGCACCCAAAGCCCATTCTCTGAGACAACCTGCAGGGACGGGGTGGGCAGGGAGGCAGGAGGGGCGGTTCAGGATGGACGTGACACATGTGTACCTGTGGCTGGTTCATATTGATATATGGCAAAAACCATCACAATATTGTAATTATCCTTCAATTAAAATAAATTTAAAAAAAGAATTGGAAGCCTAGGTTCTATAGGTAATCAACAAATATAAATGTTAAGTCAGGGAGGGATGATTACAAAGACCTCTACCTGGGTGTGTCTGTTGCCTATCAAGGGTACCTCTTCAGGCCTGATAATGGCAGGAATCAGGAGGTCTGCATTCTAGAAGCAATTCTGGTGCTAGCCAGCCATAGGGTTGGGTGGCTCATTCATCTATTGACAGGTCATTTACCTATCGGTAGAACCTTTACTTCCCTTTATCCACATGAAATAGTGGGGCTAGATACTCTCTTGGAGAAGACAATGGCACACCACTCCAGTACTCTTACCTGGAAAATTCCATGGATGGAGGAACCTGGTAGGCTGCAGTCCATGGGTTCACTAAGAGTCGGACACAACTGAGCAGCTTCACTTTCACTTTTCACTTTTATGCATTGGAGAAGGAAATGGCAACCCACTCCAGTGTTCTTGCCTAGAGAATCCCAGAGACGGGGGAGCCTGGTGGGCTGCCATCTCTGGGGTCACACAGAATCGGACACGACTGAAGCGACTTAGCAGCAGCAGCAGCAGATACTCTCTAAAACACCTTCAAGATTTAAGATCCTCTGTGCTCATTAGTTTCAGATAAAGACAGCAGCTAAAGTAAGAAGTGGTACTTATAGTACAGAAATCAAGCATGCCTCTGGGGTCTCAGCTTCCCTGGTGGCTCAGCTGGTAAAGAATCTGCCTGCAATGCAGGAGACCTGGGTTTGATACCTGGATTGGAAAGATCCCCTGGAGAAGGGGAAGGCTACCCACTCCAGTATTCTGGCCTGGAGAATTCCATGGACTGTATAGAGTCCACAAAGTGCAAGACACAACTGAGTGACTTTCACTTTCACTTTCGGGGGTCTCAACCCTAGTTCATTACTTACAGTTGGATGACTTTGGGCAAGTTTCTCAAGCTCCCATTTTCATTTGCTTCCTATGTCCTTGGAAACCATGTAGCAGATTTGTTGCAAAAATCACATGCTTACAAATTCCCATCATTAGTTCAGCACCTGACTAGGTAGGATTTATTGGTCTCCAGCTAGACAGAAGTGACTCATTGTAGGCAACTCAATGAAAAATAAAATGTACTGAGAGGATGCAGGTAAGTGTTGGAATCAATGGAAGTCTGAACTGTCAAGTTTCCAGAGCAGTGGCCTAATTTTAACACGCATAAAAATAACCTGGGGGTCTTGTTGAATGCATAAGCTAAATCTAGACTGCAGCCTGAAAGATACTGCATTTCTAACAAAATCCCAGCTGAGGAAATCCTGCTGGTCCTTTGAGTTTAGGCTTCGAAGGACAAAAGATAAAGGAGCTCCAGGGACCTGAGAATGAACAAGTGATAGGATATTCCCTTTCAGACAAGGGCATCGCTCTCTGCTTGGATTCTCTTTCGTCACCAAGCTCAGTATTAACGCGTCTGGGAGAATCCGCTGGCCTCAGATTGGCTCACCACGCTGCCACATACTCTGAGCTAGTAGAGGATAGGGGATAGACCGACAGTTCCACTAAGCTGGTCTGCACCAGGGGAGGTCAGAGTCCCTAAAGCAATAGTTCTCAAAATGTGGTCCCCAGGCCAGCAGTAAATACAAATTCTAAAAAGCCATCACAACTCTGTTATCAAAAGAAGAAGGGACAAATGTTGGAAGATGCTATGAATCGAATTGTGTGCTCCTAAAATTCATATATCGAAACCGTAACCTCCAATGTGACTGTATTTGGAGACAGGGCCTGTGAGGCGGTGATAAGAGTTAAATGAGGTCATCAGGGTAGGGTTCTAATCAGATAGGGTTTGTGCCCTCTAATCAGAGGGCACATCAGAGATTTTTCCACCATGTGAAGACCCAGCAAGAAAGTGGCTGACTGCAAGCCAGGAGGTAAACCAGCAGGAAACGAATGGGCCAGAACGTTGAGCTTGGGATTTTCAGCCTCCAGAACCACGAGAGGTAAATCTCTGTTTATTAAGTCACCCAACATGTGATTTTGGTTGTAGCAGCCTGATCAGACTAATACAGAGGGCAAAGGTAATATATTCAGGAAGATCTCCTGGATGAGGAAATGGCAACCCACTCCAATATTCTTGCCTAGAAAATCCCATGGACAGAGGAGCCTGGGGGGCTATAGTCCATGGGGTTGCAAAGAGTCAGACATGACTAGGTATCTGAGCACACACACATAGAGGGTTACTATGACCCAAGCCGTGAGATAAGCGGTTAGTCAGTATGAACAAAGATTCACACAGATGGCCTTGTATGACCATTGTTTTCTTAAACATAATTTTTTATTTATTTTTTTGTTCACCAAACATGTATTAAGTTCTACAGGCACAAGACCTGTGAATTCAAAGTTAAGTAAGAGGAGGCCCCTGCCTTGATGCTGCTTAGAGTCTGGTGGGGAAGATAGAGGAATGATTAATACCCAGAGTTTAATATGAAAGTGGTTTGAGAAAGATGTAGCTGTGCAGGGGTTTTCATTATTTCTGGAGTAAGAATGTGGTCAGCTAATTGTGCTTTGGTGAGTGAAACTAAATAGGGTTAATACAAAGATCTACATCTAGGAGGAAGGTGCAGCAAAGGAGGCAGCCCACAAGTCAGCCTGGAGGTTGGTGTATGTTCAGATGTAATGAACACATAATTCTGCAAGATTCCAGAGGGGCATTTCCTTTTGAGGAATGGCTAGAGTTAAAAATAGCAGGAGCCAAAGAATTAGGGTCTTCCGTACTCATCTTTACTTCAGTCTAAATCTTGAGGTAGTGTATGTGAAGTAGACTTTGATGAAAGTTGACCTACTATTTGGATAATAGGAAAAGTACATTATAGTTTGAAAAACACTGCTTTGGGAGACCTCAGTGTTTTGTCTCTCCCTCAGTTCTTTCAGATCAGTTCAGTAGCTCAGCTGTGTCTGATTCATTGCAACCCCATGGGCTATAGCACACCAGGCCTCTCTGTCCATCACCAACTCCTGAAGCTTGTTCAAATTCATGTCCATTGAGTCAGTGATGCCATCCAACCATCTCATCCTCTGTCATCATTTTCTCCTCCTGCCTTCAATCTTTCCCAGCATCAGGGTCTTTTTCAATGAGTCAGTTCTTTGCATCAGGTGGCCAAAATATTGGAGCTTCAGCTTTAGCATCAGTTCTTCCAGTGAATATTCAGGACTGATTTTCTTTAGGATGGACTGGTTGGATCTCCTTGCAGTCTAAGGGACTCTCAAGAGTCTTCTCCAACACCACAGTTGAAAAGCACGGATTCTTTGATGCTCTGTTTTTTTATGGTCCAACTCTCACATCCATACATGACCACTGGAAAAACCATAGCCTTGACTAGATGGACCTTTGTCAGCAAAGTAATGTCTTTGCTTTTTAATATGCTATCTAGTTGGTCATAGCTTTTCTTCCAAGGAGCAAGCATCTTTTAATTTCATGGTGAGGTCATCATCTGCAGTGATTTTGGAGCCTAAGAAAATAAAGTTTGTCACTGTTTCCATTGTTTCCCCATCTATTTGCCATGAAGTGATGGGACCAGATGCCATCATCTTAGTATTTTGAATGCTGAGTTTTAAGCCAGCTTTTTCACTGTCCTCTTTCACTTTCATCAAGAGGCTGTTTAGTTCCTCTTTGCTTTCTTCCATAAGGGTGGTGTCATCTGCATATCTGAGGTTATTGACATTTCTCCTGGCACTCTTGATTCCAGTTTGTGCTTCATCCAGCACAGCATCCCACATGATGTACTCTGCATATAAGTTAAACAATCAGGGTGACACTGTACAGCCTTAAAGTGTTCCTTTCCCAATTTTGAACTCAATCCTATAAGCCTACCCTAATCCTCTCAATACATTTTCCTTCAAATTTCCGAAAATATTCTATAGCTGGCTGCAAACAATCTTAATATGATCAGAACAAATAATGTACAGGTGTGCTAAGATTCAATTAGGGTTACTAGTGTTTGTTGCTATGACCACAGAGTTTCGCTGTGTACTTTCAGTAGGGTAGAGAGTGTGGTAAAGACTTTGCACTGTTGGACAAAATGTTGAGTATGATCAAGTACGATGTTGAGTATGAGCAGGCCCGGTCACCCGCCCCAGGCAGACTGAGAAACTGTTCAGAGAACCAGCCTGATCATCCACTCCGTGAATATAGATTGAAATACATGAAAGAAATGGGGTGGATGGGCTGGTATTGGAGATTTGAAAAAAGGTGGCCGCATCAAGAGTAGGGTGGGGATGGAATAGACTGCAACCCACCTTTGACATGAAAAGGAAGTGTGAGTTCAGTTAGGCAGGTGTGGTAGGAAAAAGACTATTTGCACAAGTAACAGTGAGGCAGATAAAACTATAAAAGAAGTAACATGACATTGTAAAGATGTTTGGGGAATGGATTATATACTTTTGTAACGATAAGAGTAAGCTTCATGGAAGAGGTGAAATTTGAGCTGAGTGTTGAGGAGAGGTCAAAATCACACTCTTGGAGGCTGGTGTGGCTGGTGGTCAGGCAGAGAACAAGACAAGGTCCAGAAATGGAAGGATATTTTTGTTGCCCAACAGGGAGTTGTTCGGATGAAACCTGGAAAAAGTGGGAGATAATACAATCTTGGATCAGATGGTAAAGAGTCTTAGATGTCATTATAAGGTGTGTGGATTACAGTCTGGGCTAAGGGACATCGCTGGGGTTTCTAACTTGGGCACTGATATGATCCATACCAGTCTTCTCAACTTTCTCAGGCCATGATATAGATACATGATGACAACTTGTGTATGTTACATTGGAGGAGATGATGAGGCAGCTTCTATCAGAGGCAGATACTCTGGGAGCTTCCAATTCTGATCTTCAAGATCTGAGCATTATGAGGATGAATATGTTCAGTACATCTGGAGCAAACTCATCACTAACTGGTTGCCTGCTATGCACCAGACACTATTTAGTTTTGGGGATACCAAGTGGACAAAACAGAAAATTTCCTACGTCTTAACAGGAGAAGCAGACAAGAAGTAAAAGAACAAATCAATGATAATGTCAGATAGTGATAGACACCAGGTAGAAAAATAAAGCAGAATAAAGGAAAGAAAACTGTGGTAGGCAGTGTTCTTCTCTGGGAATGTGACATTAACAATTTTCTGAGTGAAGGGATGGAATTAGTTAAAGCTCTGGAAGAAGAATATTGTAGTTAGAGGGAACAAGGAACCACAAGAAGAAACATGAAGAGTGAAGCAGAGATGGTAAGGGAGGAAGTCGGAGTTGTAATCAAGGTCAGAACATGTAGAGTTTGGCAGCTTCTGGTAAGAAGTTCATTTAAAAAATAATGGAAAGACAGTAGTGACTTTTGTGCAGAATGATGTCAGTATTATGTTTTTAAGAGCATTTGAGTGCTATTCAGAGAATAGACTATAATGGTTAAGAGAGGAAGCAGAGACAGCTTTCCAAGTCTATGCCCATGATCCAGATCTCTTTAGGTTGTTAGTAGTGGGAGTGGAAAGAATTTAGCAAATGCTTTGAAAGGAACAGAGGGGAAATGAAATTGTAATATGAGACGAAGGGGGAAGTCCGAGTGTAAAGTGTTTTTACACTTTTGGCCTGAATACTAGATGAATACTGAGATGTGGAGGTCTGAGGGCTGAGTGGATTTAAGGTAAATTCTGAAGTGTCTTTTAGATATCCAAATGGAAATGTTAAGTCAGTGGTTTGGATATATAAATCTGAGAGACAGAAGAAAAGAGAAATGAATGAATGGATGAATGAATGGATGTTGTAATCTATTTTCATAGTATTTAAATCAAAGAACAGAATGAAAGAAACTAGTAGAAAGTGAAAATAAAAAAGAAAAGAAGGGGGAAAGGGAACAACATTTGTTTCCTTTCTGCTAATTGTTAAGCTTTACGCTCGTACAGATGCTTTTCCTTATATCATGAGGTAGAAGCAATTGAGTGACTTCACTTTCACTTTTTGCTTTCATGCATTGGAGAAGGAAATAGCAACCCACTCCAGTGTTCTTGCCTGGAGAATCCCAGGGATGTGGGAGTCTGGTGGGCTGCCGTCTCTGGGGTCACACAGAGTCGGACACGACTGAAGTGACTTAGCAGCAGCAGGAGCATCAGTATTGAGGACATGGAGACTCAAAGTTATTAAGTAGCTCAAAGTTGTACAGAAAGTAAATGGAATAACTGGAATTCGGTCCTCAATCTTCCTGAGTTCTAGTTTACGAAACAACTTAGTCCACAGGTAAAATAGCTGTGAACCGATAAGTGATGGTGGCTTGGGTAGGACAAAGCATGTCACGGGAGCAGTTAAGGATGAGATGGAGATTTAAAGCTTGAGCAACCAACAAAATGGTGAAAGATGAAACGAGAAGTCAATGCTTTGCCTGAAATCAAAGACAAGAACTTCATGCTTGTTCCTTAAGTCACCTTGCCAAGATATGAACTGGTGGAGTCATGACAAGATGGAAAGGAAATGCATGCATGGCAGGGATGTGTCATGCAGCTGGATTAGGACTCACTGATAGTTGATGCTTGGTTCACTGATGCTTATCCTATATGGGGTCCTTGAAATTGCCCATTCTGAAGGCAGAGACTAAGTTTCTGCTGCAAAACAGTGTCCCATGGCTTAGCGATGTCTTACGATTTGTAAGGAGATCCAAAACTCTGAAGAAAATTCCATCTACTTTGGCTTCAAAGGACATTTTCAACATTTTGGAGTAATCTGGTAAAACCTGGGTAAAATGATTTATTTATTGGTATGATACACTTTCTGTGTTAGCATACGGTTGCTCAATGCATAAACATGCTGTGACTCTCTGCATTCTATTCATCAGCTGAATTCCTGCTGCTCACATCTGAGTCAGTCCCCTGGTGGCACCTATGTTTAATGGTGCTCCATTCCACTAATGCTGTCCCCCAGCTGACTTCGCAAGCTGACATTTTTATATTACATGCTTGATTATTTAAAGCTGGGCTGTCCAATATGGTAGCCTTTAGCCACATGTGGCTCTTTAAATCTAAATTAATTAAAGTTAAATGAAATTTAAAATTCTACCCCTTGGTCACACAACCCCCATTTCAAGGACTCAGTAGCAACATGTGGCTAGTGCCTACTGTTTTGGATGGAGCATGTCTGGAGTATTTCCATTATCACAGGAAGTTCTATTGGACAGCACTGTTTTAACTTAATGTTCTGCTTATCTGCAGATCCTCTGTTTTGTAACTATCAGTTCTACAAGAACTTAGTTCTTTGTGGTAATTGATCCAAAGATCTCCTCCCAGTCCTCAAGCATACACTTGATGATCAAAGCTCAGTTGATAATGTCATTCAAAATAACCAGCAATAGGAAAGTAGCAGTCAATGGCAGTCAACTTGAATAGTTGACAAAGATTGAGCCAGGAGAAAGTGGCTCTCCAGCAGAACTAAATGAGCATGTGAAGACAGACTGCATCAATGGGAGGAAAGTTTATAAGATCATGACATGATTGTTACATTGGCCTAAGCAGTAGGATCTTTCATTTGATTTTTAACTGATAATTTTGAAGTAGATAGAAAGAACGTGGTATTGGCAGGCACATGTGTGCTAAGTCGCTTCAGTCCTGTCCAACTCTTTGCGACTCCATGGACAGCCCTCTGTCCTTGGGATTTCCCAGGCAAGAATGGCAACTGGAGTGGGTTGCCATTTCCTTCTCCAGGAGATCTTCCTGATCCAGGGATCTAACCCGCATCTCTTATGTCTCCTGCATTGGCAGGTGGGTTCTTTACTTCTAGCGCCACATGGTACTAACCCAGGAGAGTGCAAGTGAATCATTTAAACCTTGGAAATATAGGCGTGGTTAATACGGGTCAATGAATTTGAAGATTGATTTGCCCGGGAGAGAGACTCATATTCTGTAGCAACACCCCTCTTCCCTGCTACACCCCTCACCTTTCTACCCAGGTCAAAGCTGTCTTAAACATCTAAATGCCAGCCCTCTGAAACCTGCTCTTTTTCATACCCCAAGCACAGTCATTTGCATAATGGTGTTAACACACGGACTGAAATTTTCAGCTCATCTTCAATTCTCACAAATTTGAAGTCAGTTATGAACCACCCTAAACTAGCAGCCTACACTTAATATTTTATGAGTCTCGTCTGGGGGAGAACCAAAGCACAAAACAAGATTGATTTAGAAGTTGAGTTTCAGGGTAATGGAGAATTCTTATGGTTTTTTTTTTTTTCTTTTTGCAAAAAAAATCAGTTTTTACAGTGAAACTCACAGATTCTGAAATTGAAAATGGTTTTAAAAATGTAAATTAAATTTTGGTTGAAAACTTTTGTGAGACAACTCTTTTCAGGTGGGCTTATATTGTTTAATCACTAAGTCTTGTCTGACTCTTTGGAACCCCGTAGTCTGCAGCACACCAGGTTTCCCTGTCCTTCGCTATCTCCTGGAGCTTGCTCAAACTCATGTCCATTGAGTTGGTGAAGCCATCAAACCATCTCATCCTCTGTCATCCCCTTCTCCTCCCGCCTTCAATCTTTCCCAGCATCAGGGCCTTTTCCAGTGAGTCAGCTCTTGGCATCAGGTGGCTGAAGTATTGGAGCTTCAGCTTCAACATCAGTCCTTCCAGTGAATATTCAAGGTTGATTTCCTGAATGATAGTGGAGTCATTATTCTCAGCTGTTATGTATTAATATTGCTGTTCTTAGCACTTACTGTCATTGATTCTGCACCAAGTGAGGAACCTGAGGCCCAAAGAAGTCACTACTCCAAATTTTATCCCCAGTAAGTGGAAGAGCTAGGATTTGATGAAGGTAGCTCACTGTCTCTCTGTTAGAACATTTTTCCTTATTTTGTAGAAAGTTGAAATCAGGATAAAGAGTAGGGTGACCCAAAGATCACTCAAAGAAGTTCACATTTTTGAGCAGATATGATGATTTGTTAGAATGAAATTACTAGAGAGTCATGGGAGAAAGTAAGCTAGCTTTTCCTGTACCTGTCAGAAAGCAAAGTACACTCATCAAAATATATTAAACATATTTGAATAAAAAGTACCAATTTTTCAGCACTGAGTAGTTTGGTGAATATCCTTGCAACTTATTTTTTTCATGTTCTAACTACTGCTGCTGCTAAGTCACTTCAGTCGTGTCCGACTCTGTGCGACCCCACAGACAGCAGCCCACCAGGCTCCCCCGTCCCTGGGATTCTCCAGGCAAGAACACTGGAGTGGGTTGCCATTTCCTTCTCCAATGCCTGAAAGCGAAAAGTGAAAGTGAAGTCCCTCAGTCATGTCCGACCCTTAGCGACCCCATGGACTGCAGCCCACCAGGTCCCCCATCCATGGGATTTTCCAGGCAAGAGTACTGGAGTGGGGTGCCATTGCCTTCTCCGTCATGTTCTAAAGCAGCAATTAAAAAAAAACTAACACCTCGTAGGTTGCAGTGAGCAGTTGTCTGCTGTTAATGCTAGGTGCAGGAAATAGGAACGGGGAGGGGGAATAAGTAGTTCAAACTGAGAAAAGTTTCATTCCTTTCATTGCATTTTCCCCAGCACGACTCTCCCTGCCCCCCACCATTGCCCACAAGCCCCTGCATGCATTCCTTGCTAATAGTTAACCGTTTCCTCGCCCCTGGCTTCCCTTCTCTGGAAGCACATGTCACGTGGTTCGTGCCAACATTTTCCCTTGTCTGGGGCCACACTCGTCTGGGAACTCCTCCGCAGCACCTTTGTGTGTCCCACCAGACACACAGTAGAGTCTCAGTAATGACTTGATGAGTAAATAGATCATTCAGTGTGGTTTGTTGTCATTAGAGATAGATAATTAACTCTGCTCAAAGGTGGTTTTGATCATACGGGCAACAATAGATCATCTGACCCACCCAGGAATCCGGAAAATTTCCCAGCTGTGTTGGGGAGTGTCTGACATTGAGAGTTAGCGCTTTGAGGCTCTTTTCTTGCTTCTGGTGGTCGTCCTGCCGGAAGCAATTCTCTTTGCAAAGGCTTCCTTAACAAACACTTGGCAAGGATGTCAGAATTATCCTAATGGTATACAATAAAATTCTACTTCATAACATCTCTTGCCATCTCTCTCTTGATCTCTCTCACTGAACATAGATTTTCGTCTTTTTTTTTTCTTTATTATCTGAAAGAACCTGCAGTACAAAATTAAAGACTATCAAACAAGGGGGTCTGGCCAGGTTAGACATTTTGGCTAAGCAACATAATTCTATCTACTTGCACTGTAATTTTCCAACTTACAGTGATTCAAGATACACAGAATTTCCTGAAAGCCTTTGACCTAGGAAGAAGCTCCAAGGTTTAAACGAATTTCAGTACCAAAAGATCATAGTTATTAATTACAAGCCAATAAGAAATATGTTCAGATTAGAAAATAAGAATTTGAATGACTACACTTGGCTTTAAAATAATGAAAAGAGCTAGTAAATAAAAATTGTAGGGTGATAACCTGGTGGCTGCCTTACAGGTAACTTCACAAATTAAAGGCTAAGACTGCTTCGACGTGAGCTTAGACATAGAATCCAATTCTTTTGACTTCACTTGTAGTGGATTTCCTATTCCCTATAATGTAGGCTTAAAGATTTTCCCTCCTTTTTCAAGTCAATTTTGGATAACTCTTAGTGATTAATATAGCCGGTTTCATCCAGAAATCTCTCTTAGATTTAATAAAAAATGAATACAATGTCTTCTACTGATGAAAACCAGTTACAGTTAAATGAGAGTTTCTCTTAAGGCTCTCTTTATTTTTGTTACAATATATGATTTGAAATCATACTTTGAAATCTATGATCTTTGGCTTTTGGGTTTCCACCCAGAGCTACATTTGAAGTTAAGTGTCGAGAACAGAAGCCAGTGAAGGGACACCCTTTATTTAAGAAGAAAGACCCACTGACGTCAATAAAGGTTTAAGGGACTAAGCTGAACAGAGGTTAAGGTTCTGAGAATTTCTGGGTCCCCACAGGAAGACTATATAGAAAGAGGATTAACTAAGAGTTAAAACCTACACATAAAGTAATACATCAAACTGTCACAAATAACTCACAGAGAAAGAAAAGGAAAATAGGCTTTTCAACACAAATTGCTTATGCCATTAAGCCTTAAAAATATGAGAAGTCAGGAAACATAAATTAATTGAGGAAACAAAAAAAGATGAGAAATAAGCGTCCTGCAAATGAGTTCCAAAGTTAAATGCAAAAGAATTATTTTTATTTTTTCACCCCTCAAATTTTTGAAATCAAGATGTATCTTATAACTAAAAAATTAATTGCTAGACCTCTTTCTTAGTGATGGATAAAATAATGGCTTATTTTATAATCAGTGATCTCTCTTTTTTTGATATGGACCATTTTTAAAGTCTTTATTGAATTTGTTAAATATTGTTTCTGTTTTTGTTTTGTATTTTTTGGCCATGAGGCATGTTGGATCTTAGCTCTCTGACCAAAGATTGAACTGGCAACCCCTGTATTAGAAGACAACGTGCCAACCAATGGACCACCAGAGAAGTCCCTCAGGGTTTCTTAAATTCACTTAAAGAGAGATTTTTTTGTTTTTGTTTTTATGTATGAAAGAAAAGTCAGTTATAAAGTGTGCATTTAGGAAAGAAAAGTATATAGAGAAAAGTATATATTGATTTTTTTTACTCAGTGATTGAAAAGCAGTCATTCTTTTGGGCAAGACAGGAAGTGTCAGTAAATAGTAAATAACTAATATCACACAGAACATGTTCTCTGACTACAATGCTATAAAGACAAATAAGAAAAAATAGTCAAACAGCCCCCCATATTTGGATTTGTAAGCACTTCTTTAATAATTCATCAGCTAAAGAAGAAAATATAGAGAAAATTAAAATAGATTTAGATGTGAGCACTAAAATAGTAAAGATCAAATTATATGAACTGTAGATAAGACAGTACTTAGAGGGAAATATCCAGCATTATATGTTACATCATAAAGGATAAATGCTGATAATTTTTTAGCTAGGCATTCAGCTAAACAATCTAGAAAAAAGATAGATTAAGAAAATAGTTAAGAAAGGAAACATAGAATTAAAAATTAATAAAAGCGCAAACCAGAAAAATAAAATTAATCAAAAGAGCCTTTATTCATATTGATTGAGGAAAAATATGAACCTGTAATAAGAAAGACAGTATAGAATTAATGTAGATAGAAAAATTGGAATATAATGTAGAGCTGAGCAACAATCTCATACATAGATGGAAACATGACACATAACAAAGCTAATATGGTAGATTAGTGGAGGAAAAAAGGAAAATTCAACAAATGGTACTGAACCAACCTGCGATTTTTGTGAAAAAAAATGAAATAAGATTCTCATATGCATTAAAAAATATTCTAGTCAAGATATGGATCCAAATCTGAAAATCAGGATCCAAAACTTTAAGTATTTGGAAGAAAAAATAGGTAAATATTTTAAGATATTCAGATAGAAATGTATTTCTTAAATGACAAGATAAAAAGATAAAGGAAAACACTGATAAATTTGATTACATGAAAATTAAAATGAACAGAGTTGAAAGACAGCATAGAAAGTTTCAAGCGGATGTTACATCCTAGGAAAAGATATTTACAGCATATATGACCAAAGACTTAACATCTAGAATAGTAAAGGAGCCTTACAAATCAATAAAGGCTTAACAACTTATTAGAAAAACTGACTACAGATATATAACATGCTGCTGCTACTGCTGTGTCGCTTCAGTCGTGTCTAGCTTTGTGCGACCCCATAGACGGCAGCCCACCAGGCTCCCCCGTCCCTGGGATTCTCCAGGCAAGAACACTGGAGCGGATTGCCATTTCCTTCTCCAAAGCATGAAAGTGAAAAGTGAAAGTGAAGCTGCTCAGTCGTGTCCGACTCTTCGTGACCCCATGGACTGCAGCCCACCATGCTCTTCCATCCATGGGATTTTCCAGGCAAGAGTACTGGAGTGGGGTGCCATTGCCTTCTCTGATATATAACATGAATGGCTCATAAATGTATGAAAAGAAGCTTAACCTTACATACTGATCAAAGAAATGCAAATTAAAAACACAAAAAGATAGCTGTTTTGCAACCAGCAGGTGCACAATAGTAAAGGGTAGTACAAAGTTTTGATGAGGATGTGCAGCAAAAGCAACTTCTTTGAAGAATAATTTGGTAATACTTTGTCAAATCAAAGGCACGTATATGTACATTATGCCTAAGCACCTCCAGCTCTAGGTTTATGTGCTTGTGTTTAGTCATTAAGTTGTGTTGGCCTCTTTGTGACCCTATGGGGTGTAGCCAGCCAGGCTCCTCTGTCCATGGGATTTCCCAGGAAAGAACACTGGAGTGGGTTGCCATCTCCTTTTGCCCGGGATCTTCAGGACCCAGGGATCGAACTTGCAGCTCCTGCCCCATATCCTGCATGGCAGGCAGATTCTATAACCACTGAGCCACTGGGGAAGCCCAGCTCTAGGTTTTGAGCAGTCATTCTCAAAAGTGGCTCAGACTATGAATAATCCACCAGCAATGCAGAAGACCTGGTTCCATTGCTGGGTTGGGAAGATCCCTTGCAGAAGGGAAAGCTACCCACTCCAGTATTCTGACCTAGAGAATTCCATGGACAGAGCAGCCTGGCAAGCTACAGTCCATGGGATTGCAAAGAGTCAGACACAACTGAGTGACTGTCACACTTTCACTTCTCAAACTAGTCTGCATCGTAATCACTTGTGGAGTTTGTTAAACTCTGCAGATGTGACCTCAGAATTTGAATGGGCAGTGATTTCCTGGATAATGCTGCTAGTCTCAGGGCCATACCTTAAGAACCACTGTCCTAGAAAAATGGTCCCAATGTGCCCAGGGAGACATAGTATTATTCATTGCATTGATTGTAACAGTAAGCAATTGGAAGTGACCTCAGCGTTCACCACTGGGAGGGTGAATTTACAGATGTGAGTCACTCTTAAATAGCAGTTATAATTAATCAGCTGGATCTAAACTAAATGTTAATTAGAAAATATGTATGCTGCTGCTAAGTCACTTCAGTCGTGTCCGACTCTGTGCACGACCCCATAGACGGCAGCCCACCAGGCTCCCCCATCCATGGGATTCTCCAGGCAAGAACACTGCAGTGGGTTGCCATTTCCTTCTCCAATGCATGAAAGTGAAAAGTGAAAGTGAAGTTGCTCAGTCGTGTCCGACTCTTAGCGACCCCATGGACTGCAGCCCACCAGGCTCTTCCATCCATGGGATTTTCCAGGCAAGAGTACTGGAGTGGGGTGCCATTGCCTTCTCCAGAAAACATGTATAATATGATACAATTTTAATAAAGTTTAAATATAGGCAAATTAATACTGCATATTGTTTGAAAATGTGTAGGTATATTTAAAGTACAAGTAAAAATATTAAAATATGATGGGAAAAATATAAGAAGTTGCATGGTAATAAGTGAACAATTGAAGCATAGTGTTTACCTCTGGGCAGGGAAGAGATAATAACAGAATGTAGAAGAAACACATGAGGGACATCAGGTGTACCTGTGATGCTTTATTTACTTATTTTTATTGAAAAAGAGACCTGAAGCAAATGGAAAAACAACAAGACTTGGCGAGTAACAGGTGCTCGTTATACTATTTTCTAATTATTTTTCTATTTGGAATATTTCATAATAACACTCATTTAAAAAGAGCTAGAGATACACTAACTAAACTCAGAAAGCTGGTAGTCTGTCATGGACAGAATGCCGGGTTGGATGAATTTTTCATATGAGTTCATATTGAGTTTCTTTCAACATGTCTTGTTATCCTACAATGTCATGCAAAAGCAAGAGAAAATAATGTCAGGTGTTTCAGAAAAAGACTGGACTTCTAATCAGTTCAGAGTATATAAAATGACAATAATTTTATATTTTATACTTAGTATTCTATATATTTATACTCTACTTTCATATATATAATATATTGAAGCACATTTAATCCTTTCGACAACTCAGGAACAGGAAGAAGGGAACTTATCACCCCCATTTTATGGATGAGAAAATTGAAGTTCAGGGAGGCTAAGCTATCCAAAGTGTTAGTTAGTCAGTTGTATCTGACTCTTAACTGTAGCCTGCCAGGCTCCTCTGTCCATGACATTCTCTAGGCAAGAATACTGAAGTGGGTAGCCACTCCTTTCTCCAAGGGATCTTCCTGACTCAGGGATCGAACCTAGGTCTCCTGCTTTGTGGGCAAGTTCTTTACCATCCGAGCCACCAGGGAAACCCTTAAAAAACTAAGCAAAAGCTCCAGTCAGGGGTAGCCACATGGGTCTGCTAACACTGGTCTCTGTCCTTGCTTATAGGCATTCAGGATAGGTAGGAGCTTTATCCATAGCTGCTGTGTGTGTGTGTGTGTGTGTGTGTTTGTGTGTGTGTTAGTCACTCAGTCCTGTCTAACTCTTTGTGACTCCGTGGAGTATAGCCCATCAGGCTCCTCTGTCCATGGGATTCTCCAGGCAAGAACATTGGAGTGGGTAGCCATTTCCCTCTCCAGGGGATCTTCCTGATCCAGGGATGGAACTCAGGTCTCCTGCATTGCAGGCAGATTCTTTACTGTCTGAGCCATCAAGGCCAACTTAGTTAGGGATAAAATCTTTTCCTTCAAATTTATTTTGACTCTGACTAATAAAAACTCAAGGAATTCCTTGTTTATTAAAGTTGCTTTCAGCCAATGAGCTGTTCTGTGCACATAAAGCTCTTGGGTTTTCTAGGAGAAGTTCCTGGAGGCAGATGGGTAAAGCCTAGATTTTGTAGTTTGTGTGGCCTCTTTCAAGTCCACATTGCATTGCTCTTTAGCTGTGTAAAGTGGGTGACTTTATCAGCATTAAAAGGCCTCAGTTTTCTTATCTGTAAAAGGGGGCCACCTCACTGGTGAAGATTGTAGGATCGGCTGTACGTTCAGGGTGCAGCTCAATAAGTGGGTGCTAGATGTTTAATCACGGTTATTTTTATTCGTTGAGATACTAATGACATGAAATTTTTTCTTTCTCTCACTTCTTTCCCTACAGGCTCTATTGCTTTGGAAAGGAAGCATGGAAGTCCATGTCTCACTAGAGTTTGCCCTCTGTTTTTGCATACTGCCCATTTTACATTAGCAACTTGAGCATACATAGATTTTGGGATCCACCAGTGTCCTTGAACCAACGCCTCTCCATAATTCCACAATGAGGACGACCGCAGTGGTTTCAGGATGGAGGAGGAAGACGGGAAGAGGAATGGGAGAGGGGAGAGAAAGAGGAATTTCACTTTTGAAATTTCTGAAAAGTTTTGATTCTGCAATTGCAAAGTAAAATATATGTCACAATATGAACGTAGGCTATTCATAAATACTGAAAAGCATGACCTATGTTTAGACTATTTCTTTGAAACCAGTGTAATTAAAAAAAAATTAGGCTGGTGCTTTCGTATAATCATCACTGTGATTTTAGTGTAACACAAATTACTTGTAAATTGCCACAAACGCTGAGAAATTGCTGGTTTCTTAAGTACTGATATTTTGTTTAAAAATGCCATATAGGTGAGAAGACTCAAGAGAGTAAAGCTTCTAGAAAGTGTCAGTAAGTGTGGTAGTCCTACCAGTTCACTGAGATTTTTGCTTAAGCCTTTTCCTGGAAATAATACATTTAGAAAGAGATGCTGTGATAAATAGTAGCAAGGTTTAATTTGAAGCATCTCCACCAAATAATATTTAATAATGGTCTTTGGGTAGGGCTGCTGTGAACTGAAGGAAGTCGTTCACTAGGAGACTTTTGAAAAGGGGGGTGTGGGGAGCTTGCTGTCTAATGGCTGGCGCCCTCTCCAATTTCCCCTCAGTTTCATGAGAGGTTCTGGCCTTAATCTGCTGCATACTCGTTTCTAAATAAACGGCCAGGCTTTCCACTTCTGGCTCTTTGCTTACGCTCTCTGCTCTGCTGCCATGCTCTGCTCTCTCCACCTCTGCCCTTTCCACTGGAGAATTTCACGCAACAGTTAGGGAGCTAATATAGGCATCTCTTCTTTTAACTTGTTGATTTACAATATTGTGTTAGTTTCTGGTGTACAGAAAGTGATTTGGATTGTTTTTTCCATTAAAAGATCCCGAATATAGCACGACTTTGTTGTTTATCTGTTTTATATAGAGTAGTTTGTATCTGCTAATCCCAAACTCCTAATTCATCCCTTCCCCTCTTTCCCCTTTGGTCGCCATAAGTTTGTTTTCTGTGTCTGTGAATCTATTTCTATTTGTAAATATGTTCATTTGTATCAGTTTTTAGATTCTGCATATGACTATCATAAGACATTTGTCTTCCTCTGTCTGACTTACTTCACTTAGCATGATTGTCTTCAGGTTCATCCATCATCCATGTTGCTGCAAATGGCGTTATTTCATACTTATTTTTATGATTTAGTAATATTTTACATCACTGCACACACACACACACACATGCTCACATGGATAAAGATGTGAAATATACATCTTTATGTGTGTATTTCACATCTTTATCCATTCATCTGTTGATGGACACGTAGGTAGTTCCAAGTCTTGGCTCTTGTAAATAGTGCTGCTGTGAACATTGGAGTGCATGTATTTTTTTTTTTCAAATAATGGTTTTCTTTGAATTTTGCTGGAGTGGGATTGCTAGATTCTATGGTAGCTCTGTTTTTAGTTTGCTAAGGAAACTTCACACAGTGTTTTAAGAATTTCTTAAACAAACTCCAGTCCCCAATAGTATTGATGAGTTTCCACTCTGTTGCAATAATAATAGTAGTGATATAAGATAATAAACTTTTATTAAATATTTTTATGTTTGAAGCATTGGTCTGTGTATTTTACATTACTCATTTAATCTGCACAACAATTCCATGAGGAAGTTATTACTGTTAAGAGTCAGGGCATGACTTCAGACTACTTGACTCTATTAGCTACTATACTCATACTTAACATTATCTCTCTGATAAGGTTTCTCCAACTATGTATATATATCCAGTAGAATATTACTGTTTTCCAAAATGTCAACAGATAAACATAAATAATAAAAGGGGAAATACCCTTTTTTGGGCAAATAGAGTCTTAGTGATTCATAATACATAGTCCTAATTCCAAGGCTCTGAGAAACCCTATACTAAGGTAAACTTTAATTTTCCTTTTCCCAGAATTTAGCTCCTGAAACCAAGCCTGGATTCAGGTGTATTGTTCTTTCTTTCTTCCTCTCTTCTTTTTCCTTCTTTTCCCTCTCCTTCACGTCCACCCCCCTTCTAACTTAAATGGAATAAACATGCTCAAATGCTCACATGTAGTTTTCTCCCGTAGTTACTTATTTCTAAATGCATTTCTTGTATTAGCCTGTGAACTTCTTAAGAGTGAAACTGTCTTATTCACTGTTCTATTTGTAGCTCTGTTCACTGTGATGTGGATGAGGCAGGCAGGTTTCTTGTCTGGTTAAGTTTAGAAACATGTGTGAGATAGTGCTTCATCTGAGAACGGAAACAAATGACGTATTGGACTTCAGTGATGGGTTGGTCAAATTTCTGTCCCCCACAAGTCAAAATATAGGATACAGCTCAGTGGACTTGCTTGACACCAAGATGGTGATGACTCATGAACAAGCTCTCCAGTAAGAGCACATCCAAGGTCCATTCTATGAAGATGTAAAGGAACGTTTCTAGGATTGACATTATTTCTTCCTGAAAGTGAATTTTTAAGATTAGTGAATGCAAGTCCAAAAATTCCTTGGAAATATTCCTCTGAATCCATCATTTCATTGAACATATGAGAAAGTGAGACGTAAAGAGAGGTAACTCGTGTAACATCACCTGTCAGTGTCAGAATTTGACTAGAACGACCTATATCACCCGTCAGCAAAGCAAAGCAAAGCACAGAAAAGCAAAGCAAACAAAAAATCCATGGAACTCTGGTCATAAAATAAATCCATAGGAGGTGGATGACTTTTTAATGAAAGAGGGCAAAAGCCAGCACAGATGCCTGGACAAGCCATGAGGGTCAGGAAAAGGTTTGGCTGAAATAGCCATTGATAGAGTGTCTGTAGAATATCCATTTGGCAGTCTAAAGGAGTAAGGCCACTTGGCAATTTACTAGCGAATAATACAGACCCGGATACGATGGGAGTGGTCCAGCCAATGAGCCAAGACTGGACATGACCCAGGGCATCAGAAGCCTACAAAACAAAACTTGCCGGAAGAAGCTTTACCAAAATGAATCTTGTTATATGGAAAGGCAGTATGGTATCATTGGCTGAAGTGGTTTTGATTGGAGAAGATATATCTGAAAGATTTATTATCTCTTATTCAAAGACTGGAAGTAAGACTTGTTTACTGTAAATTAAAATTTATACATTTTCAAATATGAGATAATCATTAATATTTGTTGAGCAATTTCTGTAAGTGTTTTTTATATTGAGTGATTGCATGCTAAGTCACTTCAGCCATGTCCAACTCTTTGCGACCCTATGGGCTGTAGCCCGCCAGGCTCCTCTGTCCATGGTATTCCTCTGGCAAGACTACTGGAGTGGGCTGCCATTTCCTCCTCCAGGGGATCTTCCCAACCCAGGGATCAAACTTAAGTCTCTTATACCCCCTGCGTTGGCGGGCAGGTTCTCTACCACTAGCACCACTTGGGAAGCCCATTGTTTATATTCTAACTCACTAACTTCACACAGTAACTTCATGAAGTTTCTATGATTATTATCCCATTCTACAAATGAGGAAACTGAAGTACAGAGAATTAAGCAACCCGTACAAAGTCAAATAACTAGTAGTTAATGGAGTTAGAATGAAATAATTCCTGGTTTTGTTTCTTTCATTTATTTCACATTTCTTATGCTATAATAACATCTTATATTGTGAGGAACATTTTTGTAACTTAGAGCTGGACAGATTATCATACTGTTCTGCATAGGAGTTTGGGCAATAAAATGGTGATGCTGGGAACGGTGACCAGGAGACTTACAGCCATGGTGTCATTGCCATAAATGTTAGAAAAGCCAACATGGATTTTGGAAGAACAGGAAGAAGAGAAAATTCACACATCACTTTGCTTTGTAAATCTTGCCTCTTGTGGAATAGGAAAGATAACAGGAGGGATGTATAAGATGACAGACTCATTCCGTCATCAAGGCTTCCCGCTCTCCCTTTGAGAGAGCATCTGCTTTGTGCAAAGTGCACACAAGTCTTAGGGAAGGTGACCAACATTCATTCACCCCTCGGATGGTCTTTTATCCAGTAATCCATGCACACAAATAACACGACAGTAGTGATGGAGTTCAGAGAAAGGAGATTTTAGGCTCACAGTAGGGACTGGCTGGGGGGTGGTGCTGGTTATATAAGAATGGATCTTTTGGCTGGAATTAGAGAGCAGGAATTTTGATTTGTAGCAAGAGATATTTCTTGTGTACCAAGAAGAGAGAACCAAAGTCCAGAGCTGAGAAGGCAATACCATATTCAGAGAATGCTCAGAGACAGGGCTGGCAGAATGGATGGAGGATTGCCAAAGCATCTGCCTGAACAGAGGGTGTAGACACCCTGAGCAAAGTTCTTGAAAAGCCAAGGGTAAAGCCATTTTAATATCTCTGCAAGGCTGGTGTCAGATGCCTGGCACACAGTAGGTGCTCAATGAATATTTATTGATAAAAGGAGTGAATTGCACAATGTAAAAGGTAGAGTGGTTTCATAGCATCGCAGGGTTACCCACCAATTAGTCTGAAGTTGAATCTTAAGCAGAGTTCTAGAACATGTTGGCCCTCAATTCTAAGACCGAATTTCAAACATTGAAATGCTGGACTTGCTTTCGGGAAGTGACCAAGGTGACCCCGCGTGCTTGTAGCAGGCTCCCTTATGTCTAGCCTCTATCTGCTGATACGAACTATCTTTGCTTGGACTGTGCGAGGTCTTTTCTTGTTTGAATTGAAAATGACAATGAGAACTACAAACGCCAGCACCTTAGATTTATCCATATATCCATAAAAGCCTAGCAACTAAGGGTATTATCTTTATTCAGAAAAAGTAGAACACTTTTAAGGTTCAGAAATATATATATATATAAATTGGGTTCTGAAATGGTCATTTTTTTCCCCCCTAAGCTATGCCATTATAGTGATCAGCCAAGCTTCGGTAAGGTAAATACTTTTGGAAAATAAGTGGAAATTTGCTGCAAATCAGTCCCTTTTGTGCATGGCCGCAGGAGCATGTTGAAATGTTTGGACACTAATACCCATTCATTTTCTTGGCTCCATAAATAAAAGCCGCCAGCTCTGTGGCGGCCGTGAAATGGTATTCTTCAGGGCCCAGCAGGAACCCCCATCCTTATTACCACTGCAGGGGGCAGGACAGGCCCAAAATAGCAAGACAACTAAATCAAGACATTTTCAATGTCTAACAAAATGACTGTGTTTTAGAAAGAACCAAAAGGTTGGAAAAAATTGGACAGCTTTTGTACTTAGTGTAATACCTTTGTTAAAAGAGTTCAGATGGGAAAAAGGAATCTTTTAAAAATGCATAAGCATATTTCTGAATATCATTTAAAATCTCCAAAGATCTTATGAAACTGTAAATCGGATGCACTGATGTAAGTCATCAGAGGATTCAAGCCGAAGACAGATTCCATTCAGGGACCATGAATTATCACGGGGGCCAGCAGAAGAATTGGGTCTGTCTTATTATGTGTGTAGGTTTGATGAGGGGGAACTTCAAAAGGAGGTCAGGGAAGCTATTGAAGGAATCTGAGCAGCCAGTTTGGACTGCAAATCTTTCTGAAATTAAAAAAAAAAAAATTAAAGTAAATAATCTAGTAATATGTTTTAGCCATTACCTTCTTTTTCCTCCAAAAGAAAAATTAGCAAAAGTATTTCCTAAAAGTCCTAATGGGCTGAAAGGGGACCATTGGAGAAAAAAAGTGTTTGGAAATTATTTTTGGATTCTCTTTTTCTCCCTGCCACCCTGCTCTGCCAGTTAAGAAGTACTGTTCACCCATTTTGAATAAATGATTAATTCCTTTTGTCATCATATATCCCATAAACAAGTATCCAGTCCAATGACAATTAGTACTGAATTCTTTTACACGGTGCAGTGCAACCCGGCTGACATTCTTATAATTAAGCATATAAATGTAACTCATAAGTCTGACACAAACCAGTCATTTTATGTAGTATAACTCAAAGGGTTTCCTCAAAGTGTAAACACCATAAGACTCTTGCCAGATTCCTCAAAGTTAACATGCCACTCAAATCTAAAGCACAGGTCTTTTGGATTTTTGAAAGTTGATAAACAAAGAGAAAACTCTCTCCCGCTCCCCACCCCTTCCAATCTCATCCTCAGTCTTTTATGACTCAGACTTTAATGAGAGCCATAAACATTACCTTGCCTAATAAAAATTCCAGTATTTCAGAGCTGGCTCGGAGAATGTAAACCACATCTGGTGACAACTGGAGCTAATTAATATCTTTATAGGTGTCTTCCATCCGCTAGAGTTTAAACAGAAATAGTCAGGGGTGCTTACATCAAAGCCCGAGGCAATCGAGGGCTGCTTGCTTTCCAGTCTGAACTGATAACAAGTAGACCAATTTTTACAGGATTGTAAAAGCTAAGTGTGGAGATGGTTCACGCAGAGAAGCACTTTGCCCCACTCTTCTTGCTGTTCTGTCCTCGTGTGCCTGCTTTGGACTAGCCTGGCTAGTGACTTAGACATATGGACAGGCAACAGGGGGAAAAAATACGAAAAAGAGGCGGGGAAGGTGAGGAATAGCTACGCTTAGGTTTAGACAAAGCACACACTGACCCACACAAACCGGATCTTCTTGCTGAGATCTTGAAAAATCTGCTCTGTGAAGCATTTGCTTGTGGCACAGATAAGGTTTATCTAACAAGATCAAGTGAAAATTAAAAAGCAAGATGAACAAGCCCAACTGGTGCTAATATGTGTTTTGAAGCGTACCAACTGGCCCAGTACAATGTCACAGCCCTAGGCTAAACATGCAGGTGGTCAAGGGACTTCTTTTTCAAAGGTTACCCTACAAAGAGCATGCCAGCCTTCTCCGTCAATGTGGTCCAGTACCCCGGGAGCTCCCGGACAATCAGAAAATAATGACATCAACCTGACCATGGTTAAGTACATAACATGCTGAAGGTTCACGGATGTGTAGTCTGGAACAATAAAGAAAAAATAACGACGCTTGCTTGGCGGGCCCCAGCTGTTATTAGCCATGCTGTGAGATCAAGGCAAGGTATGATATGGACTGCCATTTCAATTGGGACCAGGTTAATCTCTCAATTGGAGGAGAAGAAAAACAACAACAGAAAAGCAGCTCTCGGAATGAACAGAGGGGACAAATGACAATATCTTTATTTGCATAATCTGTGTTTAACCCTTTACTAATAGAGACCACATTTCCTTCAAAGAAGCTTAATTTTCTTTAGACTGGTGGGCAGAGAGCTCTAACACCTCAAAGTTCGGCCAATGAGCACACTATCTAATATTCATTTAATATGTATTGCTGAGACTTAAGGCTTAGTGGGGGGAAGCTCTAACCATGTAGATTAAAAGTGACAGGCATCTCTTAAGGGAAATACCACCATTGGAATGTATTCTGGTCTGGCTTCCACTGCTGACTTTGTGATCTTCAGAATGTGGCTTAATCTCTCAGCTTTAGCTTCCTTACTTGGAGAAAGGGTTAGATTTAAGTAAGAGAGTTGGAAATTAAGTAAGCCTCCCACAAAAATATTGTTTGAGAAATTTATGTAAAAGCCCGAGGAGCTCTTTGTGTGCTCAAAAGGAAAACAGAATTGCTAATGGCACACTCTAATGTAGAGGCAATACTCTGTGTGTGTGTGTGTGTGTGAGAGGGGGAGAGTGTGAGAGTGTGCATTCTAGAAGGTGAGGAGAATCATGGGAGATGGGGACAGCAAAGAAATATGTGAATTAAAATCTTGCAAGAGTGTGGTCAGTGAAACTGGAATTGCTGTGAGGAAGGGCTCAGTTTTCAGGCCTTGGTGTCTGTTTCTTTGTTTTTGGATTTATCATTTCTTGCACCATTTCTAAGTACGTCTTTTACTTCCAAAATAAAGAATGACGACAAGGAACTTTGCAAATCTAATCTATAATAATTTACATTACCACTTAGAAAAGAAACTAGAGAAAGATGTTTTAAACTTGTTTCTAGTTCAGCAGAGGAGCCTGTTTTCAGGATCCAGTGCTACTTTCCAACTTGGTTCATTGGTTGTGTTATTCTGGATTTGTAAAGAGGTGATACATGGTGTATAATTTTTTTTTATATCATCAACTGTGGTCACATCTCCACAAAGAAGCTGCTTTGAATAATCATGTTGAAGAATTCTTTTTTCTCCAGTTATCTACTTTTGTTTACTTATAAAGATATTACAATGAAAAATATATGTGAGTAGAAAAGCTTACATAAGCTTAGCTTCCAGCTCAAGGAGAATAACTGTTTTGACACTGTTATTTATCCTTGTATTTTATTTACTTTTTTTGATTCTCTTCTATTTATCCTTGTATTTTTCTTTTTTATCGAGTCAAGATCATGTCATATGTAAAGTATGGTATACTTTTTTCTTCAGTCAGTATTATATATTATATGTATATTATATATTATTAGAATCTTTATAAATATATTTTTATTTGACCACTTAATATTTCATCTTCTGAATATTTTTGGTTATATAAAATATTTTATTTAATATTAAAATAATAATTCTATAGACAATAATGCAGTTAAATCATTTTGTTTAAGGCCTTTGTTCATCTGAGGGTTTTTTCCCTTAAGATAAATTTCTGCTAGAAGGGCAGAGTCAACTCTTTAAAAGCAACAGATTTAGTTACTAGAAATCCAAACCAATGGGAAAGAGACCAATGACTTAACACAACCTTGTACATATATAGACTCCTATATAAAAACCTCATGGGAACAGTGAATTCAATAACTACAATAGATACACACATATAAAAAATAAAAAGCAACCCAAACACAACATTAAAAATGGTCATCAAACCACAAGAGAAGAGAACAAAAGAAGGGAAGAAAAAAGGCCTGCAAAACCAAACCCAAAACAATTAAGAAAATGGAGATGGTAGCATACATATCAATAATTGCCTTAAATGTAAACGTATTAAATGCTGCAACCAAGAGACAGAGACTGGCTGAATGGATGCAGAAAGACACATGTATATAAATACTATTTTAAAGAGCACGCACACAAATGTTTTTAGCTTTAGCTCCAATAATAGAAAGAAAAATACTATAATACTTCAAAAACACATTTAAATAGGCCTTTCCTGTCTAGTTGTCAGAATAGACAGTATGTTACACAGACAGAAATAAGCCTCTGTGAGAACTGTTCACCTCATTATTGGAAACAGTGTTAACCAACCTGCTAGCCAGCCAATCCCTGGACTTTTGTTCATTGGCATAGTTGTCTGAATATTTAATGAAGCTTGTAGTAGAAGAGAATAGAAAGCTCTTCTACTGTGCTTATGGTTAGATGTGTCCAGGAAAGGCCTATTTAAACTTCTTGTGGTGTAGGAATCTCTTCTACTATACTTACAGTTAGATGTGTCCCAGAAACTTTCTGGAATTATGAGGGACTTTATATATATATTTCTGACTTTAACTCACAGAATTATACTTAAGAGTATTTTTGGTTTTGATCTCAGGATCATAGCCTGAGAACACAACGGACAATTGTATTCAAAAGTTGTATGCTGTCATTTTTATAAATTCCTTCTCAACAAAACAAATATTTTTGTTTGGGCTTTCCAGCATTTTAATTGTCTGATGTAGCTTTGGATCTTTAAAAACTTCACGTGCCAAATATCAAAATGAATCCGCCACAGGTATACATGTGTTCTAATACAGTTATGTAAAGTTTAAAAATAAAATAAAATTAAAAAAAAAATAAAAAAATATAAGGGCCCTGGGGAAAAAAAAAAAAAAACACTTCACGTGCCAAAGCCAGTTACCTGGTTACATTATACACTCATGAAACATTTGACAAGTTTATCCAAGATGGAAGTTGATTGTGGGTCAACAGTTATGAATACTCCAAAACACACAGACTGAATCCCAAGAATTGTAAGACTCAATATGATGAGAAAGTAACCCATAAAGAATATGTTTTCTTTGAACAAAAAAACCATGGCTTATCTGTTTGAATGGTGCCTATTAAAGCTCTCTTTTAACATTATCTGTTAGATAAAAATGTCACTGATTAGGTGAAAGAAAAGGAAGAAAGATGGGGAGAAAAACTAGAAGTGAGGCATGGGAAGTACCATTTTGTTTTTTGGAGATAAAATGTAAACTCTTTTTTTTTTTTGATTTATTATTATTTTTTTAAATTTTATTTTATTTTTAAACTTTACAATATTGTATCAGTTTTGCCAAATATCAAAATGAATCCACCACAGGTATACCTGTGTTTCTCATCCTGAACCCTGATACCCTCCTCTGGGTCGTCCCAGTGCACCAGCCCCAAGCATCCAGTATCGTGCATCGAACCTGGACTGGCGACTGGTTTCATACATGATATTATACATGTTTCAATGCCATTCTCCCAAATCTCCCCACCCTCTCCCTCTCCCACAGAGTCCATAAGACTGATGTAAACTCTTAAAAGCTTGTTTGTTAAAAAAATAAATTGAGGCATGGACAAAATTAATATTTAGACTCTTTGTCTAAGGATTTAAAAAAGAAAAACATCTTGAAATGAAATGACAGAAACAACTATCGTTAGTCAGAGTTTCAGTTCCTCTAATTAAAGAACAGATGATCAGTCTTACTTCTGTCCTTGGTTAAAGTCTCATGGAAAACAAACATTTGAATTTCTGACATCTTTGACCAAGTCTCCTGTTGGAGTAAATTTTCACATTGATAACTATGGAATCAAGTCTTTGGAGGACTCTAAAGACCAATCTTCAGCATAGTTTAGCTCTAATCAAGGATTAGTCAAATAAATTCTCTTATGACGCATACAATTGAACCTGCATTATTTCATCAGTCATTTTAGTCGTTCAGTCCTGTCTGACTCTTTGCGACCCCATGGACTGCAGCACGCCAGGCTTTTCTGTCCATCATCAACTCCTGGAGCTTACTCAAACTGATGTCCATAGAGTCGGTGATGCCATCCAACCATCTCATCCTCTGTGGTCCCTTTTTCCTCCTGCCTTCAATCTTTCCCAGTATCAGGGTCTTTTCAAATGAGTCAGTCCTTTGCATCAGGTGGCCAAATTATTGGAGTTTCAGCTTCAGCTTCAGTCCTTCCAATGAATATTCAGGACTGATTTCTGTTAGGATTGACTGGTGTGATCTCCTTGCTGTCCAAGGGACCCTCAAGAGTCTTTATCTGTTATTTCATACGGAACTATTATTTCACAGAATGCCATTAAAAATGACTATCACCCTAAATTAGAAGAGGTTTTGTATTATGAAAGACATAAATTATGTAGGTTAAAATAGTGTCTCTCAACTTTCTCCTATTTCATTTTCACCAATTTTCATTGTCAAAGTGCTTTTGATTCAAATGGGAAATCAGACAAAATTTAGTAGTTAAATCATCATTTTGCTTCCCTGGCAAATAAACTAATTTCAAAAATACATCAAATCCTATCTTATTTCATGCAGAACTTACATATAATCACAATTTGGTGTTAAGTGATAGGTAAATCACATAGTATCTCTAAAGAAGTGTGTCGAATCTTAAATGACTTCAAACCATTCTGGTCTGGAAACTTCACAATTATGTTTAATCATGTTTATTATATATATATATGCTGCTGCTAAGTCGCTTCAGTCGTGTCCAACTCTGTGCGACCCCATAGACAGCAGCCTACCAGGCTCCACCGTCCCTGGGATTCTCCAGGCAAGAACACTGGAGTGGGTTGCCATTTCCTTCTCCAATGCATGAAAGTGAAAAGTGAAAGTGAAGTCGCTCAGTCGTGTCCGACTCTTCATGACCCCATGGACTATAGCCTACTAGGCTCCTCCATCCATGGGATTTTCCAGGCAAGAGTACTGGAGTGGGGTGCCATTGCCTTCTCTGATATATATATATATACATATATTTATAAATCATAAGCATCTTCAATAATTATGCCATGCTTAGTTGTAGCCTGGAAACTTCACAATTATGTTTCATCATGAAGCCTTTATTATATATATATATATATAGCCTTTATTTTATATATATATAAATATATCATAAGCATCTTCAATAATTATGCCATGCTTAGTCTCTCAAACGTATCTGACTCTTCACGACCCCATGGATGGTAGCCCGTCAGGCTCCCCTGTCCATGGGGATTCTCCAGGCAGGAATACTAGAGTGGGTAGCTTATCCCTTCTCCAGGGGATCTTTCTGACTCAGGGATCGGAGTGTGGTCTCCTGCATGCAGTCAGATTCTCTACCAGCTAAGCTACCAAGGAAGCCCTCAATAATTAAAACATTGTCTGATTTTTTTCTCATTCATTTATTCTTTCCTCAGGTACTTATTATTGAGGAGTTTTATTATCAAGTTCTACCTTGGAAGAACAAAAGTAATTATACTATTATATCTTCTATTATCCAAGTGGGAATTTTACTTCATTAACTAAATGAAGAGGTGGGATTCGAGGTGAGCAAAAATAAAAAGAGGACCAGAAGAGGAATGAACTTTTATGGAATATGTACTCTGTTTTAGAAACTTATACATTGTCTTATTAATATAATTCTCACTGCAGCATTTACGCATCGGTATTGTCACCTGTTTTAGAGACGAAGAAATAAACAATAAAAAAGGTGAGGTCACTTTTTAGAGGTCAGAGTTCCAGTGCTCAAATTGGAATCCAGAAATGTTTCTCTGAGTTCAAAACCTTTTGTTCCATTAGCATATTACCTTTTTAACAAATCACTGATGCTACTTAGCTTTCTAGGGAGTATTGCATAAAACTCATATTGTTGTTTTTCTGCTAATAAGATGATGAAGACTTGAATTTATTTTCTAACTTGATTCACTATGACTTCAACATAGCAAATACTGACTGCCTTCTGTACTTTAAAACTTTCCTGCATCACCACTACCTTGAGCGAGGACGCTTGTATCCCCTGCCATCCCCCACAACGTAAATAATACCTCTCCTGAAAAACACTTCTAAAGTCAATGTGCATCAAAATCAAGGCCCAGTCAACCTTCTTAAAAACCAGAGAACTTGTCCTCATTTAAGTATCTCCTCTAGCCTCTCTGTAATTACCTACAGAATTCTATGTATGGGAGGTTAATATAAATGACTAGAAGGAACTGAATCAATTTTTGTTTCATCATTCGGCTTTTCATGTTGGCAAACTTCTATCTAAACACAACTTTCGATTTTTACAGAAAAAAATATGAAGAAAAAAAAATCAAAGATGATGGGCTTTTATTGCTTTTCATCTTAAATCACCGTTTGCAACAAATTTCCTTTTCTTTTGAAAGCAAAAATTTGTAGCCTTGGGTTTAAAAGGATCTGGAAAACAGTGAACCAAGAACTGAGTCAAACCAAGAATGCTGAAAATAGAAAAATCTGTTTATCTGTAGCTGCAAGATTCCACAGCTCCCTGGACAGTCCTCCCCCTCACGCCCCATAAGAGGCCACCTGTAAGAGTATAAGACCTTCAGCCTCTGGGGGCTATTTTGCCTCTATTCTCTACAGTCAAACAGCCAGTGCACATTCTGTGCTGTGCTAAATCTGATGATGGCTTTTCTGAAGTGTACACCTGTCTATTAGGAATGGCAACGAGACTCCCAACTCATTTTACATAGGCTACTGCACAGCAGTGGATGTTAATGACTTTGGAGTGTTTTGTCTTTGACAACAAGCTGGAATCTTGACTATGCAATTGACTGCAACTACATAAATTGCTATTTGGAATGAATCTTAATATATAACACTTGTGTATATGAATACAGCGTGCTGCACTTTCCCCATACGATCATGGTTGTTAACATTCTACCCATTTTAAGTGAGCAAATTTGAATAAAATGGCTGCGTAATACATTCTGTGTTAACATCAGCTATTTAAAAAGCCCAAGGATTAAAAGTTAATTCCATCCTTTTAATTCAAGGGACATATAAATGGCATTATGGGTAGAGCCAACTCCTCTGTTATCAGTCCTTTCATGCCGCCTCCTCACTAATTCTTGGTTGTTCAAATGCTACCTACATAATAAAAGCCTTGAGTTAATTTACTAAGATTTTACACCAGTGCAAATGAAAGAAAGGAAAGTGCTAAACAAGGCAATTAGCACTCTGTTTAGTGCACTCCCAAAATAAATGTAGGCAATTTACAATTTGGCAAATGGCACTCGATCCAGATCCAACTCATTTATGCCTAAGGGGGTGGTACAGTTCATTAGGGGGAAAAAGTGTTTATATATATTATGCTATTGAGGCCCAACCCATTTTGTACTCCAGCAACAGATGTGACTCCTCCTGAGGTTTATTAGTGTTTCTTGCAGAAAAATGCCAAAGTACTATCACGCTTTCAAATAAATGGTCCAAAAAAGAGTTCCTTTTACTATGGAGTCTTAGTAACTTGCTTTACAAGATGAGGGGTATATAAATGTGTGGAGGGGATAGTTAGTGAAACTTAGAGTTATGAGTTGGAGCGTCTTTTGTGGCTCTTGAAGCTTGCATTTCCACTCAGATTCCAGTTGACATCAGGTCTGCTGGAGCTGTTCATTTGAAGTACTACTGACTGCTTCTTAATTGACAGGAAGGTTGCTCCAAGCTTTTCATGTTTATTCTTGTAAGCCTCTTATTAGTGCAAAAATAATAGATGTTGTTCATGCAGAATCACCACCAACATTAATATTTAAGATGCTAGAATGATAAAGGTTAAACATATGTTTAGATTGCTTCTAAACAGAGCTCTACAAAATAGTTCAGAAGCATAACGATGGGCCAGACTTGGAATTATCATGCCCCCGTCCGAGGCTCTCATGCTTTGGAATTCACTCTTTCTTTTGGGAAGGTGAAGTTCCTGCATTTCCCTGTCACTTATTACTGCCATCAGGAATTTGGATTCCTGCTAGAAAGAACATATGAAGACATTGACATCTGAGGAAGGAAGGTGCCATACATCCACCAGCTTTCCCTGTATTTTTGTTTATTTCTGAGTCTATATAGTTCCACTCCATAATTAAAAAAAAAAAAAAAAAAGACAAGGCAAGGTAAAAGCATTCTTTTGTGCCCTCTAGCTGCTGGAAGCATACATGGAAAATAAAATTCTCTGATGATTAAATTCACCTAATCTGGCTTGGGAGGAAAAAAAAAAAAACAAAACTACTATTCCTGAGTGAAAGTTCTTTTCCTTTATTAAGGAAAAAAAATTCCAAAAGAAAAAAGTTTACCTTCTTGAATTAATTGCACTTTCATTTTCACAAGATTCAAGAGGGAGTCTCAGAAAATGAAACTGGCATTTCACTTCTCTCAAGCGGCTGATTAATAAGATGGAAATTTTGGACAATGGATTGCTTTGACTATTGGACGCTGATTTTAATTCTGATTCTAAAGGAAGTTGAGTAAGGATTGCCATTCAGAGAGACTCTGGTTTGTTTGTTTGTTTTAGAAATATTGCAGTGCCTTTTAGGATCGATGACAAAGCTAGGATGCATATGCCTGCTTATGAAAATGAAGGGCGTGGGTGTACTTCATTTATATGTAACCTTCTGCTTTAAGGTCACGCTTTGCATGGAATGTTGTTATCTAAATGAGTCCTTCAGAAAATGTTGAGTTTGTGGATGGCAGTCCTGATAGCAGTTTGGGCTACAAGCCTTTAAATCTAGGTTACATTTCCAATATAAAAGTCAGCACGCATGTGGCTCCCTCACCACGGAAGAGGACGACATTTGGTGGAGGTGGAATAAATGGCTTACTTAGGGGAATGATTTCACAAAGGAAGGATCCGAATGCCCTATTTACTACACAATTCATGTGTGGTGAAGAAAACTCTTGCAGCTTGGCACATGCATGCTGCCCAGAATTGTGGGGAGAAGAAAAAAGAAGAAGAAGAAGAAGAAAAAAGAGGAATAGTTTGAAATTTGCGGAAGTATTTAAAAAAAAATCTGTCCAGCTTTCCTGAAGCAAACGGTTTTCCAAGTGCCCTGCATCTTTAGATGTGTCTTGGAGGGTGTGAGTGTGGGGGAAGGGGGAATGGATGGGAAGGGAGTTGAACTGTTTAATGATTCAAGGAAATATATCAGAACATTGCCACCCCCCCCAACCCCCTAAAATGAATGCCAGCTCAGAGGACATCGCTGACGGGTCTCCCAGCCATTCCCAGTAATTCCTGAGACAGCAGTGAGTCCACCATAAAGGGCTCAATCTCAACAGATGTTCTAAGTGGCACCTCCTGAGTCGCTCTTGTGTGGTGGAGAAATACAGAAATCAAGCTAAATCAAATTAGTCAGCAGAGGAAGAAAATAAAGGTCAGGTCCACCAGCATCTGAATAAACAGCCTATGCCAATATGGCCATCTTCAGTCAGGAACTAATTAAGGGCTGATTGTCCTTCTCAGTGAAACCTCAAAAATGCATGGTGCTGAATTATTAAAAACAACACACACACACACACACACACACACACAATACCCAAAGCCCCACACTCTGCAGCACGCCAGATGAAAAGATAGGGGACCATAATATCCCACGGAATTGTGTCTCTTGGCTAGAGATAGTCCCTCAATCGCCAGCTTTCTTTGTTTTGATGACAATTTTTCTTCCTTTAAGAGAGTGGAAAGTATGCTCGAAGCCTGTCTTGTGTTACAACTCCTTTACCTTTGTCTGCCTATCTCAGCTGGTATTTAATTGGTCAGCAATAGGAGGGAAGTCTCCTTTGAGGTAATGAATATTGACTGTTTATGTTGAAATGTCACTGTGAAAAGAAAGCCCAGCGCCAAAGAGGGAGAACCCAGTGTGAGCGTCTCCGACACAAAAGAGACACCAGTGAAACGGAGGCATTGAAAAGCAAAGCAGCTGAAATTCAAAGAACAGATGAAACAGAAATGGCCTACATGTGTGGGAATTTTAAGCTAGCCGTTGACAGGTGAAGAAGTCATTATTTTACCTGTTAGAACCAAATGGGATTGTATGCCTTTCCTAAAATGACACAGAGGCCGTGACTCACAGAACTGTTTTAATTGAGAAACCCTCCTCATTTTTGAAAGAATAATTTTTGTTCCATAAAGGGAGATGGGCAAACCTAACAGTTAATCATTATATGGATTCCACCCCGCAGACAAGGAAAAAGAGG
Organism: Bubalus bubalis; assembly: GCF_019923935.1. Classification (NCBI taxonomy): domain Eukaryota; kingdom Metazoa; phylum Chordata; class Mammalia; order Artiodactyla; family Bovidae; genus Bubalus; species Bubalus bubalis. The sequence goes on from NC_059176.1 coordinate 60,190,703, forward strand.
GGAGTTCTGTGGCAGGCAGAGCCCTCTCTTGAAAGGGTGAGGTTTTGAATTTTCACAGGAACCTCTGGATGCAAAAAGTTTTGTCTGCGGTAATTAGAGATTTGAAGGTTAAAAAAAAAAAAAAAAAGAAAGGGAGAGGCGAGTAGAATCTGCTGAAAACGGTCAGATGGGCTGAAAATATTATCATTTAATACTTTGGGACATTATATTTTGGTGTAATTTGTAATTTGACGGTGCCCCTGAGCTGACAGCTGAGACGGCGTCTCTTTAACCCTTTCGGCTCTGGGCAAGCACGTCCATGTTTAAGGTGGGTTTTGCTGGCAGCCTTGGCTTTATTCACCCACGATGGATTTTATGTCATTGTATGAATCGGATTTTCCATTCTTATACTTCCCCCAAATGGTGACCAGCCAGTGAGTAATATCAGAAAAAAACCCAGCGAAGCAGAGAATTTCGAAATGATTTAAATGCGTAGGAGGTTCTGAACGGTGCCAAGTTTTTAAATCTGGGCCGCCTCCTCTCCACCCCACTTTGGGCCTCAGGACCGTTTTGCAAATTCACGATGGCCACAAGTATTGTATTTCTTGCCGTTTTACAGTGTAAAAGAAGAGGGAAGGAAACAAAGAGACAACTATGTAACTATTGAGTCACACTCATGGGAAAAATAAAAAGACTGAAGAAGCGAGATAAACAGAAAACTTGAGTTTCTGGTCCCATGAATAGGCAGTTGTATTTACAGGGTGGCTTTACCATTTACAGATTTAAAGTTCACATACTTGAACTTGATCATCATGAGGACCCCATCATTGCAAATTTCTGAGGCAAGAGCTCATTACCTTTCTCTCCAGATTGCTGCCTAATGCAGAAAGGGTTCCCTGTTTTTATTGCCCAAGCATTAGATGATGTGTTTTTTTTTAAGCCCAGTAAATAAAATATGACATCTTGAGTCACACCCATGTCATGCTTGAACCCTAACCCGTGACACTCACCTAACTCGAACTAACAAGCTGCCTGCCCCAGGAAGAGCGATACTTCTTCATTAGCAAGATCCATTTCACCTTTAAAAACCCTGGCTTCCTGTTTGCATTAAGCCAGATTGAGATGTCTTGGGTCTTTCAATGACATTTAGGAATCCTCCAGGACAAAAAAGGAAGTCATTACATCTCCAGTTCACCTGCAAAGAAGATGTCATTAAAAGAGGAAGCAAAATGAAACCCTGTCAACTTGTTAGGGCCCAAAAGGTAATTCTGCCATCAAATACGGAGTGGGGGAGTGATACAGAATCCTATTATTACTGACACGAAAGGACCTACTGGTGTCAAAGGTGTCCGGTGCCAGAAAAGTTCAGGTGTTGCTAAATTCATTAAGGTGTCAGTTTGAGAAGATGTGATGTCACTCCTGTTGTCTGCGGAGATGAAAACTGGAATCTGCTTGCTCCTGTCAACACACTATCATCTTAATTTCGTTTGCTGTGCACCTGACTTGCCATATGTACGGGGTTAAGGGCCATGGGCGATGGCTTCTTAAAAGGCTACTAATATTTGACATATATCATTTTAATCTGCCCTTTTCACCACCACTCCCACCTCCCCCCCAAAAAATGTTGCTAAGTCAACACCACTTGTGATGATTTGCTTGCTAGAATTTTGCTAATGAGGGTGGAAGAACAATACATCTCTTCTGTTCTTTTATTTATTTCTAATATTAAAGATAAATGTGCTTCCTTTTCTTTATAAGTTTATGTGCTTCCCTATCACTGTGATAAATTTTGATAGGAATTTGACATTGAAATCTGCAGACATAGGACAGGTCCTTTCCAGCTTCATTTATGTACAATTTCTTCAAATTTTATTTCAATAGATTCTTTCGAAAATGTGAGAGACTTCATAAAGGATGTAAACGACTGGTATGCATTTGATATGATAAAGAATGTTTATTTGATAACTTTTATCCAAAAGTATTGGGTGCGTACAGTATAGAAAGCAAAATATGCTATAAATCATTTTGTGAATAAAAGAAACCACATTTAATATTAATATATCATCAGAAGATATTGCACTTATTTTTCTAAAGATGTGTGTTACAGATGATGGTTTTAAAGACAGACCACATTATAGTAAGTTATTTTTTGTAAATTTCAAATTTGAAATATCATACCAATGTAATCAACTTTCAGTAAATTCTGGGTTAGTTCAAAATAGTGAAATTACCATTTTTAAAAGATTTTTTTGATGTGCACCATTTTTAGTTTTTGTTGCATTTATTACAACATTGCTTCTGTTGTTTTATGTTTGTTTTTTTTTTTTTTTGGCCCTGAGACATGTGGGATCTTGGATCCCCAACCAGGGATTGAACCCTCAGTACCTGCATTGGAAGGTGAAGTTTTACCCACTGGATTGCAAGGGAAGTCCTGGAAATAACCATTTTCAGAGTGTTTTTATGCTTAGTTCAAGGCAATATTTATTCTCTTGATTTGTTTTTCAAAGGACTGAAGGGAGTTTTTTTTTGCAACTTTCTTCTATAAAACATCAGTGGTCAAATAATGATGGGGAAATGACAAACACCCATCCTAGCCAAGATCATAGTGTAATTTCTATTAAAGTAACTTGAACGCTTTTCTAGTTTGGGTTCTTCTGAACGTTACTATTTGTTTTATTTGCAAAGAGTTAGAGCTTAGGAAACACATCATATCATTATTCTCATACCTTTGACATCAATCGAATATAATATTATTTTGTACATAGGAAACTAATATGGTACTTTTAAAATAAGTGTATAGGTCCACATTGCTGGTAAATGAGGAATCTGGTTGCCCTCCTTCATGTGTGTTCAGATTATAATTCTAAACGTCCCCTATCTACCTCCACTACCGTGTTCTTCTATCACTCTCCTTTGCATAGAAGAGAAAAGTACTTTCTTAAGGCACAGAAAAACATCCACCTGCAAACAAATATATTATTAATGCTCACTAAACCTTGCCTTTTCCTTTCTCCAACTGTGTCCATTAAAAATCCAAATATTTTCCTAAGACTGTCAAGTCTGTTTCAAAAGGGGACTTCCCTAGTTTTGAAACATGAAAACTTTTATTTCTAAGCAGTCTATTTACATGTTAAAAAAAATCTGAGTGTTAAAAAAGACCATACATAATATTTGTAAGGTGTACATACACGTACGGCTGCATTAACGATCTCCTGATCAATTAAACACTTTGTTATTTTCATCGCAGCCCTAGACCAAGACGTGATTTTCAGACCCCCATACCAAAATCCATCCTGAGTGTCCATGAGTGTACTGTTATGCGGCTTGTAGACTTTGTATGCACGAGACACGGAGGGTTGCAAAAATTGAGCTTTTTGCAGGCAGCTGCTGTGGGAACTCGGGTTAGCAGGGCTTGCTTTCATTGATATATGGAGCACTTAACCTAGTGAGAAGCACAGAGGTGGTGGGAAGGCTCCCGCTGGACGAGTTTTTCAAGTTGATCCTGGTGGTTGTATTGTCGGTCCCTCTGGGTACCAGGCGGGGGGGCTCACACTCTGGACTTTCACTTGTAGGAAGAAAGAAAATCAATCTTCGTGCCCCAAAGATGGAACTGCTGAAGCAGAAAGTCACTGAGGCATTGGAGTCTTGTAGGGAAGACTCTGAGGAAATGGCTTCAGGCTTCAAGCAAGATGCTGAACTCCATCAGCAGTCTCCGGAGACACAGGGGGGCTACAACAGAAATAGAAAGGGTGTGTATTGCCCCTGCACTGGCGTGCTTTTTGATTGAGAAACAGGATAAAAATAGCTGAAATTGGAGATGGATCTGTATATTGGAAAAATAAATATAACTGAAATGCTTTTTTCTTTATTCATTAGAATGTGACTTGTACCCTACTCAGGGAAAAAAAAAAATCATGCTCAGATTATAGCAATCATTTTCCAGAAGGGTTGTCATAACTCTTTTGATATGTATCAAAGTTTGCATAGAGTGCTTTTTGTTTAAAGGTATTATTTGATATTAGTGATTGTTTGATGTAACATCCCTCAACCTGAAGACTGCCAAAGCATTCTGCAGCTAAAATCATTAACAAAATACTCTAAATTACATACCCTAATATAGTCAGGGACTGAATTGCAGTTACTACTTGGGAAGGCAATGCATTTATTGAAAAGAACCATTTTAATGAAGGGATCATTTTAAGACCAAGAATAAAAGGCGCAAGAGTTTTTCACAGTAGCATTCAATGTCAACACTGGCCATGTTGCTGAATTCTCTTGCTCTCTAAAAGCCCAACCATTGTTTTGGGAGTGCGCATTTGTGACACAGGAAGATGAAGGCTTCTAAGACCCAGATGAGGGTATCTGGCTGCACTATCTCCTAGACTTTGAGATTTAGATTTCATTTTTGGTTCTTATAAAACCATCCACAATTATGCAAATTCACTGGTTCCATCTCCTCAATATAACAGAAAACTGTATAGTCAATGATAGTAACAGTGATGATCTCTAAATTTTTTCACTCTGCTTAGAATTTCCAAAACTCTTTTACTTACCCAACTGCTCTCAAATCTGCTGCCCTATGACAACCTAGAGGGGCGGGTTGGGGTGGGTGGGAGGTGGGAGGGAGGTTCTAGAAGGAGGGGCCGTATGCCATATGTATACCTCTGGCATGATATGATTCATGTTGATGTATGGCGGAAACAATCACAACATTGTACAGCAATTTCCCCCCAGTTAAATATAAGTAAATAAGTAATAAAGAAGGTCAGGTAATCAAGAAAAGAATGCTATTTTCATATTATTTTAAATAGTTTAAATCTGTTTGTACAGTCCTACTGAAAAAGGTACAAGAAAAGTGTTTTTCTGATGGTGCAAGGAGAAAATTTTCTTTTGGTTCTTAAGCCAGACAGCTGAAATAGTTGTAGGAGCTTTTGAAACCCACCTTTCTTTCACTGCAGCTGTGCTCCTAGCAAAGGATCCAAGAAGAGCTCTGAAGGTGCTGATTTTTTTTTTCACAGTAGGGAAATCTGAGCTTTCAGGAGCATGAAAAGACTGAAGCAGGTAAGACTTGATGCTGTCAGGGAGTTTTTTGCTTTGACCCCTCTCTATTCTAAATCTCATCTTCAGACTTGTCCCCAGCAAACCAAACATAGGAAAGCAGTCCTCTGAAAGCTGTGATGTGTAACCATGGCTCCCCCAGACCAGTTTAGAAGGAACATATTCCTTGCTCCATTAGTGTGGGTTCAACGGGATTGAATGCAAATTCTACTTTCCCTAAATTCTGCGAATCACGCTAGTGACCACATTTCCATTCTTATTCAGTGGGAAAGGGTGACCCGTTTCTTTGTTTGTTTCTATAAAATGCAGCCATTTGACAGAATGTAGAAGGTCAGCAATGGGATGATCTGCTTAGGACACTGGCAGAAACCCACGGTGTATCAAGCTGTCCTGATGCTGAAGCTGGAAAAAATAGGGCATAAGCCTCAAGTGGTGCTCAGTTATTGCCAGCACTAAGCTGTGCTTCTGACAATGGCTTTGAGGAGGGAATTATGACATTTAAAAGAATCTCTCCAGCTTTATAAAAAAAAAGTGAATATCTATAAATATTGATCCAAAATGAGTGCAATGAATAATTTATAGTGAAATATACTTTCTTTGTCTTTCGGTTTTTAAAGCAGCTGTTTTGTTTTTTTTTTTTCTAAAATATTATGGTTAGACAAGCATATTTTTCCTCTCTCATTTTAGGGCCATTTCTTATTTTTGGAAAAAAAAATGTGCTATTTTCAAAAGATGTTTGAAGTTGGGAGAAAAAAAATTCCCAAAAATATACACATTACCAAAATGGAAACATATTGTAGATGTTTTAGTTTCAGAGTAGAAAATATAACTTGAGATTTTAAAAAAGTTTATATAATTTGTTTTCATAATTTTGTTGTCTTTGGTGCATATCCTCCTTTTGCAGAATCATTTAAACAACTCATGTTTGCTCGAATAAAAATAGAGATTTCATTTGTTGGAACTAATGATTCCAACTGAAAATATACTCTTGTGTAATGAGAGGAAAATAAACAGGTGCGCTCAGCATCTTTCACAGTGTGCCTGACAAGGGGGCAGATTTGGAAGATGCATTAAATATTCTCAAACCTCACCAGGAGTTGGGCTTTAATTGATCATGATTCAGGGTCTTTTTTTTCAAATGTCTATCAATATTTTCACAAGGGGTCAACATGTATTTCTTCTTTCTCTCTGTAACTCTAGACAGATTCGGAGAAATGAATGCTCACAGTTTTCTTGGAAAAGCCATTGGGTGTTCATTCATTAGGCTGATAATATGGCTCTAAATCCACTTAGAGAAAAGGGTTTTATTTTGTTTCTTCCCTGTTGAGCTTGTTGTCTCATTCATGTTTGTTGTTTCATTCATGTTTCTATTGTTTTTAATTTTTGCTAGATTTTTTGTTTGACTCATGCAGTGGAAAGGATGACAGAAAGAAAGGCTTTACTGAGTCTGTAAGTTGTCTCTTTTTGGAACACTTTGACAACTGTGGGTTTTTACACCACAACCCAGCACTGTTAGCTCATTTAGTCTGGGACCCAGCAATCCAAGTAGTGTGTTGTGTTGTATACACCAGTGATTAGTGAAATATTGTTTAGAAGTGCATGGAGTCTGGCAACACCGAGAGTCCACTCGTGTTACCCCAAGGAACAGAAGGAGAGAGCCTGGGATTAGATTCATGAAGCAGCTGGAAGCCCCTGGAGCTGCCTGTGTAATCCCAACAACGCCACTGTTTGTTAGATTGATTTGGGGAGAAACTGCATTTATCCCTTTGAGCCTCATTTTTCTATTTGATCAGTATAGTACTAAGGAGGGGGGTTCTTTTGAACACAAATTGAAATGATACAAATACTGCCTGGTGGCTCAGATGGTAAAAAATCTGCTTGCAGTGCAGCAGCCCCGGGTTCGATCTCTGGGTTGGGAAGATCCTCTGGAGAAGGGAATGGCAACCCACTCCAGTATTATTGCCTGGAGAATTCCATGGACAAAAGGGCCTGGGACCAGGTGGGCTACAGTCCATGGGGTTGCAAAGAGTCCAACATGATTGAGCGACTAACACACACACAGTGCAAGTACTTAATTAAGGGCTTCCCTGGTGGCTAAGTGGTAAAGAATCTGCCAGCAATGCAGGAGGTGTGGATTTGATCCTAGGGTTGGGAAGATCCCCTGGAGAAGGAAATGACAACCCACTCCAGTATTCTTGCTTGGGAAATCCCATGGACAGAGGAGCCTGGTGGCCTCCATTCATAGGGTCACAAAAGAGTTGGACATGACTTAGCGACTAAACAACAACAAGTACTTAATAAGTATTTCTTAAATCTGAAAAAAAAAAAGGAGCACATTGAATTCATGTGTCCCCTGAAATCTAGCAACCCATACAGGACTATTTTTGTGGCATCTTCTTCTAAGTCTCTAGGTAAATTTATTTTTTTTCCAAAGGACAAAAAGGAAATCAGAAAGTTGTACTGGCTTGAATAATTATAAAAGTAAAGTGCTATGCAGTGTTTTTCCAGAATAGCAAAATAGAAATGGAATATGTGTACCTCTCAAAGCATGCTGGCTCTAAGTGCTGCCTCTGTTCTTCAGAGACGGTTTTATGTGCAAGATGATAGAGCCAGAGCAGAGCTGGGTTCAAATACAGGCTCTGGTCCTGGCTGACTGTGGCAAGTAACTTCAGCTCCTTCCTAATGTTTATTTGTGAAAGAACAACAATAGCAACAACCATAGTATCAATGCCTGCCTTTTACAGTTGTTTAGATGATTGAATGAGAGCAAATGTATATATATATGGGTGGGTGGTCTATGACTCAAAGGTGGAGAGAATGATAGTAACACACTGACATTACTGCCCAGTATTCTGATGGATTTAAAAAAAATCAGTGAATCCACTCTTGAAAAATCAGCCTAGAAAATAATATAAATATATATACTATAGAGAAGGAAATGGCAACCCACTCCAGTATTCTTGCCTGAAAAATCCTATGGACAGAGGAGCCTGCTGGGCTACAGTCCAAAAGGTCACAAAAGTGTCAGACATGACTGAGTGACTAAGTATGTAGTCACTCACACACTATATATACATACATGTATATATATAGTATATATATATATATATATATACACACTTAGTCACTCAGTCATATATACAGTCATATATACTATATATACATATATGTATATACTATATATATATATACTATACTAAGTATATGTATATATAGTATATATATAGTATATGTATACATATAGTATCGGAGAAGGCAATGGCACCCCACTCCAGCACTCTTGCCTGGAAAATCCCATGGATGGAGGAGCCTGGTAGGCTGTAGTCCATGGGGTTGCTAAGAGTTGGACAGGACTCAGCGACTTCACTTTCACTTTTCACTTTCATGCATTGGAGAAGGAAATGGCAACCCACTCCAGTGTTCTTGCCTGGAGAATCCCAAGGACGGGGGACCCTGGTGGGCTTCCATCTCTGGGGTCGCAGAGTCGGACACGACTGAAGTGACTTAGCAGCAGCAGCAGCAGCATATATATAGTGTGTGTGTGTGTGTATATATATATATATATATATATACTTAATCAGTCATATATACAGTCATATATACTATATATACATATATGTATACATATAGTATATATATATTGAGAAGGCAATGGCACCCCACTCCAGCACTCTTGCCTGGAAAATCCCATGGGCGGAGGAGCCTGGTAGGCTGCAGTCCATGGGGTCACTAAGAGTCGGACAGGACTCAGAGACTTCACTTTCACTTTTCACTTTCATGCATTGGAGAAGGAAATGGCAACCCACTCCAGTGTTCTTGCCTGGAGAATCCCAGGGACGGGGGAGCCTTGTGGGCTTCCGTCTATGGGGTTGCACAGAGTCGGACAGGACTGAAGCGACTTAGCAGCAGCAGCAGCATAGTGTGTATATATATATATATATATAGTAGGGAGAGAGAGCCCCCTGAAAGAGATATCCGAGTATATAACTTCTCTGCTAAAAATCTCTCAGACTCCTAGTTACTCACAGAATGGATCTAAACTCCTTAATTTATGCTCAAAGTACCACCACATACCCCTGTCTTCCTGTCCTGGTCTGTTTCTCTGTTTCACATACATCAAATTCTAAGCCAATCCGTGGTGTTCCCTCTGCACCCCGGTTCCCTTTTACAGATATAGCGCCACAGTGAATTTTCCTAATCTGGATTCATTTCTTTTTCCTCTCTGCTCCCATAGCACTTTGAGGCTATGAGCACTTTTCAGGCTCAAAGTGCCTGAAACAGTCTTCCCTTCTCTCCCACCTGCTGCATTGTAAATTCCTCAGGGGTAGGTTCTTAGTCCCTTGTATGGAGCCAATCAGATCTAGCAGGTTACATCATCGCCCTCACATTGTGACTCAGGATATACCTCTAGATAGAACAATCACGTAATTTATCATCTAAACTGGTGCATTTGTCCATGAAAGATTCTCGACTTGATGAATGTTGGATGGTCCATAACTCAAAGTTGGGGATAAGAATAACAGATTAACATTGCTGGTCAGTATTCCAGGACTTAAAAAATCAGTGATCACTATTGAAAAATCAGCCTACAAAATAATTCTTGGTCACTTGTTGGTTTTGGCTCTGCCTTTGTTTAGGTCGCTGCTTCAATGTGACTCTAGCTCTGTAGGTGTTGAGTGACTTTGCTCATTTTTCTCAATCCTGCAGACCTACGCATGCTAACAAAAACCTGCTTTCCAACCCTGGGTTGAACTGATATGAATGTTTGAGGAATGGAATAGGAGTTTAAGAGTTTAAAAATTGGGTTGGTAGCACCAGTATGTTCTTAGCTAGTTGAAATTTAAGCGTGTTCACTGCGGATGTTTGCTGGGAGGAAGTTGACTTTGAAAACTATTTGATGACATGTTTGATAAATGATTGGGTTTCAGAAATGATTAGGATACATATACAAGATCCTAGTGGGGATCATTGCTCCCAGAATACGTCAATTTATGACATAAATGACCACCAGGGGAAGCTTCCATATTCCCTTTAGTAATGACTATGGCAACACAGGGTAGGCTGCTTTTGTTCATGTTATTTAAGTCTTGCAATATATTTGGAGTTGACTACTTGATGAAGTGATTGTTATGTTAAGCAAAATTATGTCTGCGATCCAAGCATCAGGCTTTCTTAAAATCTGTAGTCTTTTCCTATGTAAATTTTGTTCTTACTAAGAAAGAAATTTCCTAATGTCTTATGTTAATCCCATTATCTCTCGTGGAGTGACTGTTTCTACATGTGGAGGCAGGGGTGGGGGGCATCTTCCGTTAAGACTCTGCTACTTGAAAACACTTGTGATAGAATGAAAATGTGACAATTGAACAATGCTATTTGCACCATATTTATCTCATGTCTATATCCCATGCACGGATGTATTGTTTGCATAGAAAGTTTGGACATCAGACAACCTTCTCATTTTTTCTTAGCTGTCTGCTTTAGCAGAGGCAAAGCCTAAAGGACATAAATGTCACGTCCCTCAGACAATTGTGTGAATAATTCTCCCTGGGTCCTTTCCTTCTGGGTTTTGGTCTTGGCTCCTGGTGTTCACAGCATTAAGAGGGTTAAAGGTTCTGGCATGGTGAATTTATTGTTGACATCTCACAGTCCTTAACGGCAGGATCACTAATGGGTGACCTTGGGGTTCGACTATTCCAGACCCAAGAAGATCAAGTCTCACCCCCTCCTGCAAGGGCAGTGACCCCTCTATTCTCACTCTCCTCGGTCTAACCTTTAACTCACTGATCTTTGACTAAAATATTAAGCAAACACCTGCTTGGGTCTGTGGTCAAAGACTGTGGACTTGAATATCTCCCATAATTTCATGTGAATATGCTGTGGCGATAATCATGACATGTAGACCAGATCTGTGGACACGTTTACAGTAAGTAATTATATTGTTACTGACCATATGCAATACAGATTCTGTAACAACCCATGTACATGATGAATCAGTGTTAATCAAATTGATCAGAGTATTAATGAATCGTCTGTGGATACAGTGGGGCTTCTGTTATTTGCATTAACACTAACAATAGTGTGCCAATATTTATTCCTTATTACTGAAAGAGGACCAAGTCTAAAAAACTTTAGAATTTCCTAGACTTACCATTGGCAGTAATGCAAAATGCACTAACGTTTAACAGGGGTACCAGGAATCATTTGAATGATTAGATGAAAAAATATTTTGTGAGATCAGCTGAGATAAATTCTGTGCTTTAAGGAAAGGAGGAAGGGATGTTACAAAATGACTGAAGAGTTAAAGATAAAAAGAAGCAGCATAGTTCATGTTACTTTGAATTATTCCACTGATATTTTGTAGAAAGTAGTTTTGCCTGATATGATGAGATGTCCTAAAATGTGAAATTACACCAACAAAAGTTTCTACAAAAGATGGAGGTTTTCTTTCACTATGAACGGTTAAAATGTTATTGCAAAAAGATGTATTTACTAGGCTTCATTCATCTAGTGTAAATTGGTAGGGCTTGTTGTTATAAATCAAGATAAAACTAAATAAATTAAAAAAAATAAATTTAACCAAATACTTAAGATTTAGCCATTGCTTATCCAAATGTTTTAAAAATATATGTTTATGACACACGTTATATGTTTGCCTATGTGCTCAGTTGCTCAGTCCTGTCCGACACTTTGCAACCCTTTGAACTGTAGCCTTCCAGGCTCCTCAGTCCATGGGTTTTTCCAATAAAGAATATGGGAGTGAGTTGTTATGCCCTCCTCTAGGGGATCTTCCCAACTCAGAAATCAGCCTACATCTCATGTGTCTCCAAGGGCTCTTCCTGACCCAGGAATTGATCCCACCCCTCCTGTGTCTCCTGCATGGCAGGCAGGCTCTTTACCCACTGAACCATAGGGATCCTCTCCTTGGGAACCTTCCATTAGCTTACAGTTCTGTTCTAGCAGGTGAATAGGACTTTGCTTCCTGAGAGCACTGACTGGCTTCCCACGTTTCACACCAACATGGAATTATATAAGCGACAGTAGAAACTTCACACTTCATCCCATATTTACAGATTTATTTAACACTTTATACTTTTCCTTTTATATTTTTCCTTTTTACTTTTACTCACATACTTTTAAAAGTATTGTGTATACTTTTTTCTTTATACATAGCATTCACTTATTTGAATATTTTTAAGTAATCTCTCTCAAAGTTGCTTAGTCACGTCTGACTTTTTGCAACCACATGAACGGTAGCCTGCCAGGCTCCTCGGTCCATGGAATTTTCCAGGCAAGAATACTGGAGTGGGTTGCCATTTCCTACTCTGGAGATTGTCCCAACCCAGGGATCGAACCCACGTTTCCTGCTTCTCCTGCACTGGCAAGCAATTTTTTATGACTGAGTCACCTGGGAAGCCCAGGAGTGGTTAGATGGCACAGTAACAAATGGATTTCTGATAAATTTTAAAATACCTCCAGGAAAAAAATGTTTTTCAACTTGCTCACTTTATTTCAGAAGTTCAGCCAATAGGTTCTAAGTTTCAAAAAAATAGAGATCTTAGAAGTGATATGGAAATTATTGGAGGCTTAAGGAAGGTGAGAACAGGGAGGAAACAACTGTTGATCTATTCATTTCCTTTTTTGTAGGTGGTAGATAAACCATGGTATCTGTTTCCTCATAATGACTCATTATAAACTGATGTTCTGGCAAAATCCAGAGCTTGGAGAAGGACATTATGAGTTACATGACCAAAGCTTAAAAACAAACAAAAAATTGCCTCCATGAGAAAGCTTTCAAATACAAATTTCTGCACCAATACTAGAAAGTGGTTCCTCTTTTCTCAAAGTGTATTTGTTAGTGAAATGATTCAGTGATTCAAATTTTGTGAATTAAATAAAAGTGTCTGCTACTAATACTATAGAGGAAGCCTGAAAATATATTTAGAACTCATCTAGAACTCATCAAGTTGGACATGACTGAGTGACTTCACTTTCACTTTTTACTTTCATGCATTGGAGAAGGAAATGGCAACCCACTCCAGTGTTCTTGCCTGGAGAATCCCAGGGATGGGGGAAGCCTGGTGGGCTGCCGTCTATGGGGTTGCACAGAGTTGGACACGACTGAAGTGACTTAGCAGCAGCAGCATCATAGTTAGACTCCAGTATGATTTCCTCTCCGGAAGAAAAGATTTTTAGGTCTATGCCTATGGCTAGAGGAAAGAATAGTGCCATTGCTTATTACAAGCAGCTTCAGAAGCATAAAGGGTTCTGAATTTTAACAATAGATAATTTTAAAAGAAACCAACAATTGACAACCTTCTTAATGACTATGTATGTATATGTGCATATTGACATATATGTGTGTGTATGTGTATATATATATATGTGAATGTCTTTTAAAGAACCATAGCTTAGAGTTTTCAAAGAGAAATTCAATGGTATAGGAACAATTTGAAAAGAGCATTCCTGAATGGAAAATGTGCATCAGTCAAAAGCATCAATAAATATGTCTTTTTCATATGCAAATGAAATTTTCTAAAGTAAAAAAGGCATTGTTTTATAAATAGTGAGATAATATTCTTGAAAAAGGTTACCAGTGATTACATAAGTTATCTCCTTCATAAAGAAATTTAGAGCTCACAGTTGCTCTTTTCATTAAAACAGGCTTCGCATCCAGACTCATGTTGAAAGCCAAACTCTGAATTTTAATTAGAGATAATAAATAATTATATCACTTAGGAAACTGAAACTATTAAAGACTGCTGGTACCATGCTACTGTATTTGATGGGTGGGTAGCAAGACACAAATCATATTAAAAGCAGTACATTGTGGGTGGAAAACTGGTAATAAGTGTGGATAAAGTCTAAAGCTATCCAGATAAAAAAGTAAGTAAGCATTGGGTCTGTCACTGTTTTGAGTTCATAAGAGCTCAGCTCCTTATTTTGGGGTGATTATAACATTCTCCATTCCCCAAATAAGGTGGTTTCTCTTTTTATTTTTGTTGGGGGATTGAAAGGGAAGGGCAGAGTGAGGTGTAATTTATATTTCCTCCAACCAGAAAGATTAAACTTTTTTTCCTTCCCTCTGCTTTTTTCCCCCCTCTTTTTAAAAGAAAGCACATTGACATCTCAAGAGTAATTACTACCTCAGAGTCAAGGGCAAAAAAAAAAAATACTGGAGAAACAGACTTCCCCAACCTACACAGCCCAGAGGGACCAGCTGATGCAGAGAAAGCAGAGACTTGAACCATTAGAGCCTGGATCGGGGCTGACACTGACCTGCGTCGACACCCGGCTTTGTCCCGCCATCTGCACAAATGTGAACTTTGCCTCCCAGACTTGGCTTCTCAATTAACATGTCCAGCTGGGGGAGAATTCCGTCATTTCCCTAATATCCTTATTGCCACTGGCCTGACACATTCATATTAAAAATATACGTGCACAGATCAAGGATTTTCTTAAGCACTTCTGTTTTTATTGCAAATATTAGGCAGGAGGTGAAAGCAGACACAATATAATTTGAAAAGCATAACCCTGATTAGGCACTGATTGGAACGCTGTTATACCTTACATTTAAAACCTTTTTATTATTAGAGCTAGCTGTCAAAACTGGGCTCTGAATCTCCTATGAGATAGATGCAGGGGGCAGGCGATGCTTCGCTGCTTTCGTGCAAATAAATTTATAGTTCAAAGTGGCATTTTCTTTGAATACATCCTTAAGTATCAGAGACCTGTCATGTGCATTGCAGAGGTGTTGGTAAAGACGTGTCGTCTAGCTTTAATTTGTTCCCTTTTAATGGACACTCATCATTATTCTCGATTATTGTTCATTTGAATGTGTTAGGCATTGACATGGTAAAGGAATAAGACTATAGGATCACTATTTGATGCTAAATGGACAACAGTTGTGAGTGTGGGGAGACAGAGAGGTTATTACCTCTGATCTTGAAAGAGAAGGTGGTTTTCATACAATCTCAAAGTTAGCAGGGCCATTCAAGGCCTCTTGGATAAAAGCAGGACTTCTGATGCCTACTAGCTGGGCTCAGATCCCAGATCTCAGTTAGAGCAAGTTCTTCACCCTTCTAACCATCAGTTTTCTCATTTTTTCAAATGGGATAATATCCAGGTTTGGGTGTTGTTGGGAAGATTGAGACATGTGGAAAGTCTCCAGGAGAATGCCTGGTACTGTGTAAGCACTCAGTCATACTAGCTGCCATTTAGGTATCTGACTGTGTTCTAACAATATCTTTAAATGATCTCCAAAGCTTCTACTTAAAATACATGTCGCTGTAAGGAGCTCTCTGGTTCCTTTGGAGAAAATTTTGCACAGTGTTCCTTGTTAGAATGCTCCTTCAAGTAGTCTTGAGTGCTTCTTAACTGTGTCACCCTTTCACCTCATCCTGTTCTCATCATCACAGAGTTGCTTCTGAAAGAATATTGACGAAAAGTAGCAGGAGAAAAAAGCAGGAGAGCTAGAACTCTGAGTGCTGCTCCTTTACATGCTCTCTTCTCTAGGCCAATTCTCCAGGCTTCTCAGCTCCTGCATTATCCCGATGAAAGTTCCTCACTGTTCAGCTTACCCAGCCCAGTCGTATTTCTCAACGGTCCAGAATTTTTCTACAAACTTAGTTGCCTTTGGCAGAAGAGCCTGAACAGTATATTCTTGGTGATGGCTGAGGCTTTGAGGTCCATGGATATGCTATTCAGGCTCTTCTGCTAAGGGCAACTAAGTTTGTAGAAAAATTCTGAACCGTTGAAGAATATGACTGGGCTGGGTAAGTTGAATAATGGGGAACTCTCATCAGGCTGGGTTTGGGCTTCCGTAGTAGCTCAGTTGGCAAAGAATCTGCCTACAGTGCAGGAGACCCTGGTTCAACTCCTGGGTTGGAAAGATCCCCTGGAGAAGGGATAGGCTACCCACTCCAGTATCCTTGGGCTTCCCTGGTGGCTCAGCTGGTAAATAATCTGCCTGCAATGCAGGAGACCTGGGTTCGATTCCTGGGTTGGGAAGATCCCTGGAGAAGGGAACAGCTACCCACTCTAGTATTCTGGCCTGGAGAATTCCATGGACTGTATAGTCTATGGGGTGGCAAAGAGTCAGACACGACTGAGTGACTTTCACTTCACAGAGCTGGGTTCAAATCTGATATCTGCTACTTTCTAGCTGTGTGACTTAGGCATGGCAGTAAACTTCCACATCATCATACTCATTGTTTGTAAAGTAGAAATGATGTCTTCATCCTTGCTGGTCTGCCATGAGGATGGATGGCTGAATGCCCAAGAAACTTAGTAAGGCATCAAAGCATGAGGATAATTCCTCTGAATCACCTGCTTTTCGTCATTTAGAGCTGGATCCTCTTTTCCATCACATCTGAATGATGATACAGTTTATCCTCTTTATGTTTCAATGATAATAGGATGCATATAGCATAAATTAGCTCTAAATTTGAAAGGAGATGTTGACCTTCAAATACATCACATAGTGGAACTATGTGAGAACTAAGAAAGAACAGCAGAAACTCCAGCAGGCAAACTTTCATTCCCAGGGGAATGCTACACAATGTTTCATAGGTCTGACCCAAATGAAAGAGGGAGACATCCAGGGATTAGTGACCGAGGCCACATAGAGGCATTGCTTTTTGGAGAATATAAAATCAAATCTAGGTTGATCATCCAGTTAGGTTGCAAGCCAGAGACCTGAAAATCTGAGTGTAAATGACTTAGTAGGAGAAAAATTGGACAGGTGGATTTTAGTGGGCAGGTGTGAGGCCAAGAGGACACACATCTTGAAGAATTTTCTGAGTTTCAGAGAACAACTGCAGGAGTCATTTATAGGGAGTCCAGGCAAAAGTCGAGAGGAAGTTTTTAGGATCAGGACCAGGGTTCCGTGTGATGTCCTCCCAGGCCTGTTTGAGCATCTTCTTACTGACTGACCCTATTGCCTTCCACCATGGGGAATGAGACCCAGGAAAAAGAAACTAAAGTGAAAACTGAAAACACAAACCAGCTGGAGCTGAATACTGACTGCCATCCAGCTCAGTTCACCTGTCTCAGTTTCCTGGACACTTCTCCAGTTGGGATAGTTTGGAATAGTTTGAGGACTCCTATTGTTACCAAGCAGGACCCTGTGGGGGTCCTGGGCACAAAAGCCTTTCTGTGTCTCCTCTTTCTTGATTACAGGGAATAGGCTTCATTCATCCTCCATGACCTTCCCTGAGTTCCAACTCATCTGATTAGGGGATGGAGGGGATGTGGAAACAAGGGAGGAACAGTCAAAAAGAAAAAAAAATAGTACAGCCTCTGGGCAGGATCCCGATTCCCTCTTAAGGGATACACATAGCAATATCTTTGAGCCCTTCTGCAGATGCTGAAGCCCCTACCTGATGGGAGAAATTAACTGTATGCTGCCCACAAGCTCTAGATTTCAACCAGTTGGAATCAGAAGGTTGATGATGCTGACTCCCAATTACCTCACCACCAACCAGTCAGAAGAATGTCCAGGAGCTGATCACACCTTCTTTGAACCATTATAATAAAACGCCTTACTACCCCCTCCAGGTTGGGCCATGAAGTTTTATCCCACCGTGGACCCCTTTGTCTGGTAAAGCAATAAAGCTATTCTTTTCTCCTTTGTCCCAAACTCTGTCTCCAGGATTTAACTCCTTGAGGGATACAGAGGCCTAATTCAGCTGCACTATTTCAGTACATAGGGAAACTAGCTATCATACCATTCTTTGGTTCAATAAATAATCATGGAATGTTACTCTAAAGAACATTATGTTTTTATGGATCTTGACTCAGTGGGATTCAGTTATATTAGTTATTACTTTTGTTGTAGTTTTGTTCCTCATGGTGATTGCTTTTATTTTATTATCTGAGATCGTTTGTGTTGCTTCTCTTCATTTATATTGAAATGTTAATAAAATTTACATCTTGGTACTCAGCTTTTACCATTGTTCTCTTGGTGAGCACATATCCCTTGCATGTATGGATATGCTGATCAAGCATAACATATGTGCGTATATTTGGGCTTCCCTGGTGGCTCAGTAAAGAATCTGCCCGCAATGCCAGAGACCTGGGTTCAATCCCTGGGTTGGGAAGATCCCCTGGAGAAGGAAATGGCAACCCATTCCAGTGTTCTTGCCTGGAGAATCCCATGGAGGAGGAGCCTGGCGGGCTATAGTCCATGGAGTTGCAAAAAGTCAGACACAACTGAAGCAACTTAGCACACATATGTATACATTTATCTATGGGCATGAAAGTGAAAGTTGCTCAGTCATGTCTGACTCTTTGCCACCCCATGGACTATAAGTCCATGGAATTCTCCAGGCCAGAATACTGGAGTGGATAGTCTTTCTTTTCTCCAGGGGAGTTTCCCAACCCAGGGATTGAACCCAGGTCTCCTGCATTGCAGGCAGATTGTTTACCAGCTGAGCCACAACAGAAGCTAGAGTGGGTAGCCTATCCCTTCTCCAGGGTATCTTTCTGACACAGGAATCAAATTGGGGTCTCCTGAATTGCAGGCAGATTCTTTACCAACTGAGCCCCTATCTATGGGTATAAGTTATTCAATTTTGCATATATTCTTCTGTGTATCTACTATCTACCTACCTATCTTTCTACCTACCTATCCATCTACCTATGTATCATCTATGCAAATTTTCAGACAGACAGAAATTCTGTTATTCACATTCCAGGAGTAGCTATGGAAGAAAAAGACAAATTTTCATCAAATAGAACCAACTTGTACTACAGCGGAGGAAAGGGAGAGAGGGTAGGAAGCAAGTACGGGTCAAATACCTGCTATGCGCCAGGAATCATGCTAGACGATTGTGACTAGTATTTCTATTTCATTCTCACAACAACCTGGAGATGCAGATATTATTATCTTCAGGATGGCGATGAAGAATGTAAGGACCTCTTGGAGGTAAGGAACTCACGGAAGATGATTCAGTTTGTCCATGACAGGCCAGGCTTTGAATGCAAGACCTTCTGACTCTAAAAGCTTATTATCTTTCCACAATAGCCTATGCCTTACTTAGAAAATAAAACAACCTGCCAAGAATATACAAAACTCCAACCGATAGTAATAAGCCCTAACTGCTGTCCATAACAGGCAAGAAAGAACGCTATATCTACACGCAGGTGTATCGTATCATAATGACTTCTTTCAACTAAGTGACCTTGAGCAGGCTGATGCCCTTTTAGAGCCCCGATTTCTGTATCTGTAAAATGTGGAGTTGGCACTGCATTGTCTCTAAGGTCCCTTCGTCTCTAACCCTTGATAGCTTTTTCATTACGTCCTGCCTTCCCGGCCCAGGCATGTGTGCCACCTTGCCCCCAGGAGCTCTCCCTGAACATCACATGTGGGTTTGCCTCTGTGTGGCATGCTGCGTCCTGAAATGTAACCCGGGGAGTTAGCCACGCACACAGTTTCACTCCACCATGCCCACTAATGATACCTCATGAAGACACAATCTGAAAAGTAAACAAACCAACAGCTCCTTTGCTTTTGTGAAGTGAGGACTAAGGGTTATTGATTATTCTTCTGACCCAGGACGGATCTGTATAGATCTGGGGAAGATAGATAGCTCTTTTGATCTGAGGATCAGCGAAGCCTGACCACACAATGGCACATCAGGACTGCACCGTCAGGGCAGCACCTGCCTGGGCTCCAGCGGCCCTCCCCTTCCTCCTCTTCGCGCGCTTCACAAAACTCCAGTCAATGATATCTGTCTTATCACAAGCTGTGTCATCATGAAGAGCTCTGCCTTCTCAACTGGGGCGCCTCTGACCCTTAGGAATTGACAAACAAATAAATAAAGGCATTTTCCCAAGCTTTATCGTTCATATTTTCAAAGCCTCATGGATACGGTGCATTTATTCACAATAATATGTTCCAGGTTCTTTGCTTAACTGTGGTTGATTCCTCTGCACTGTATTAAAACAGCACATGACAGACCCAGGAATAATGTAGTCTGTATCATGTAATTTAGGAACTCCGGGTTTTTGCAAAGTCTTGATATCTCCTGCACCCAGTTGCTGGGAGTACTATCCCAAGGTACAACCCAAATGGATAACTGTCATCGTGGGTATAAGGAGAATTTAAAATTGATCCTGGGTCCTGCAGCCAGGTCTCGAGTATGCTGGGGGCTCTCTAAGAGATCTGTTTATGGCCTCATGGGTTCTGGGGTTAACTCACTTCCTTGAAGAGCATCACTCCCTGGCAACATCTGAGTAATGCAGTCTTTAGGACCATGACACTTCTGCCTGGATTTGCCTGGTACCTAAAATAGGGTTTTCAAGAGGGACACGGTCAGTACCAGAATACTGGTCTGACATCCTAAACATTTACCTCGAGTAATTTGGAGATATTGGAAGTTGAAAATATCAGATATCTACTTGGTTGCAACAGGGTGCCTTATTGCATTTAACTACTATGTAGTTGGCCACAATACATAATACATGAATGGCACCCTACTCCAGTATTCCTGCCTGGAAAATCCCATGGACGGAGGAGCCTGGTAGGCTCCAGTCCATGGGGTCACTGAGGGTCGGACACTACTGAGTGACTTCACTTTCACTTTTCACTTTCATGCATTGGAGAAGGAAATGGCAATCCACTCCAGTGTTCTTGCCTGGAGAATCCCAGGGACGGGGGAGCCTGGTGGGCTTCCGTCTATGGGGTCACACAGAGTCGGACACGACTGAAGCGACTTAGCAGTAGCAGCAGTAGCAGTGCTAACCACTGAATTGTGTCTGACTCTTTGCGACCCTATGTACTAGCGCACCAGGCTCCTCTGTCCATGGGATTCTCCAGACAAGAAAACTGGAGTGGATTGCCATTCCCTTCTCCAGAGGATCTTCCTGAACCAGGGATCGAACCCACGTCTCCTGCATTGCAGGAGGATTCTTTACCATCTGAGATACAGGGAGGCTCACTGGCATTAGTAAATATTATATATATATATATATATATACACATATATATGTATAAACATATAATTTATATATATAACAAACAATATATGTATATAAAAAACACTTGATATTTTATGCACAATTTCCCCCAATGTGATTGTTTTTATCTAACGAGAGACTTGACACTGCAATAGTTAATTACTCTAAAGAGTTGGCCACAGGTTAGCTCAGCTATGTCGCTAGGATTGGAGAGAATTGGAAGGTGGGACGGGAGAGAGAAAGGGGAGGAGAGTCATCCTCCCATTCCAGAAATATTCCTCTACTGCTGAATGTTGATTATCTGGGGGGCAAGAGTTTGGTTAAAGTTTTAAATTATCCTTGGTCGCATTGTGGTTGAGTCAATGGCCTTGTCATAGGGACTGGATTGTGTCCACATCTTCCAGCTGCCAGCCCACTGCCTCTCTCAGCTGCCAGGCTGCCTCCAGATCTTTGAGATAAGTTAGGAGGGGATGCTTCCATGTTAGGGTTAGCTCAGCAATGGTTTCCCTCACCCTATACCTCTTCTTTCATCCCAACACATTGGGTGGCATCTGGAGGCCCTCTGATTATTTCGGAGATCCCAGGGAGCAGCCAGCCAGTGGCCCTGGGCTGCCAGCGCCATCAGTAGGGCATTGCTTGCTGGGCCTGGCTGCAGCAGCTTCTCACCAGGGACCTGTTCCTGGCAGTCAGCCACCTGCGGAGGTCAGATGTGATCTCCACATGGCCGGAGTCAGGTCATTTACAAACACGGAAAGTGATACACCTTCCATAAGGTGTCTGGACTAACAGACTGTTTTGTCTATTGGCACAATTGTAGAGAAATACTTTCAACCTGCAATATGGCCAAATATACTAGTCTGAAGCATATATGCTGGGCTGACATGGCTTACAAAGCGACTTCAAGTTTCACCGGAAGCAAAAGCACCATTCTTCCTTCCAAAATGTTTCTCAAGTACTTTTCTTCAGTCTCTATTTTATTTCTTCGTTGTTGTTCTGTCGCTAACTTGTGTCTGACTCTTTATGACCCCATGAAGTGCAGCACGTCAGGCTTCCCTGTCCTTTGCTGTCTCTCGGAGTTTGCTCAAACTCATGTCCATTGAGTCAATAATGCCATCCAATCATCTCATCCTCTGTTGCCCTCTTCTCCTCTTGCCCTCAGTGTTTCCCAACATAAACTAGAAGTAACTACAGTGAACATAGCAATAAACCATTAACAACAAATGCATGAGAAAAACTTTAAGCCTAAGGGGAAGAAGATGAGAAATTTTTATAAAGAGTGAGAAAAGCTACAGAGACAGAGCACAGTGCTTTTCTGTGAGCTTCCTAATGACCAAGGCAAAAAGAGAAACTGGATTGACACTTGGTAATAAAAAGAAAACTGCTTATAAGGAGAGAGATAGAATTTTCTGGGTTATATTACATTTAAAAATAAAAGCAGGAGGTGGGAGGCAAATTGCATAGAGACTTTGAACATTTAATGTCTTTAATGTAGCTTAAATAATTGTTACTAGAAAATATGGCTGAGCCAATTTATGCCACTTATTCAGGAAGACTTTTCATGACAATAATTAGCTATGTGTTGTGGATTTATGGGGGCTGAAAGGATCTCTCTGTCCTCTTCATCCCCACCCTAATTATTTAATTAATTTAGACAGTGTTTGAAACTGTGATCTCCAGGCCAATGCCAACCCACCTCTTGTTTGTGTATATAAAGTCTATGGAAATCTTGCAGGAAATAAAGCAGGACCTGAGAGGATGGTCATATCCCAGATCTCAGGTGAGTCTCTGGGATGGCCACTGAATGTGGGCTTTTGGCTTTGGGCAGGAAAGAATCAAGAGCAAGCATAGCAAAGTGAAAGGTTTATTCAGGGAGATGCACATTCCCTAGACAACTCTATGTGTGCCATCTCAGAAGGCGAGAGGCCACAGGATACAGGGCTGTCCTTTTTTATGGCAATTTATAGGCTATTAGCTAATGAGTGGGAGGATTGTTCCAACTCATTAGAATTGAGGAAAGGGAGGGAATTTCCAAGAATTGGACCACTGCCCAATTTGGGGGCTTTTATGGTCAACCTCTAGAACTGTCATAGAGCCCATGGGTGTGTCATTTAGCTTGCTGATGTAATATGTGCTCAGTCACTCAGTCGTGTCTGACTTTTTGCAACCCCATGGACTGTAGCCTGCCAGGCCCCTCTGTCCATGAGGATTCTCCAGCCAAGAATACTGGAGTGGGTTGACAGGCCCACCTCCAGGGGATCTTCCCAGCCCAGGGATCAAACCCAGGTATCCCTCATTACAGGTGGATTCTTTACCATCTGAGTCACCAGGGAAGCCCAAGAATACTGGAGTCGGTAGCCTATCCTTTCTCCAGGGGATCTTCCTGACCGAGAAATCAAGCCGGGGTCTCCTGCGTTGCAGGAGGATTCTTTACCAGCTGAGCCATCAGGGAAACCTGCTGATGTGTATATTGAGATTTGAGGTCTAATAGAGGCTACCTGTCTGCCATCTTGGACCTAGTTGGTTTTAACTAGTTTAGGTAGTGCCTTCAACGGTTGTCTTTTTTTGTTTTAAGGTTGTGCCCTGCCCGCTTCCTGTCTCAGAAAGACAGTCAGCCAATCCACCTTTGGTCTATGGCTGATTTCAAGCTGCAATGGCAGAGCTGAGCAAACCAAGCATATCATCTTCAGTGTATAAGACATTTATAACCTGACCTTTTATAGGAAACATTGACCCATCTCTGGTCTGGAGAAAGATCTGAAAAATGTGTCCTTAAAACTAAGAGTTACTTGCTTAAATTCAGTTAGCCTAGGAGAGGTACCCTTCTAAGTCACTGTCAGCCATTAAGAATCTAGTCTAAATCAATCTTTGTCCATCCATCTACACGTGCCAACTAGCAGAATGACGAGAATGGAGGGAAGGGGACACAGGATGGATCAGTTTTACTTAGGAAGACAGTAAAAAAGAAACAACTGAGGCTCCGAGGTATTTTCAGGGGGGACAAGGCTGGCTGATGCTGCACAGTGAGGAGTCTGGAAGGTCAGAAAGTACAGTGATGGCCGTAGATGGCCTTGGAGTGAAGGGAGGGGGTGAAGTAAGGCATTGTTTGGGGGAAAAGCAGATGTGAAGAAAGGAAGGAGGAAGCACTGCTCTTCTAAATTTTATCCAAGAACAGCTCTGTGGAGGTGCTCTCACTGTCCCATTTTCACCAGCTCTCCAAATAGCCTAGGAGTTGTCCATTTGTGGGCAGTTGTCCAAGAAGAGAGAGTCTGAATTATCAAAGAAGGAAGCTAATAATCAACGTGGTGGCTTTAGGATTCAACATGGACTTGTAGGTCACATTATGTTTAGTATTAAAAGGTATATATTAAATTTACCCCCAAATGTCAATGGAACAAGTACATTTTAATCTATTTTTACTTCACATCAAATCTAGCTCTCGTATCTGTGTGTATTTGTAAAATTAACTGAACAGGCACATAAAACTGAAAATATAAAATGAGATCTAAAGGTTTTTTCCCACTTAACGTTTTTATACAGCTTAAATGTTGAAAATTTGCAGTCTGATGTTTTTCTTCTTGAAAAAAAAAGTCAACAGTATTCAATATGTACACATTTATATTTATAAATATAAATATATATATATAAAAATTCTGTCTATTAGAGACCTTGTGGTCTCCCGACTGTTGATTTAAAATGTGTGAAATATGCAGGATCACTTTCTCTAATTAGGGAGAAAGAAGTTTTTAATTCACGTATGTATATTTTTAATGTCATGGGCACACTATATTTTGCTTAACAAAATGTCCTATCGAAATGGATTTTTTCTAACATGAAAATCTTTCTTTTAAAATATTGCCATTTTTTCAGTACTTGTGATGAAAAATCCTGCAGTTTTAATGAATCTAGAATTGAGTAATTAAAAAATAAAGAAGACTCTGATTTAGAACTTAGAAGAAAAGAAATGCATTTATTGAACTCCCTGTCTGCTTTATGTTAGTTGCTAGAAGAAATAAATGAAAGAAATTAACCATTCTTTCAGGTTTTTCCAAACAGTAAGGGCAATCAGACCAAAGAAATTAAAACTAGAAAATCAGTGTTGGCTGAGTAGGTGTTATAACACCTACCATAAGCTCAGTAGAAAACCTAGATTGGTAGAAGTGGATTTGGGATAAGCCAGTTGGATAAAATGTATGAAAGACTCAAGACTAAGCCTTATGATTAATAATAGAAATTAACAAAGGTGAATATTAAAGATTCATATAATCTACCTATTGTAGGAAAATGAACATACCCTCTTAGAAATAAATAATAAATATTATATTTCCCCAAAATGTTTTATTAATGGAGACAATTTGAAAATATGGTAAAGAGCAAGATACTGACTCTTCTTTCACATATTCAACTTTCAAACAAAAGAGATGATCTCTTTGACTCTTGGAATTATGTTGAACTTAAAGTGACATAAAAACAAGGTCATTTCTCAGACAATATGCTTAGAACATGCTGTGCTTATTTATGGCTGATCTCATTTTATAGTGTTATTAATTCTGCTGCTTGAGGCAAGGATTTTATTGTTCTTGTTGTTTTGTTCACAGGTGTATTCTCAGGTCCTAGAACTGTCCCCAGCACACAGTAGGCAGTCAATAAATACTTACTGAATTAATCAAGGCAAGAGTGGAAAATTCTGTGAAGAATTTCTAAGAAGAAAATTGTATGAAACACAAGGTGCCGTAGAGTGAGGCACAATGACAGTGAGGTCAGGTGAGCAGTCCCTTTCCTTGGATGAAAATATCCTTCCCAATAATCCCATTTTCTCCAGACAGGTAGCACATATCGATGTAGACTGGAGAAGGTATACGAACTGCCTATAGACAGGCTAAAAAATTGTGGACTGATGAGCTTAGTGACCTATTTTTAAATTTGATGCTTAATATAGAGGTCTATACATATATATAAAAAGAATAGCTGTACCCAGTTATGAATTTTCATGCTCTGAAATTTTGTGTTCAAAAAGATTCTTTATTTAAATCTGAGGCTTTTTGACTTCATCAACAGTGAAAAATAAAATTAATTAATGGGGGTTAATTTGAAATAGACACTATAGGTTAGAGTTGCCCATTTAAAAAAAGAAAAAAAAAAGCTGTCTTCTCCATCCTTTTTAATTCACACATTTCCGCTTTCATCTGTTTCTTTTCCACTTCATCTGATTTTTTTCTCCCGTTATGGCTGCTCTTTTGAAGAACTTGGACACTGGACCCATATGCAGGATTTTCCAACAGGAAGATCGGGAAGATGAACATGTTCCTTGGGCCTCTATGTCCCCTATGAATTGGCCACTGGATTCAGAGACTTGACCAAACTCACATTAGGTCCCTTTACGTTCTTTTATCAGGAGCTCATCATGTCTGCTGTCTCTCTTTATATGAAAGTAACTGCTTTTGGTGGTCAATACCTAGATACATTAATTCACTAGGAGCTGCAAAATGATAATATTATGTCTTTTTTTTTTGCAAAAATTTACTTGTTTCTATATCCCAGCCACCAATAAATTAAAAATGGAATTCAAAGAAAAATTATAAAATTTATAATAGAATCAAAAGAACCAGCAAACACCCAGGGATAAACGCAATGAAATATATGAAAACCCACAAAATGAAATATTGTTTTTAGCCATTACCTATGTGACACCACTGAATATACTACTGATTTAGAAGCAAAAATTTTGGTAGAATTTTAGTCTTAAACACTGTGGGGGAAATGCATTTTCTTCAGAATTATCCATTATTAACACAACACTTTTAATCAACTATAGTCCAACAGAAAGTAAAAGTTTTTAAAAAAGCAAGCGCTAAATAAGTAACACAAATTTAAGATGCCTAGAACTGAATGACAATGAAAACGTTATATAGCAATATTTGAGGGATAAAGCTAAGGTAGAGTTTTGAAGGAAATTTATATTTTAAATACATAAATTAGGTAAGGAATCTTTAAAATGAATGAGCTAAGAATCCATTTCATGAAGTTACGAAATGAAGAGAATAAACTGAAAGGACAAAAGAAATACATGAAAAAGAATGGATTTCCATACACACAGAAAAGACTTGCTGGGATTTTGTGATTATATCGACTCTGTGGACCAATTTTGAGAGAAACGACATCTTTGCAATCATGAATCTTCTAGTTCACAAAATGATGTATCCCACCATATATTTGTTGCTTCTGAATGACATATGTACTATGTGGTACATGGGAATGTCAAGACTTATCTACTTAAACACTCTATGTTTTAAAAATCTCACCCCTTTGGCAATTTACATGATTAAGAAATGTGAATTTTACTACATGTAAAGTTCTCAGGATATCAACCATGACTTTTGCCACAAACTCCCAGAAGTGTCAAACTCAAGGATTTCTAGCTTATGAAAACTGTACAAAACTGAGTTTCAAACTATTCCTATCAACCGGATGCAATGCAAACTGTATCTTATGCCGCAGTCATTCCTTTAAAATGCCTCAATAGCAGGAACTTTTCTTTTTTCCCATTTGTCTGTTCTTATTTTAAAATAAGGAGATGCAATGAACACATACCACTAAGTCACAAAAATAGTGCTTATCATACTAAGACCTTAGAAGTTTCAAAACTATAGCGTCTCTCTTTACTTTTTTCTGTAAATTTTTCCTTCCCCTCCACCCCTTCTTCTTAAATGAAGTGTTATGTGATCAAAACAAGAAGACTTCTCTAGAAATCTTAACCAGGTAAAATAGCTGTCTAACCATTTTGGAAACATGCAGATAATCAAGGTGTCACTTAACAGGTGCGTGCAGTTGGGATATGCAAAGAAAAATAATGAGTAGCAACAGTATCTTTGATCCTGGAAAGGACTCAGAAATATAGGAACTGTGTGCAGGGTGGTTATCATCAGCCCATTTTCTACTCCCTGTGCACAAATCATTTCATGCATTCTACAAACCAAGCCCCTATGTTGGGCTTCAAAAGCAATTTCAGCAGCAAAATAAGGTGCTTTTCTTCAATTTTCAAGCCATTTGTACGAGGTTAGTGTTGTTTACCCACCTGGTACACTGATATTTACATACCCCTTTAAAGAAAATTGGTAGGTATGATTTATGGAGTACTGTAAGAGCACAATTTTCCATGTAGTGCACCTAATCTGAAAGGGCACTTGCAAAGGTCACTCTGGCCATACAAATACCAAGTCTTCTCTTTGGAATAAGTTAGGAGATTCATTTTTCTTGGAAAATGTCAGCAGTACCCTACTCCAGAGGTTAGTTTATGCAGATAAATGCGTAAGCCTTTAATCTTTGAGCAAAAATACTCTACACAAATGTAAAAGCAGTCCATCTATCACTGTTAAGACCTGTAATTTGTTTTTATTTAAATCTCAAGCCAGGGCGGAGTGGGCAACAGGACGGGCAACACGGCATCTCCCATGTAAGCCGAGATCAAGGCGCAGAAACGCGTTTCTAGTCAACCCAGGCGCGGGGAACAGGGCGAGCTGTGACAGTGGAGACCGCGGTTCTCTGCTCCTCTGCGCTTCCTGCTCGAGCAGCTGGAGGCTTCCTGCCCAGCCCGGGAGCGTGGGAACGTGTCCAGCAAGTTTCCTCTCCCAGAGCTCCAGCGAAAATTCAGGTGAAGGAAATCTTGTCTTTTTCTTTCTTTTTCAACTTTTCACTTCAACCCCAGGAGAGGAAAAAACCAAGTCATGTCCTTCCGGAATTTCTTTTCCCCAAAGAACTGCTGTGTTTTGAGAAAATCTCTCATTTTTCCCATAAGTAATCATTCCCAATCCTGAGATTTTTTTCATTTTGCATCTGACAAGAGAAGTGATGAGAGTCAGTTGTGGGTAATACACTTTAGCATGTTTTATATGCTCTCCTTCTTTTCCTGCTGCATAAATTCTATCCTTAATCTTTACCCCAAGTCATAGTTCTCTTGAGGACCATGTTTTAATATTAGATTTAACAGACATGAAAAAAAGCTAAAATACGATCAAGCAATGTTTGCCTGTGTTTCTATAAAGTGAGAGAAGGAGGTGGGGAGGCAGGGAGAGACGCCCTGACTGTTTCCTTGGGTAAGATTTTGCAGATGAGCCTTTGGAGTTGGTGGGAAGCAAATGGACAGCAGAGTGTTATCCTTTGAGCTTGGACCACTGGCTGACACTGGTTTTGCCATCTCAGTGTCGTCAAAGTGAAAGGAAATTATAACCATTCATGCAGTAGATTCCCCTTTGAAAATGTGGATATCACATGGGAGATGTATCCCAACATGGTAATAACAGCAAGCAGGTAAAAACAATCCACTTAAGGTTTTTCATGGAGAGAAGGTCCAGAAACACACCACCTGTATTGGATTCAAGCATCATCCATTTTTTTTTCTTTTCATTTTAAGCATTTAAATGGATCTGATGACTTGATCAATGGATGTCATACGATTTGTGCTAAGCTGAGCTCCATGATAAAAAGTACATTTGAAATATCAGGATTTAAAAAGAGACCACCACTGAGTTGAGCAATCTAAGAGAAAATTATCAAGTGTCAATACTAAAAATCTCCAAACTCTAAATCTCCAGGTTATAAAATTAAGCGCAAAATCTCCAGCTAATCACATCAAACTTTTTAGTAAAAGGGAGGCAGAAAATTTCCGAAAAATGTCATCCTCAAACAGGTGGACCCTGGCCAAACTTCCAAATTGTTGAAGCAAGATATAAGGTAGCAGATCTAAAGGGAATTGTAATGGCTGCATTCTTAACCTGCAAGTTTAAGTTGCAAAGATTTCCCTTTTCTCATTCCCGTGCCTCTATCCCTGAACTGGTGGTACATACTACACGTGTGAACTTCTGACTCTTAACCTCTCACTGCCTGTTCACACTCCTGCTTTGGTGTCTAATAGACAAGTCAAATTTGTCGTATCCCAAACAAATTCCTCAGTCTTCCACTTGCAAACCTCCCCCTGCCACTGTCTTCCAAATCTCAGGCACTAGTGACTCCATCTTTCCTGCTGATTGGGCCCAGAAGCTGGAGGTCATCCTTGATTCCTTATTCCTCTCATACTCCATATCCCATGGCCAGTAAATCCCGTTGGCTTGGATTTCAATCTGACCTCTTCTTGTGTGTGTGTGTGTGTGCTCAGTCATGTCTGTAGCCCCATGGACTGTAGCCTGCTAGGCTCCTCTTCCCATGGGATTTCCCAGGCAAGAATACTGGAGTGAGTTGCCATTTTCTTCTTCAGGGGATCTTCTTGACCCAAGGATCAAACCTGCTTCATCTCCTGCATCTCCTGCCTTGGCAGACAGATTATTTACCACCGTATCACCTGGGAAGCCCCATCCCTTAACCATCTGCAAGAGACTGAATGTTGGTGTCCCCTCCCAAATTCATACGTTGAAATCTTAACCTTGAAGGTGATGGAATTAAGACATGGTATTAAGACGGTATTAAAGGCTCAGTTTTGAGAGGTGATTAGGACATGAGGGTGGAGCCCTCTTAAATGGGACTAGCACCTTTACAGAAGACACTCTAGAGAGATCAATCTCTGAGTCAGGAAGGGACCTCTCAGACACCAGATCCACCTTTGCCTAATTACAGACTTCTAGCCTCCAGAACCGTGAGAAATAAATGTGTGTTGTGTGTAAGTCACCCAAGCTGTGGTGTTTTGTTATCATAGTGAGACCTAGGATATCATCTTTAATAGCTGGCACTCTCGTCCAAGGCCCAACACCCCCACCTAAGTGACTGCAGTCATTTAGACCCTTGCCTTCTACCACCTCTGCTTAAAGCAGCTTCTGGAGTAATCCTAGCCAGCGCCAGTGTTAGTCCCTCATATGTGTCTGACTCTTTGCAACCTCGTGGACTGTAGTCTGCCAGGCTTCTCTGTCCATGGAATTCTCTAGGCAAGAATACTGGAGTGGATTACCATTTCCTTCTCAAGGGGATCTTCCTGACCCAGGGATCGAACTTGGGTCTCCTGCTTTGCAGGGAGATGCTTTACCTTCTGAGCCACAAAGGAAGGCCAGAGTAATTCTATCACATTATAAATGAGATTAGATTATGCCACTCCTTTGCTTAAAAGGTTTCCATGGTTCCTTCAAAATGTTTCCACTGGGTGCCAAATCTTGGAAGGCTCTGCCTGCCACTTCTGAACCCCTCCCTGTCCTCCCCGCGGTCCCCTTTCCCTGGAAGGAAACATGGCTCGCTACTTCTTCTTTAGGTCTTTGCTCAAACATTATCTCCTCGGCAGCGCTTCTTTGACAAGCCTCTTGGAAATCGTGTCCCTGTCTCTCTCCCACCCCCACACCACTCTGGTACTCTCAATCACCCTTCGCTGGTTGTTTTATTCCCACAGCACTTATCACCATCTGACATAGCATATGTTTGACTTATTTTATTGTTTATTGCCTGTCTCCCCCCAGTATAACATAAATCCTCGAGAGCAGGAATTTCTGTCTATTTTGTTTACTGCGGCGTCCTCAGTGCCTAGACGAATGTTTAGCACAGGGTGGATCTTCACATATAAATATTTGGCAGTTCCACTGACAAATGCCTCTAACTACTTGTAAGATGCCAATAATTTTGTAGCTGCATTTTTAACTTAGCAAAGTTTCCCCCATAGCACGTAAGCTCCATGCCTCTCACGATTGCCTCTACACATTCATTTCTTAAAGGGAATGTCTGAATCACGTGGGAAATCAGAGACCAGAGTGAGAATTCCTCTAATTTCCAGAGTGGGAAATTAGAGACCATTAGCTTTCGGTGAGTTCAGGCTAAGTTATTTCCCAGCCATGGCTGATGAAATTAAGGTCTTCATCTTGAGTGTGGAAGATCTGAAGGGATGAGAGCCCATAGGAGACAGAATAGGAAGGCATGGGTTCAAGTTCCAGTTCTACTACGTACAAGTTGAGTGGTCTTATGTAAACAACCCGGCTGACCCTCAGCTTTCCCATCTGTGAAATGGAGCTGCAAAATCACATTCTCTCACAGATTTGTGGTATGGATTGAGCATAGGATAATGTCAAATCCTATGCAAACCTCTCGAGCTTGCACCTGCCATGATTACCTTTGAAGTCACAGTAAGGTCATGCCTCATCCTACATATCATACGTGTGCATGTATGCCTTATCTTGCACAGTGCCTGTGGAGTAAGATCTAGCCGATCAATATTGACCAAAATGACTGCACATATTGAAACATTGCCTGACTCACACAACCCAAGAACAAGAAACAGTCTCCATCCAGCATCAGTATTTGGGATAATACAATTAAATTGTACTGTTAGCACACAGCCTGTATAGTTTTAAATGCTCAAAGCCTGATTACAAAAATAGGAAAGGATTCCGAAGGGGGTTGACAAGTGGTGGCCTAAGCCCCACTCATCAGCTGTTTTTGAACAGACTGAGAATTACAATTTTTTGTGTGCATTTTTAAATGGCTGAAAAAATTCAAAGAAATAATATTTTGTGACACATAAAATTTAACAAAATACCATTTCATTATTTAAATAAAGTGTTATCAGAACACATCCAGACCTTTCATTCATATTTTCTCTGACTACTTTGTGCGACAAGGGCGAAACTGAGTAGCTGGGGCAGAAAATGCATAAACTGCAAAGGCTAAATTTTTTTTACCATCTCACCTTTTATGGATAAAATTTGTCAACCCTGCGTGGTCTAACAAAACCCTGGTGCCTTGATTTAATGATAAACCTGGTTTTGTTTTTATTGCTTGACTAGCAAAAAGTAGTTGAGGTAAGCAGAATTCTATAGAAATATTTATCAGAATTACTGCCATATCTGTGTCCAGCAGAAATATATTCACAGAAACTCTGCTCACATCTTTTCCCCTGCAGATGCTCTTTTTTTTTTTTTATTCTTTCTTTGAAATCTCTAGAATAAAATGGTAGAGCACATTTTACATTTTCTGAAAATAAAGCCCAGTATGCGTCCAGCACCTCATTCCTCATCTCACGCTGCCTCCAGGGGTGGCCCTGTGCCCCAAGTCCAGAGAGAATTTGGCCTCAAAATGGAGCGCTTTCCTAGAATTATTTAAGTCAGTTTCTCTCCCTGCAGAATTTTGTGCACCCTCATACAGCATGTTTTTCCAGAGATGTCAAGGCCTTCTAAATTTAGGAAAAGAGGTTGCCTTATTCTGGCCTTCCTTTTTCCCCTTTTCATTTCCCCTTGTTTAAATTTAAAGCCAGCATCTCCCTGCTTCTGTCTCCTTAAAGCTTCTTAGTTGACAATTCATTAAAACAGAATAAAAAAGGTACAAACTTCCAGCTGTTAGTACTGGGAATGTCATATACTACATGACTATAGTTAACACTGCTGTGTAATATAGAGAAAAGCTGTTAAAGCTGTTAAAAGAGTAAATGCTGAATTCTCATCACAAGCAGAAACTCCGTATTCCTCTTCACCTTTCTTTTTTATCATATTGGTATGAGAAGATGTGTGTTAGCTGACCTTATTGTGGTAACCATTTCACAGCAGATGTAAATTAAACCATCATGTGCTACCCCTTAAACTTATACAATGATGCATGCTCAGTTTTCTCAATAAAACTGGAAGAAAAAAGTCCAAAGGAAGGGAGGAGGGGGAAGAAACAGAAGAGCACAGTATTTTTGTTTCTGCAAAATAAGTGGGTGGGTAAAAAAAAAAAAAATTGCTTTGTGGGGGAGATGCTTGGAGATGTCAACATGTGAACAGGGCTGACTGCTGAGCCCTTGGTGGCACAGAGTCCCTTCCCCTCCCTGTCGGTGGGGCATTCCCATGGATGCAGCTGCCGGGCTCCAGGTCCTCTTCTTCTCTGCTGAAAGATTCTTGACTGGGAGACAGGATGGTTTCTGAGAACCCATAGAGCTGGCTGCCCTCTATTATGAGCTCTGTGACAGCAGCGAAATAGCAGACCCACCTTCCCAGCTCCCGGCTTCCTCCTGAAAAGGGCCTTTGCAGCCAGAGGACTGACATTTCCCTACGTTTCTGCTTTAATTAATGTCTGGGAGATGAACTTCGATTCCCACCCACAGCAGCATAAATTAGATGGAATTAAATGCAGTGCTTCTTTTCAGTTTTGCTCTTTTTACCTGCTGGCCATCGTTTTCTCCTTCAAATAATACAGCCATGGAGCAGAATTCTAGATTAAGTCCTAGCATAGAACGTATGACCACAGGAAAATCTGTCACTTGATACTGGTCCTCTGAAATTCAGTGGGGCTTGGGGTTCACTGGATATTTCACCACTGGGTCGGCACCAAACAGTAAAGTGGGGACCTTGGGGATCTGGAAGGCACTGCAAATTTGGGGACGCGTGATATGCTCCTGGTTAAACGGTGCTGGCTCAGTGATGTGCAAAGAGCTGGGCTCGCGCTTGTGAAGCATAGTCTCCTACTAACAGCAGAAGGCATCTTCCTGACTCGACCTGACCCCACTCCCTGCTATGTAGACTCTGAAGAATGGAGACAACCAAGTTACTGTTGTTCAGTCACTAAGTCGTGTCCAACTCTTGGCGACGCCATGGACTACAGCATGCCAGGCTTCCCTGTCCTTCACTATCTCCTGGAGTTTGCTCAAACTCATGTCCATTGAGTCGGTGATGCCATCCAACCATCTCATCCTCTGTTGTCCCCTTCTCCTCCCACCCCCAATCTTTTCTGGTATTAAGGTCTTTTCAAAAGAGTCAGCTCTTCGCATCAGGTGGCCAAAGTATTGGACTTTCTGCTTCAACATCAGTCCTCCAATGAACACCCAGGACTGATCTCCTTTAGGATGGACTGGTTGGATCTCCTTGCAGTCCAAGGGACTCTCAAGAGTCTTCTCCAACACCACAGATCAAAAGCATCAATTCTTCAGTGCTCAGCTTTCTTTATAGTCCAACTCTCACATCCACACATGACCAATGGAAAAACCATAGCTTTGACTAGACGGACCTTTGTTGACAAAGTAATGTCTCTGCTTTTTAATATGCTGCCTAGATTGGTCATAACTTTCCTTCCAAGGAGTAAGCATTTTTTAGTTTCATGGCTGCGGTCACCATCTGCAGCCCAGGAAAATACAGTCAGCCACTGTTTCACCATCTATTTGCCATGAAGTGATGGGACTGGATGCCATGATCTTAGTTTTCTGAATGTTGAGCTTTAAGCTAACTTTTTCACTCTCCTCTTTCACTTTCATCAAGAAGCTCTTTAGTTCTTCTTCACTTTCTGCCATAAGGGTGGTGTCATCTGCATATATGAGGTTATTGATATTTCTCCCAGCAATCTTGATTCCAGCTTGTGCTTCCTCCACCCCAGCTTTTCTCATGATGTACTCTCCATATAAGTTAAATAAGTAGGGTGACAATATACAACCTTGATGTACTCCTTTTCCTATTTGGAACCAGTCTGATGTTCCATGTCCAGTTCTAACTGTTGCCTCCTGACCTGCATACAAGTTTCTCAAGAGGCAAGTCAGGTGGTCTGGTATTCCCATCTCTTTCAGAATTTTCCACAGTTTATTGTGATCCACATAGTCAGAGGCTTTGGCATAGTCAATAAAGTAGAAATAGATGTTTTTCTGAAACTCTCTTGCTTTTTCAATGATCCAGCGGATGTTGACAATTTGATCTCTGGTTCCTCTGCCTTTTCCAAAACGAGCTTGAACATCTGGAAGTTCCCGGTTCATGTACTGCTGAAGCCTGGCTTGGAGAATTTTGAGCATTACTTTAGCTGCAGTTTAGGGTTTCAAATAGTCTCTGAGCTTCTGCTCTTTTCTAAGGCCATTTTCTGCACTGCTTAATGAGAGCACTGGGATCAGAATCACCATTTACTAGCTTTGTGGCTTCAGGCAAGTTACTTAACCTGTCTGGATCTTGGGTTCCTCATCTCCAAAAGGGGGTTGGGATCGACAGGTACACACTGCTATCTTCAAATACACAGCCAACAAGGAACTGCTGTATAGCACAGGGAACTCTGCTCAATATTCTGTACTGACCTAAATGGGAAAAGAATTTGAAAAAGAATAGATGCATGTATACCTATATCTGAATCACTTCACTGTACACCTGAAACTATCACAACATTGTTACTCCACTCTACTCCAATAGAAAATAGAAAATTAAACAAAAAACAGGGCATAATAACCACCCCTACTTCATAGGCTTGTGAAGAAGGCTGTGTGGGCTAAGGTATATAAATAGCCACACGTAACTAGACACCTTATGAACTGAGTAAGTGCCTAGTAATGGTTAGGTTCTGTTACTGCTGCAGTGATGATGAGCAAGACATACCAGGGCTTTGCTAGACCCGGGGCAAAGCTGAGTTCCTCTCTTTGGCACTGAGGACCTCTTAAGATTGTAGACTCTTTAGCTTCATAAAAAAGAAAAAAGGTATGACATCAAAATAGTGAATCAAACTGATTTTAACAGAAGTAAGGCAGATTATGAACTCCTTAGCACCAAGAAGGGCATTCCTGCCTCTAAGGATGTTAAAATGTTCTCAGATTGTTTTCCTAGAACCATAACATCTAGTTTTAGAAGTAGTTGTCCCACTGGGACGGAATAGGGTCCAGTCCTGAGGAGAGTTATGGGTATTTTAGAAGGGCTACTGGCCAGCTGGGGAGTGGCCAGGGGAAATTGACTAGGTGAGCCAGGGGCTATTTGGGAGCCTCATCCTATGAGAAATCAATGACTGAATGAGACCATGTTTTCCCTGGAGCCAAGAAAACTTAGTAGCAAAGTAATTGTTGTCAAGAAACAGGGCAACCATTTGCTCCTTTAGAACAGCCTAGCACCAGTACTCTTGCCTGGAAAATCCCATGGACAGAGGAGCCTGGTAGGCTGTAGTCCATGGGGTCGCTAAGAGTCGGAGTTGACTGGGTGATTTCACTTTGACTTTTCACTTTCATGCATTAGAGAAGGAAATGGCAACCCACTCCAGTGTTCTTGCCTGAAGAATCCCAAGGATGGGGGAGCCTGGTGGGCTGCCGTCTATGGGGTCGCACAGAGTCGGACACGACTGAAGCGACTTAGCAGCAGCAGCAGCACCAATTAGGACAGGTTTCAACAAAAGAAGGATTTGAGCCTAGATTTATTATAAATTTCTGAATCAAGAGATGGGCTTCTTAGTGAAATTTCCCCTCCTGGGGAGTAGTGGAGTTCTACTGAACAGAAGGGCTGTCTTTCTGGGAGTTCTTTGAAGAACATTCTCATGTTGGGGAGGTTAAACTAGCTGGTTTTTAAGCTCCCTTCTAAATCAAAATTCCGAGAGAGGTTTTTGTTTGTTTATTGCTAGGAGAGACTTATTTGTATGGGCTTTGCCCACTAAACTGTTTATTCTGTTCTATAGTGTCTAGATTTCTCAATGGGTCTGAAATATAAATTTACATGTCATGTCTATTAAGGAAGCAGCTTTCCCACTAGGGGATGTTCTTTGGGGGAAAGAGAAGCATTAAAAATGCCTATTCCTCCATCTAAGAAAAATACATCTCTTATGCTCTTCAAAAGCGAAGTGGGAGAAAGGACTCAGACGGAAATCCCTGTGTTTGAACGTGAAGTGCGACAAGCCACTTCACATCGTCACCACACAGCCGCCCGAAGTCGTGCAAACTGGATGAGCTTCCAAGTCAGCAGTTAGTCTGCCATTGAAGCATGACCAGTGCCTCGGCGACAACAAGCAAACAAGCGGCTGAACATGTTAACATGATTTTATATCATTTCTGTTTGATGTGGATTGGGTAGAAAATCTGGGATGTGAGCCATGATGTAGATTTTCAAAATTGATTAGCATTTTCTGGACATTGGCAGCCATTTCTATGGCATTTCAATGTGAGTTAAAATTGATTAGTGCTTTCAGAAAAATGTGTACCAAATTGCTGTGCAAATTGAGGTAGCTCCAAACAGGGGCTGATGACAGGATAAAGGCGTATGATACG
Organism: Bubalus bubalis; assembly: GCF_019923935.1. Lineage (NCBI taxonomy): Eukaryota > Metazoa > Chordata > Mammalia > Artiodactyla > Bovidae > Bubalus > Bubalus bubalis. The sequence goes on from NC_059176.1 coordinate 60,228,612, forward strand.
ATATGAGATCCACATGGCTGAGGCCACTCCAGGGAGACGGGATCTCAGAGGAGAGGGTGTAAATGGTTCTGCGCAGTTTTAGATTAGCTGTTGGTGCTTGTCCAACACTTAGCCTCCACTTGTGACAATGTGTAAAATGGGTTGCATGCTTACAGGAGAAAGGTTGTTTGGTTCTTTGTCATAACATTAATCATGGATAAGCTCATTTTGGTTAATGTGGAAACAATCTATACTTTTGCAGAAATTGCATTGTAAACAAAAAAATGTTGATATTCACCCTCTGTAAAGTTTCTGTGATTTTTAAAGATTTGTCTTTTTGCAAATATTCAACCAACTCCAGATCACTGTTAGTAGCCATTTGGCAGTTCCTTCATTCCCTTCTTCTTTGCCATACTCAACCACAGTTCTTAAGAGTCACTGTGTCCCTTTTCTGTTACCAAACACAGACAGAAAGTTAAGAAATGAGTCATAGCAGGGCACATCTCAGAAGAATGAGAACCTTCAAAGGTCAGCTTTTCTTGCTTGTCAATAGCTGACATTTAAGCCTTTATTTCATAAATAGCTGATAATGTTTTTTGAGATAGTGAGGAAGAATTGCTGTGTTGGTATGCAATTATGTCCATAATGAGATGCAAAAATGCAAATATGGAGGTGCGTGCCAGTTCTTCAAAGTGCCTTTTGTCAGAATTGCAGGCACCTTGAGACATTGATAGATACCATGTCACTGCGCAGAGTTGGAGGGCTGATAGCTTTTAAAGCAGCATCTATAATATGATATCTCTAGATGCTAATTAGCAGGAACCTTTAGTGATGATAAATGTAGAGGTCATTTGTTTTGTGTTGGTAAATTTTGACAACTTCATTGAACCAATTGTATCAATAGGATTTGTCGGTAGAAGCGGCAAACATCTTTATTCTCCTTAACATGCCATATCAAGTGCATTGTATATTCATAAGTGTATCCATTAGAAGGCTACCTTGCAGGATTGATTTTTCAAAGTTCATTTAAAATGTAAATAAGAGTATAACCCATTAACTGACTCCATCAAGTACTTAAAAACTGTTTGATATCTTTTCATTATATTATTTCCATCTTTGTATTCCATGCTTTTGTAAATAAGAAAAATCAAAGAGATTATGGCTATGAAAATTACTGCATATATGAGTCATTCTAATTGTTAATCTGATGTAATTTTCAAGAATCACCAAGTAATTACAGCTTTGGAAATGGCATAGTGAAGAGGATATAAAGCAAACCCTTATTTCCAGAGCTTCCTTCTCCACAAGGATCTGTCCTGAATTCTCATAATGGCAATAGAAAGTAGCAACTTGCAACAATGAGTGATCTTGGTCGACAAGCCACTTATATAGAGAGATGAGGGCTAAGGCACGTGTTCAACAAATCTGCCCATGACTGTCTACTGGGTGCCATCCTCTGGCCCGATACGGACGAATGCAGCACAGCCATTCCCCCAGGAGTCTTAGGGTTTAACAGGGAAGGCAGATATGAAAACAAACAATTATTTTACAAATGACAAGGGCCATGTGGAGATACGTGCAAGGGGCAATGAAGTTCTGAGGAAGGAGTCTCACTTCCCTTAACTAGGGAATCGGTTTGGGTCAATGACCTAGCTAGAAAGCACGGTTCCATGACATCAGGAATACTGTTTTGTCCTCAGTTGTACCAAGAGTCTTTATCTATCACACGGCCTGGCAAGAGTAGATATTTAAAATTATAAGTAAGCAAATGAATAATCAAAATGCTATTGAACAGTATGACTTGTATAGCTAGTATGGCTCAGCAGGAAAATAAATCAAAATTGTACATTATTTTCTGGAAATAGAAGTGGAGTCACAGAAATCTAGCCTAAGGTAATTTCTGAATTTACCTAATGAGCCATGGCTGGCACAAGGTTCATGGTTAGCGGAAACTAATGTGAGGTTTTGAACTACTTTCCAGGGTGGAGTTACTCTGTTAAGCAGCAGTCGAGAAGCCACATCATATGCAGAGCAAGTGAAGGAACTGTGGTTGTTTAACTAGGAACTGAAAAGAATTTGAAGGTCGTAAGTGTAGTCTTCAGTGCTGTTGAAAAAAGTTCCAATAGATGTAATTTAAATGAAAAGTTCATTGTATTTTGTACATCCTCAATCGCTCAGACTTAGATCAATGCATGGAAGCTTAAAGGGATTCTCTGGGGGCTCAGTGGTAAAGAACCCATCTGCCAGTGCAGAGGATATAAAGAGACGCAGGTTTGATCCCTGGGTTGGGAAGATCCTGTGGAGGAGAGCATGGAAACCCACTACGGTATTCTTGCCTGGAGAACCCCAGGGACTGAGGAGCTTGGTGCAGTACAGTCCATACGATCACAAAAAGTCAAACACGACTGAAGTGGCTGAGCATGCCTGCACGCATGGAAGCATAAAAGAGGAAGATGCAATATAGGAAAGATATTTCTAAAGAGTTCTCTGCCACAGGAGGTACAGTACTACAGAATGAACGGCCTTCTGTTGACCTGTTGTGTAGGGGATTCAGACACTAGCGAGATGGTGGAAATCGTTAGCTGAACTGCAAGATCCTTTCCAACCCACCAGTGATATCAAATGATACAGTGTTACCAGCTGAGCTCAATGGTGATTTATGCTCTACTCTTACAAGAGTGAAGTCTGAACTATTTCTAGGAAAGGCAAACCAAGTTTACTACTCAAGACGTGAATTCATTACATATGGTATAATTGCCTACACGTCATACACTACTCACCTGGAATCTGGGATTGTAATGCATCATATACAATTATGCCCTTTGGCCAGGTTTTGGCCATCATAGTTTTGGCCAAGTCTCTTCTTCCCCTACACCCTTCTAACTCCATTCCCTCCCCTAACATCATTCATTTAAAATTAAAGAATTGTTAATGAAGATACATACTGCTAGCTTTGAATATCTTTTATCTTGGAAAACTGGCAATGAGTCCTAAGTGTCTTGACTGCTAGTTCTGAGTTCTTGGATTTCAAATCTGTTGAGTATTATTTTCCTTCCAGATGTTAGCTAAAGCTCCATTCAGGACATGACTGTCAGTTTTGGTAATATGCCAGCACTTTGGAGAATATTCAGTCTGCAAAATATGGAATGGAAAATATATGTGGACCTAACATCCATTGAATTTTGTAAAAAACTATTTATCCTAATAGCCCTATGTTCAGGACCAAGATAGTAGTAAGGGCAAATATCCCATCAACAATAGAAATAGCTATGGGAATAAGAGGGGGAAAGGGATCTTAGGAGTAAGCAAAGGGATTTGGTTTGTTTTTTTCTTTTTAAAATGATCCAGTTCCACTGGTAATAATGAGTTAGTTTCCACATTCTGGACACTCAGACTTCTGACTGGCTGTCAGGGATGTTATAGAAATAAATTGTATGCCTTGGTCACTACTTGGGTAGAAAATTTCCATTTCAGAAAAAATGATATCTCAGCCATTGCATTTCAGGGTGATAATTGCACTTCTCAGGTGGTTAAGAAAAAGATTATCTATAAATAATAATTAAAAAGTTGTACCCCAAGGGAATGGGAATGTCAGATACAGAACTCAAACATATGAAATGTTAGACTTATGGCTTGACCTTATTCCACTGTGTTCAGTGTTATAAATTCTAAGCACATTTATGCTTCAATATTTGGAGGTAACAATTTGAGGGTGTGTTAGGTGGAGAGAAGGTAGCATTTAGACTACTGTATTAAACTACCCCTTTAATGACATAGCCGCTTCTCCTTATCACTTTAAGTGTCAGGCTATTAACACTCGTAATTAATCAGCTCCATGCTCTCCTCTGCAGTTTAGAGGCGCATACGTAGGGGAAGGGAAGACTGATTTAGCTTCCCTACCTCATCTTGGGACAGGATTGAAAGAGGTTAGGTAAAGCTGAGATTGAAATCCACAGATGTGTTATATGTGTTCTGTGTGTGTGTGTGCGCGTGCACGCGCTCAGTCATGTCCAACTCTTTGTGATCCCATGGACTATAGCCTGCCAGGCTCCCCTGTCTATGGAATTTTCCAGGCAAGAATACTGGAGTGGATTGCCATCTACTTCTCTAGGGGATCTTCCTGACTTAGGGCATGAACCCTCATCTCTTGTGTCTTCTGCATAGACAAGAGGGTTCTTTACCACTGCATCACCTGGGAAGCTCTATATTTGGTCTACACGCTATTTTAGAAGTTTGAATTTTTCTGATTGTTAATATTAAAAAGTTTGGATTTCTGGAGTCTCTCGGTTATGGGGAGTGCTGAGAATTGAGGCAGTAATCAAACAATCTAGTAAGACGTAGTCCACAGTCCTGCACAGTCACGATTGACTGGAGCTGAGTCTTGACAGCTGCGTTGGAGCCAGTCTTGAATGGTGAGGGCATCAGTGTATCACAGTCTCCACTGAGTGTACATTATTCATGTCACTTCTGCTCCTCACCTGGCTCCAGCACAGATTTGAGTTCACACTTGACTTGGATTCCAAAGCAAGCCTTAACCCTGCCTGCATTTCATGGATCTAAAGATCACTGACGTTTACAACAGGATGGTAGATTGGCGTGCGGCACGCGTTCTGTTGGAGACCCAGGCAAAGATCAGAAAGATGTGACTCGTCTCAAGGAAGTCAGACGGGCTTGAGAATCAGATGTATAGAAAAATAAGGATGGACTGGCACAGGACATGCATGTACAAAGCACTCTGGGCACCTCAGCAGGAGAGACTCTCAGTGCTACAAAGAAGCAGCAGCATCTGAACTGGACCTTGAAATCCAAACAGATGTTTTCTATGTAGAAGGAGCAAGAATGGCATCCCAGGGAGAGGAAGCACTGTGAGGAGATAGATGCTGAGAGGGGCACAAGAGAGCGGTGTGTTTGACGAACAGCTCTTTATGGGGGGAGAATGGGAGTTGGTGGGTGATCGTGTGCCAGATCGTACCATGAAGTGTGGCATTTAACATTTATAAAAGGGCGGGGAAGGGTGACCTTGAGGATATTAAGCAGAGAAGTAACCCATTAGGTTCATCTTAAAAAAAAAAATTGCCTTTGTACAAGTTTTGACATACAGTTTCCTCCAAAGGTGAGCCATGCTAAGGACAAGAAGAAAGACTTGCCTTGGTTTGCAAGAAAGCCTCAGTACAGTGTGCCCATGTGACTTAGGAGGGTTTGGTTCCATACAGCAGAGGCTTATGTTTGTTTTGCTGACTGATGTGGCTTTTTCTTATGCCACACTGCATCCATGCACAGCCCTCTGAGTGCCATCAGACGACTGCCAACGATGGCAATTCATGATATCAGTGCATAGGTACTCTCTTTGCCATTGCCATATGCTGCCCCTTGAACAATAGGAATAAACAGATTATGTGGAGTTCGTGTGCTGCTGCCAAGAGAATCAGCTGGGTTCCAAAGAGTGCCTGGGAATCTCATTATGGCTCCGAGAGCACTTTGAAATTCAGCTTGAGGTGATCGCTTCAAATGAAAAAGCCCATGAGTGGTGATGGCATGAAGGCAGGAGAGCCGCATCCATCCGCATGGCTTTCCTAAGAAGTGGCAGCCAGTTGGAGGAGGAATGATGTGACTGGGATGGTTTAAGGCAGTGGAATCGCGCCCACATGGAAAGGGAGAACCAAGCTGCTGGTTAGCTGCGCGTGGAGACAGACTGGACTGGATGAAGCAAAGATGAGCACAGAGCACATATTGTCTGACTCTGTGCCAGTCTGAGGGCGTGGGCAACCGTGCTCTGGATGGAGGCAGATGGCAAACGGCACCTGGAAGTGGCCCTGAGCAGTACCGTAGTGCTCAAAACTAAGTGCCATATGTACAACTTGCTGAAATGATGGGCTGCACCATCATCGCGGATCAAACCTTCCTAGTTTGTTTTCAGCTTCGCTGGCAGGGGCTTGGTTCGGTCATCTGATGCTCTGATTGTGCTAGTATTTGCAAAGGGAAAAGAGACCATAGCTCTGGTTTCTGGCCCGCACTGCTTGCTTAACTTTTATCATGCTCTATTGTTTCTTCCTTATTTGTCATCCCTGCTAAGCTGCCAGGTACTTGAGTGTGGCAACTTTATTTCTGATCTGTTTACCCAAGGTCTGTGCTATTCAAGTTGGGGTGAAGTGGGTCTGGTGGTGTGCTAAAGTGTATGCTGAAGTGGCATGTACGTGTGTGTGCTCAGTTGTGTCTGACTCCTTGCAACTCTGTGCACTGCAGCCCACCAGGCTCCTTTGTCCATGGGATTTTCCAAGAATATTGGAGTGGGTTGCTGTTTCCTCCTCCAGGGGATCCAACGCTCCTGCATCTCCTGCATTGGCAGGTAGATTTTTTTGCCACTGCTCCACCTGGGAAGCCCATGCCAAAGTGGGGATACCATCTTATGCAAATATCTTGGAAACCAAGCATCTTATATTAAAATGTTTGGATGTATGTACAGGGGGCTTCCCAGGTGGTGCTAGTGGTAAGGAACCCACTTGCCAATGTGAGAGACTTAAGAGATGTGGGTTCGATCCCTGGGTTAGGAATTCCTTGGAAGAGGGCATGGCAACCCACTCGAGTATTCTTGCCTAGAGAATCCCCATGGACAGGGGAACCTGGCAGGCTACAGTCCATAGGGTCACACAGAGTCAGACACAACTGAAGTGACTTAGCACACATAGTATGATTTAATGGCACATTGAAACAGATTTGTAAAATGTTTTAATTTAGATTGGGCTCATCTCTTAGACCTGGCTGGATCAGGGGAAGACTCATTCATGCTCCTCCTTTATTGGGAGTTCTTTCATAGGTCTAGAAGCAGCAATTAATTGTTTAGTACTTGCTTATAGAAAGAAAGGAGGAAGGAGGGAAAAGGTTAATCACACCCAGTGCTTTTTAGGTAGTCGTTGCTACGTACATGTCTAGTTAAGGCCAAGTCAGCCATCAAGTCTTGGTAAGATCTGGATGGGCCAGGAGGCCAGTTCAGTTCAGTCGCTCAGTTGTGTCCGACTCTTTGCGACCCCATGAATCGCAGCACACCAGGCCTCCCTGTCCATCACCAACTCCTGGAGTTCACCCAAACTCATGTGCATCGAGTTGGTGATGCCATCCAGCCATCTCATCCTCTGTTGTCCCCTCCTCCTGCCCCCAATCCCTCCCAGCATCAGGGTTTTTTCAAATGAGTCAACTTTTCGCATGAGGTGGCCAAAGTATTGGAGTTTCAGCCTCAGCATCAGTCCTTCCAAAGAACACCCAGGACTGGTCTCCTTTAGGATGGACTGGTTGGATCTCCTTGCAGTCCAAGGGACTCTCAAGAGTCTGCTCCAACACCACAGTTCAAAAGCGTCAATTCTTCGGCGCTCAGCTTTATTCACAGTCCAACTTTCACATCCATACATGACCACTGGAAAAACCATAGCCTTGACTAGATGGACTTTTGTTGGCAAAGTAATATATCTGCTTTTTAATATTTCTGACCGCCCCGAGAGGAACTACCCCACGCCCAAGGTCAGGGGCGGCTACCGAGAGTGCCAGGTTGCGACGATGGAGGAGGAGCCAAGAGGAGCTATCCAACGTGTGAGGTCAGGGACGGCGGCCGAGAGGAGCAACCCCACGCTCGAGGTCAGGGACGGCAGCTGAGACGAGCTACCCCACACCCGAGGTCAGGGGCTCCGGCCCCATGCCAAAGGTCAGGGGTGGCGGCCAAGAGGAGCAACCCCACGCTCGAGGTCAGGGACAGCAGCTGAGACGAGCTACCCCACATCCGAGGTCAGGGGCGGCGGCCGAGAAGAGCAACCCCACGTCCAAGGAGCGGCGGCGCGGGCACAGGAAGGCGGAAAGGAGCTACTCCACGTTCAAGGTCAGGAGGGGCGACCTCGTCCAAGGTAAGGAGCAGCGGCTGTGCTTTGCTGGAGCAGCCGTGAAGAGATAGACCACGTCCAAGGTATGAGAAACCCAAGTAAGACGGTAGTAGGCCAGTTAGAAGCTGGCAAATGATGGCAAACTAATCCCAAATATATCAACTTCAAAGGGGGCTGGGTAAGACACATGAGTGAGGACACATATTCATTTGTCCTATGGGTAAAGGATGCCAGAGACTTGCTTTTGGAGGCCTTTTTTTTTTTTTTTTCTCTAGGCAAATCACATTTCATTAGATGAAAACCTTGGGAATGACTTGATTCATTAAGCACACTTTGAATGAATCCTGAACCTTCTATGGAGATGGATAGTAGGTAGCACTATTTTGCTAAGAAACCATTTATGAAACACTGTAGTTACTGATCTTAATGTCTTCCCAGCCAAAATCCATGAATTAAACCCTTAAGTGTAAAAATATGATTGTTCAGGCTTTTTGTTGTCAATCCACTTATTTAATAAAGATTTATTTTATTTACTATATTTTAATTGGGGCTTCCCTGATAGATCAGTTGGTAAAGAATCCACCTGCAATGCAGGAATCCCTGGTTCTATTCCTCGGTTTCTAAGATCTGCTGGAGAAGGGAAAGGCTACCCACTCCAGTATTCTGGCCTGGAGAATTCCATGGATCGTATAGTTCATGGGGTGGCAGAGAGTTGGACATGACTGAACAACTTTCACTTTCACATATTTTAATCAATAAGCACACAAATAGCATCTTGAAAATTCAGATGACTCAGGAGCAACCAGTGTATAACTATGAATGACCATTCCCTCATCTTGCACATCTATTTTTGCATTATTCTCTAACGGGCTCAGCAGCTCCTCCCTGATGAGTGTGGGATCCTTGCATTCATCTGTCTTCATCTGAGATGTAAAGCAAGACTGGATAACTTGTTTGGGGCGGGGGAGCTAGAAACTGAAATACAAAGAAAGAAGGAGAATCTCTCCTCAGATGAGATTTCCCCTCATTTTCTCTTTGCCTTTCCCGTCTTACGTGTCTCAACACCAGAGTAGATGTAGTTCTGACATTTACTGGCCATATAGGAATAAGAGTGTGTCTTACATGGTTGCTGTGGATATTCACTGAGATAAAGGAATCATGTGCAAGTCCTCAGTTCAGTGTTTATGAGAATAAGTAGTTAATGAGCATCACTGTGGCACCCTCTTCCTTCAGGGACGATGTCTCCCAGGGATTGATCCTGGTCCCCTTTGCTTCCTTGTCTCTCCTAGGCTTCAACTTCAACTCCCATGCCAGTGCCAACAACCCCAGATCTGTGTCCTCTTTTATGACTACTCTCGAGGGCATTACCTCTGCTCTCTGATCAGCTGAGGACCAGAGCCAGAACCACTGACATTATTTTAGGGAAAACAGTGATCTTCTTTGACAAATCTGCTTTTCATTCTTTTCCTCCACATTCTCCTTTCTAATGATATCAACTCCCCTCTCTAGGACCAGCCTCAAGGCCTGGGGCCATCTTCTATGCCTTCTTCTGTCACCCACCATAGCAAATCTGAGGACAAATATTATTAATTCTACATACCCTTCCCAGTCTCTATCTGCACTTTCCTAACTACAGTTCAACTGCTCTTCATTGCGGGTTGGCTTGGATTATCATTAAAGCTGTCCTACTGGTTCCCCCACTTCTGACTGATTTTTTCCCCCGACACAACTTCTATCAGGTTGTTGTTGTTGTTTTCCTGTCACTCAATCGTGTCCAACTCTTTGCCACCCCATGGACTGCAGCACACCAGGCTTCCCTGTTCTTCACCATCTCCTGGAGCTCACTCAAACTCATGTCCATTGAGTTGGTGATGCCATCCAACTATCTCATCCCCTGTTGTCCCCTTCTCCTCCCGCCTTCAATCTTTCCCGGCATCAGAGTCTTTTAAAATGAGTCAGCTCTTTGCATCAGGTGGCCAAAGTATTGGAGCTTCGACTTCAGCATCAGTCCTTCCAATGAATATTCAGGGTTGATTTCTTTTAGGATTGACTGGTTTGATCTCCATGCAGTGCAAGGGACTCTCAAGAGTCTTCTCCAACACCACAGTTCAAAAGCATCAATCCTTTGGTCCTCAGCTTTCTTTATGGTCCAACTTTCAAATCCATACATAACTACTGGAAAAACCATAGCTTTGATTAGACAGACCTTTGCTGGCAAAGTAATGTTTCTGCTTTTTAATATGCTGTCTAACTTTGTCATAGCTTTTCTTTCCAGGTTAACCTTCTTAAAACACAGCTTTACCCACTGATTCTCTGACAATATGTCATTTCCCACAGGTTAAGTCCAACCTTGTCTAGTGACATTAAAGGCATCTATGCCTTTTCACCCACATTTCCACAATTTGGCCTTTCACAATAAATACTCCTCATTCCCAACTCACTGCACTTTTCCTCCATATTCTTGCTCATGCTCGTCATTCCAGAGGAAAGGCTCAACTCTCCCCACTTCTCTGGGAATCCTACTAGTCTTCAAAGCCCCCTGAGATGCCACCCCTCCACCCATACTCCTCTGATCCCCATTCCTAAGCTGAATAAATTTCAACAGGTGCTTAAGAAACATTACATAGATGACTAAAACGAATTAGGGAATAAATAAGGGAGTAAATTGAAGAATATCTCATCATATATCACAGTGTTGTTAACATAATCTACATGGTGTCAGTCTGGATAACTCCTGCTGGGCCCAAAATATAAACAACAATCTGGGAAAGATAGTAGGAAAAAATAATTATGATTCAGTAGCCAAAGCAACAACAGTAACAAAAATCTATTTTCTTGATATTTGTATTCTTAGAATCATGTTTTTAATGACTAGAAATTCACTTGTGAAATTATTTATGTCAAGATTTTATTTTGTCTGTTGATCAACATATCTGGCTTTATACCCAGATCATATTATCATGATTATAATAGCTTTATGGTAGGTTTTGAAATCAGATAATTTGTTCAACTTTTTCAAAATTATTTTGGCTCTCTAGGCATTGCATTTATTCTAACTTCTAATACTTAAACACATGTAATTTCCAGGATATGTGAATGATGGGTTAGTAGACTCTGTTAACTATTAGAAGAATGGCCCTATAAATTTTCTAAATGGGTGTGTTGACAAAAGCTGGCATTTTAAACATATACATATATATATACACATATGTATAGTATGTATAAATGTGTGTATATAGTGCATGCATTAATGTATATGTTGCATTTGTGAATGTATGTATATATTGTATGTATGTATTGTATGTATGTATGCATACACTTTTTGAACAGTGAATTCTCTGCCTCCCGGTAAATTGGCGGTCATTGGCACTCGGGACTCTGTGTAATGCCTGTTTTGTCCCAGCCAGGGCCGTTCTCTATGAGCTGGCCTCCCTCACTGCTGGTAGGTAACTATGTGATATATAACTTGCAAGCAGTCCTGCTGTTTGTTACTGGCAATTAATCTCTCTGGTGCCTTTCTTCCATTCAGACTAAGCCTTTATGTTCTAAATCCAGCTATTCTAACGCTCCCCACTTGTGCTGTGTAGAAAAGACTCAGACTGGCAGATTATCGCAGGGCAGTTAAGCATGTAATTGCTCAAATGAGTTAAAATCCCTTCAAATATCTGTCTTTGTACCTCATCACACCACTTCACGGACTCAAATATTTGACAATTGATGAAGATAAACTAAAGGGGCCTTCATTAGCTACCAACCACCGTGACAAGCTTCTTTCAGCGAAAGGCTGGTGAATTTTGGAACTTATTATCTACTTAAAAACTGCAGGAAAGCAGAAAAATACTTCAGTGAACTTTAGAATAGAGAAAGCTAGATGCTTTCTGTGGAAGCAGGGGTCAGGGGAAAAAAAAAACAAAAACCTCATGGTTTGCTAATCTAAGGCTGCACTTGTTAAAAACATGGAGGGAGACGGGTAGGTGCACTTATCCAATAAAGGAAGGGAAATATTATCACATTCTCATAGGCACCATCATTAATGATCACGTGTTAAATTTAGAGGTAATTACAGAAATGAAGAGTGGGTGGCAGAAATCCAGGCCTATGCAGAGGCTGATCTTAGTGTGTGGTTGCCTGCCTGCCAGGAGAGGTAGCCCCTGGCTCAAGGATGAATCAGGTGCTGTGTTGAGTGGGTGTCTTGGGAAATGCATGGAACTTTGGCATAAAACCCAGAAAATCCTCTGACTTTCAGGGACCTCATTGCTCTGTACTAAGCTGTTCAGACCTGATGCCAAGTAAAACAGGTGCTAATATGACCAGCACGCATTTAGGGTAGAGTAGATGCTGAATTTGAAGTGTAATGACCCTGCATCTTACCATGGTGAGATGTTGGGCAAGTCATAGCTTCAATTTCCCTATGTATAAGCTTACAAATTCATATTGTGTATGATGTTTCTGTGAGGATTAAATGAAGAAGTGTTTGGTACATCATTGGTCATTAATTTATAAAATGGGGATATCTAGAATTTTGTGCTATATATTTTATAGTTAATGGGAACCTGCAAACTTTTTTCCTTAGATAATTGAAAAAAAAATCAATACTCCGAACATTAAGCATGAAAAAAAAATGGTAGAAATGTATGGAACATTTTATTTTTTCAAGATTGGTGTTCATTAGCTTAGGGTGGCTGGGGTCCTCTAATCTCAGTAGTGGAATGAATACCCTTGGTTTCCAAGCAGCACCTGTGACCAGACTCACCCAACCAGACTCACCTTGGCCACCCTTGCCCTGACCAGGAATTATTCTCCTGGCTGGTTAAATAATGTGACTGGGTAAACACCAATAGTGAGTGGACATTTTTGAAAGAGTCTTGACTTTATTGAAATTCTTCTAGTGTTCTATTTTTGAGTAGGATGTTAGCTTTTGTTTAGACATACTAGCTCTAATTAAACATTTAAGATATTCAAGGCAGAAAAGATGACATTAAACCATTATTAACTTTTATAGAGGATAGGTACATTAAAAGACAAATTGTAATCATTCTTTTGCCACATATTTGTGTGTATATATATATACTGCTACTGCTAAGTCGCTTCAGTCGTGTCCGACTCTGTGCAACCTCATAGACGGCAGCCCACCAGGCTCCCCCATCCCTGGGATTCTCCAAGCAAGAACACTGGAGTGGGTTTCCATTTCCTTCTCCAATGCATGAAAGTGGAAAGTGAAAGTGAAGTCGCTCAGTCGTGTCTGACTCTTAGCGACCCCATGGACTGCAGCCTATCAGGCTCCTCCATCCATGGGATTTTCCAGGCAACAGTACTGGAGTGGGGTGCCATTGCCTTCTAGACAGAGTGCCTGATGAACTATGGACGGAGGTTCGTGACATTGTACAGGAGACGTGGATCAAGACCATCCCCATGGGAAAGAAATGCAAAAAAGCAAAATGTCTGTCTGGGGAGGCCTTACAAATAGCTGTGAAAAGAAGAGAAGTGAAAAGCAAAGGAGAAAAAGTGTAAGTAATACCATGTAAATAATAAAAACAATTTCTCTCACCCTCTCCCTCTTCTCCCCCACCCTTGTCCATAAGTCTGTTCTCTACGTCTGCATCTCCATTGCTTCTCTGCGAACAGATTTGTCAGTACCATTCTTATAGATTCCATATTTATGCATTAATATACAATACTTGTTTTTCTCTTTCTGACTTACTTCACTTTGTATCATAGGCTCTAGATTGGGTGAGATAAATGGAGACAGTAGCATGGATATGTATACATTAATATATATAAATAGATAGCCAATGGGAATTTGCTTTATGACTCAGGGAACTCAAACTGGGGCTCTGTAATAACCTAGATGGATGGGAATGGGTGGGAGGTGGGAGGGAGATGGAAGAGAGAAGGGACATATGTACACCTATGGTTAATTCATGTTGATGTATGACAGAAATCAAACCAATATTATAAGCTAACCATCAACAAATGCAAATAAATAAATATCAATAATAAAAACAAGATATGTATTTTGAACATATTGTTTTGTTTTAATATTCAATTTTTGTAGAGATAAGTGATCTGCATGCAACTCTAAGTAATGTTTTATTTTATATTTAATGGTGAAATGCTAATGGTCACATATAAGATAGTAAGATTTGAATGATGCAATAATGAATTATTTAAAAGACTGTTATTTTATATGTAAAAATTAAGATTTGCAACTTTTAATAAACTAGATTGGTATTAAGTAAATAAATTATAATATTTGGGGGCCAAAAATGGTAACATTTTAATAAAAACAGAAATAAGACTAATAGGGATAAGATTATATAATGGTTCCAAACTTCATAGAATTCTTTTGGGCTAGAATTTATAACATTTAGGAATTATAAATGTTATAATTTATAGGAATTTTAAATTATACTTTATATACTTTCAGTTCAGTTCAGTTCAGTTGCTCAGTCGTGTCCGACTCTTTGCGACCCCCCATGAATTGCAGCACATCAGGCCTCCCTGTCCATCACCAACTCCCGGAGTTCACCCAGACTCACGTCCATCGAGTCAGTGATGCCATCCAGCCATCTCATCCTCTGTCGTCCCCTTCTCCTCCTGCCCCCAATCCCTCCCAGCATCAGAGTCTTTTCCAATGAGTCAACTCTTCGCATGAGGTGGCCAAAGTACTGGAGTTTCAGCTTTAGCATCATTCCTTCCAAGGAAATCCCAGGGCTGATCTCCTTCAGAATGGACTGGTTGGATCTCCTTGCAGTCCAAGGGACTCTCAAGAGTCTCCTCCAACACCACAGTTCAAAACATCAATTCTTCGGCACTCAGCCTTCTTTACAGTCCAACTCTCACATCCATACATGACCACTGGAAAAACCATAGCCTAGACTAGATGAACCTTTGTTGGCAAAGTAATGTCTCTGCTTTTGAATATGCTATCTAGGTTGGTCATAACTTTTCTTCCAAGGAATTATATTTAGCTATTTAATTCCATTTAGGCCAAGTCTTCCAAATAAAAGTATGTTTGGATAATTTGTCATATCTTGTTAGGATGGATTAAAAGCAGAATGTCAACTTTGCCAACTCCAAATTTCTCAGGAAAAATATTTTAAAGCTAGGTACAGTAATATTCACAATGAATCATCTTCATTTCAAACATAAAAAAGAACATAGAATATAAACGAAAAAGTAATCAAGATGCTGCTTCAGGTACCTCTAATGACCTCAGGTAGAAAAGCCCGTTTGGTATCGCAAATGTGCAGTGTAGTGTCAAGTATGATCTGGTTGCTGACAATCCTGATAAATGACTGTTCTTACACCTTAATGTCGTACTTGAAATTTGAATCCAGAAGTTTTTAAATAACAGTATTAATATAAACATTTTAAAATAAATTTGCATAATTATTCTGTAAGCTGTTGGCGTCATGTAGCGTCAGTCTTGGCTTGGACCAGTTTATGTATTAACTATCCATGAGTGTGTGCATGCTAAATCACTTCAGTCATGTCACAACTCTTTGCAACCCTATAGACTGTAGCCTGCCAGGCTCTTCTGTCCATGTGATTCTCCAGGGAAGAATACTGGAGTGGGTTGCCCTGCCGTCTTCCAGGGGATCTTCCTGACTCAGGAATCAAACCCACATTCTTATGTCTCCTGCATTGGCAGGTGGGTTCTTTACCATTGGCACCACCTAGGAAGCCCAACTATTAAAATGTATACATATAACAATATACATATAATGATGTCATGGTATGACCACCTATCCTTTTTTTTTTTTTTTCCTTTAACCAAGTTTTATTCCTTTAGTTTAATCAAGAAAGGACCTGAATTTTTAAATTATTTCTTTGGGCATTTATTTAGGTCTTTAAATAGTTTTAATCATTTGATTTCTTAACACACTCCTGAGGTCTATACTCCTGACTTAATTGCCAAGTGAGATTCTTTAAGAACATTGTTATTAGATTTTTTATTTATATCATTTCTAATCATGAGTTGTGAGATTAGTTCTTAATTTGGTTTTCTCTGCTGGCTTGTCAGTTACTTGAATCAAGGCTATTCTGGATTCAGAAAATGATATTTGGCACTCTACTCTTCTAGGCCAAGAAGAATGTTTCACACCGTCATTTTAAGGAAGGTGTGAAAAGTACAATACAGAAAAGCAAAAATTGAAACCTGGACTTCATCAAAATTAAAAATGTTTTCTCTACCAGAATCCACCTAACATGATGGAAAGGCAAGCGGCAGACTGCGAATAAATATTTGCCAAACATATAGCTCACAATTGAATAGCATATAGAATAAAGAACTCAGGGTTCTAATAAAGGGAGGGTTCAGGATGGGGAACACATGTATACCTGTGGCGGATTCATTTTGATATTTGGCAAAACTAATAGATTTATGTAAAGTTTAAAAATAAAATAAAATTAAAAAAAAAAAGAACTCAAAACTGGACAATTAAGAACAAATAATTCAATTAGAATTTGAGCAAAATATGTAAGATACAATTCACCACCACAGAGGATGTATAGACGACAATTTAGCAGATGAAAAATTGTTTATAATTATTAGGTAAATACAAATTAAAACCATGAGATACACTTTACTACTATCTGAATGGCTAAAATGAAAAATAAATGACAATACCAAATGTTTGTATGAATACAGAGAAACTGAATCACTAATAGGTGGGGAAATTTAAAATAACATAGCTACATTTGAAAACACTTTGACACTTTCTTAGAAATCTAAACATGCAGTTATCATGTGACCCAGCAGTTACATTCAAAACATTCCAGAGGAAGAAAAGTTATTACACAGAACCTGTGTATACATGTTTATAGTAATTTTTTTCATAATAATCTAAATTTGAACAACCCAACAGGCAAATATTCCAACAAACTATGGTATGCTCATGCCATAGATTACTACTCAGAAATGAAGGGAACATTCTAGTGTTACACAGACAGCCTGGATGAATCTCCAGAGAATTATACTAAAAAAAGAAAACCAGTCCCCACAGGTATGGTCCCGTTTAGGTAACATTCTTGAAATAACCAAACAATAGCAAGGGAGAAGAGACTAGTGCTTTCCAGGGTGTGGGAGGGCTTTAATACAGAAAGGAAGTGAGTGTGTCTATAAAAGGGCAAGACGACGAACCTGTGTGGGGATGAACCTGTATCTTAAATGTATCAACGCTGATCTCTTGGTTGTGCTATCGTTTGTAAGTTTTGCAAGATGCTAACAGTGGGAGAAATTGTGTGCAGAGTACAAAATCTGTCTTCATCATTTCTTTCCACAGCATGCAAATCTGTAATTATCTCCAAATATAATAGTTTAATGAAGGATGCTTAAAACAAAAATAGTAAAATGAAATGAAATAAAATGCATGAAAAATTAGCACAAGAATGAAAAAGAAGAATTGAGAGTGTATTATTATAAGATTCTTATGATATGTTATTTGAAGATAAACTGTTATCAATTAAATATGCATATTGTCAATCCCACTTTAAGAAAAGGTAATAGTGGTAGAAAAATGCAGTAAAATTTATTAGATAAAAATGAGGCTGGAAAAAAAGAGGGGGAAATGGAGCAACTAACAAGTAAATAAGCAGAAAACAAAAAGAATTAGGTAGATTTAAAAGTATCCATTTTATTAATTAGATTAAATATAAATGGTTTAGACATCCCAATTAAAAAGAAGATGTTATCATGTTGTATCAAAGAAGCAAGACACAACTCTGTTATCAATAGAGAAACCTACTTCAAATATAAAGAAATAGGCTAAAGGTAAAAAGGCTGGGGAGATGTAGTATATAAATCATAATCAAAAGAAATGGAAATGTTAATGTCAGACAAAATATACTTCATATAATGGAATATAGCAAGTGATAAAAGAGGAATTGACATAATAATGAGATTAATTCATCAAGAAGACATATATCAATTGTAACAACAAATCTCTAAAATACATGAAACAAAGTTTGATGGAATTAAAGCAAAAGGTATACCATATTCTGGGCCATAAAAGAAACTTCAAAAACTAAAGGAATTAAAATCATAAAAAGTATTTTCTCTGACCACAATATAAACTAAAAATCAATAATAGAGTCATATCTGGAAAATCTCCAAATAATTGAAAATTAGAAGGTAAATTAGAAAACACTGTGGCTAAAAATGAAAGCACAAATTCAACAAGAAGGAAACAGGTAACTAAGTCATAACATGAGAATAAAATCTGAACTGACCCCTTATCAAATAAAATATACAGATGGCAAGCATAGTGAATAATTAGCATTATCTGTCATTAAGGAATTGTATATTTTAAAAAATTATGAGATCCCATCACACACGTGTAAGAATGGTTCAAACCCCAAACACCCACAATATTAAATGTGAGGACGGGGGGCAACTGCACTTCATTCATTGCTGGTAGGAATGAGAATGGGATGGCCATCTGGAGGGGTTCAGCAGCTTCTTAGAAAACTAAGCTCAGTCTCACCAGATGATCCATCAGTCGTGCCCCTTTGTATTTATCCAAATGAGCTGACAGTTTACATCCACAGAAAAGCCTGCACATAGATGTTTTTATAATATTTATTCATAATTTTGAAAACTTGAAAGCCACCAAGACGTCCTTCATCAGTGAATGAAAAAATAGTCTGTGGTGTATTCATATAATTGAATATCGGTTAGTGATGAAAAGAAATGAACTATCAAGTCAGAGAAGACATGGAGGAACCTTAAAAGCACGTTGCTGAAACTGCCGACTGTACTTCAAAAATGCAATAATAGAAACAGGGTTGGTACTGGCACAGAGGAGGCAATATTTATAGCATAGGGAGAAAGCGCTCTCTTCAATAAGTGGTGTCGGGAAAACTGGACATCAGCATGAAAAAGAATGACGTGAACTTTCTTTTCTCACACCATATACACAGACTCAAAGTAGATTAAAGACTTAAGTGTAAGATCTCCATTTTTCAAAGGAGATATGCTCATGGCCAACAGGCACATGAAAAGATGCTCAGCATCACTAATCGTCAGGGAGATGCAAATCAAAACTGCAAGAAGATATCATCTCACACCTATCAGAATGGCTGTTGTCAAAGCACAAGACAAAAAACAAGTGTTCACGAGGATGTGGACGAAAGGGACCCTTACTACACTGTTGTTAGAAATGTAGTGTTGCCCACTATGGACTATAGTATGGAAGTTTCTCAGAAAACTAGACATAGAACTATATGATCCAAAAGTTCCTGTTATAGATTCCCCCCCACCAAAAAAAACCACACAACTGTTAATTTGGTAAGACATATGCACCCTAATGTCCGTAGCAGCACTATTTATTTACAGTAACCAAGATATGGGACTTAAGTGTCCACCGACAGATGAGTGGATAACGATGTGGAACATACGTACTGCTGTTGTTGTTCAATCACTAAGTCAGCTCCAACTCTTTGTGACCCCATGGACTGCAGCACACCAGGCTTCCCTGTCCTTCACCATCTCTCAGAGTTGTATATATGTGTGCATAGGTACTAAGTCACTTCAGTCGTGTCCGATTCTTTGCAACTCTATGGACCATAGCCTTCCAGGCTACTCTGTGGGATTATCCAGGCAAGAATATTTGAGTGGGTTGCCGTGCCCTCCTGCAGGGATCTTCCCGACCCAGAGATCGAACCTGTATCTCCTATGTCTTCTGCATTGGCAACCAGATTCTTTACCACTAGGTCCACAGGTTCGATCTCTGGGTTGGGAAGATCCCTGGAGGAGGGCACAGGCAGCCCACTAAATATTCTTGCCAGGAGAGTCCCATGGACAGAGGAGCCTGGCAGGTGACAGTCCGTGGGATTGCAAAGAATCAGACATGACTGAAGCAACTTAGCATACCCGTGAAATGAAAAAAGAATCATCTTTTGAAAAAAGATGCTAAAACACTGGATATCAATGTGTATACATATAAAAATGTTTACTCAGACCTCATACTGTATACAAAAAGTCAGCCCAAATCAAAATGGATCATATCCTCAAATGTAAAACCTAAAACTGTAAAACCTGAAGTACAAATAAGGAAGAAAATTTTTGTAATCTTAGACAAATTCTTAAGTGTAACAACAAAAAACCACAAATGATAGAAAATGATAAATTCAACTTTATTAAATAAGAACATTTTTCTTTAAAATACACTGTTAAGAAAATGGAAAGAGAGCCACAGACTTGGAAAAATGTGCCTACAAACACCTGTCTGATAGAAGACTTCTGCTGCTGCTGCTGCTAAGTCACTTCTGTCGTGTCCGACTCTGTGCGACCCCATAGACGGCAGCCCACCAGGCTTCCCCATCCCTGGGATTCTCCAGGCAAGAACACTGGAGTGGCTTGCCATTTCCTTCTCCAATGCATGAAAGTGAAAAGTGAAAGAGAAGTCGCTCAGTTGTGTCTGACTCTTAGTGACCCCATGGACTGCAGCCTACCAGGCTCCTTCGCCCATGGGATTTTCCAGGCAAGAGTACTGGAGTGGGGTGCCATTGCCTTCTCCGAAAAGACTTCAGGAAGGCTATATAAAGAACTCTTAAAATTAAATAATAAGAAAAAAATCTCTAAGATTGAAAGATTTATTTGGATGCTTCGCTAGGACATGGAACAACACACAGGTTCGAAATAGGAAAAAGAGTATGTCAAGGCTGTATACTGTCACCCTGCTTATTTAACTTACATGCAGAGTACATCACGAGAAACGCCAGGCTGGATGAAGCACAAGCTGGAATCAAGATTGCCTGGAGGAATATCAATAACCTCAGATATGCAGATGATACCACCCTCATGGCAGAAAATGAAGAATTAGAGAACCTCTTGATGAAAGTGAAAGAGGAGGGTGAAAAAGTTGGCTTAAATCTCAACATTCAGAAAACTAAGATTGTGTCATCTGGTCCCATCACTTCATGGCAAATAGATGGCAAAACAGTGGAAACTGTGGCTGACTTTATTTTTTGGGGCTCCAAAATCACTGCAGATGGTGATTGTAGCCATGAAATTAAAAGATGCTTACTCCTTGGAAGGAAAGTTATGACTAACCTAGACAGCATATTAAAAAGCAGAGACATTACTTTGTCAACAAAGGTCTATCTAGTCAAGGCTATGGTTTTTCCAGTGGTCATGTATAGCTCTGAGAGTTGGACTAGAAAGAAAGTTGAGCACTGAAGAATTGATGCTTTTGAACTGTGGTGTTGGAGGAGACTCTTGAGAGTCCCTTGGACTGCAAGGAGATCCAACCAGTCCATCTTAAAGGAGATCAGCCCTGGGTGTTCCTTGGAGGAACTGATGTTGAAGCTGAAACTCCAATACTTTGGTTACCTGATGAGAAGAGCTGACTCATTGGAAAAGACCCTGATGCTAGGAAAGATTGAGGGCAAGAGGAGAAGGGGACGACAGAGGATGAGATGGTTGGATGGCATCACCAACTCAATGGATATGAGTTTGGGTAAACTCCAGGAGTTGGTGATGGACAGGGAGGCCTGGCATGCTGTGATTCATGGAGTCACAAAAAGTTGGACACGACTGAGCGACTGAACTGAACTGAACTAGTGTCTTCTCTTCACCAAAGAGATAGGGATACCTTATATGCATATAAAAAATTGCTTGACACCATTAGTCATTGAAAATCAAATTTAAAGTATTCTGAGATACTCCTGCCCATGTTTGAGAATGATTAAAATTAAAGTGAACAATAGCAACAAAAATCCTGACCATACTGTAGGTGCTGGCAAGTAACTTAATAATGCACTCTCATAAATGCTTCACATATGCACTATCGCAGCGCAACATTACAAGAAACTACCCTTTCCACCATCATTGCTTTCTACCAGTAATTTCTACCAATCATTTCTACCAGTAATGATTAGCATTTTCACTCCTGAGATTTACCATAGAATATGTGAAAGCATAAGTCCATACAGCTACCTATATTTGAAGGGTTATGGCAAATTTACTCATAGTCACCAAATCTAGTAAGAGGCCAGGTGTCCATTAGTCAGTGAACAGATAAATTATGGTACATACAAACAGACCGTGGAATATTGTTCCATCATAAAGGAAAAAAGAAAAGAAAAAGAACAAATGAATGGTACATGCAACAACATGGATCAATCTCAAAAGCACTCTGTTAAGTGAAAATCAGACCAAGAAGTCCAAGTGGCAGCCACAAAATACACCGTTCATACCTCTTTCAGGAGAATCTGTTTAGGGGATCATGCTTGACAGCCCCTATGTGGTCACCTTGGATTTACCCTCATATGCATGCTTGTTCAGAGAAGGCAATGGCACCCCACTCCAGTACTTTTGCCTAGAAAATCCCATGGACAGAGGAGCCTGGTAGGCTGCAGTCCATGGGGTCGCTAAGACTCGGACACAACTGAGCGACTTCACTTTCACTTTTCACTTTCATGTATTGGAGAAGGAAATGGCAAGCCACTCCAGTGTTCTTGCCTGGAGAATCCCAGGGATGGGGAAGCCTGGTGGGCTGCCGTCTATGGGGTCGCACAGAGTCGGACACAACTGAAGCGACTTAGCAGCAGCAGCATGCTTGTTACCTGAGAACAACACTTAAATTTTAGTTTGGAGTAAATTAGTATGACTAATGGAGATTTATCATCCCACATTTAGAAATGGAATAAAATACTCCATAAAGAAAGAAGCTGTGACTTTTCCCCTCTATTCAGAATAATTTGACCCTTTAGCCTCTTACTGAAGTTAATCACACTTGATCTCTTGAGTAAAAATGTTTTTAACATGGAACAATACTCCACTGAGATTTAACAAACCCTATTTTAATTGTAATTGATTTATACTAAAAGATAAAATGAGTTAATTAAGGCATGCTATTAGAATTATAGGCAAGGGAATACATTTGATACAACTAGCAATAAGTGGGCATGAGATGAAAGGTTATTTTAAAGTCTGAAGCAAAATAAATTTGAAATCCTAAAATTATTCTCCTCCAAAAAACTGATTTAGGTCTACAAAGACTTTTAAAATTCTTTTATGAAGTATTTATATTCAGAATAAAATAATTTTCTATAAAAATAATACAGTAGCAACTATTTGATCAAGACCAACCATATGTTCCATTAACAGGCAATTCTGCCTTATGGCTCAGCTGGTAAAGAATCCGCCTGCCTGGGTTTGATCCCTTGGTTGGGAAGATCCCTTGTAGAAGAGAAAGGCTACCCACTCTAGTATTCTGGCCTGGAGAATTCCATGGGTTAACAAAGAGTCGTACACGACTGAGTGACTTTCGCTTTCACTTTAAACTACTAATACCTTTGCATATATGAGAGATTGTCTATTCTCAATTGTTAACGCAGGTATGATGGGAGAGTGCCTCTGTATCTAGGGTTATCTTTATTTCTTGGGGTTTTCATATATCCCATAACTGTTTCCTATGAACTCGTTTTTACATCCCCAGGACCATGCACTGGCAGCAATGGAGCGAGTAAGGGCTTCATCTAGGCAGAAAAATTTTGCATAACAAACAAGACTAAATCACTTCTTGCTTTTCCCTCATAGGCATAATAAACACTTGGAGATAAATAACAAAGTGTTATTAGTAATATGATTCTTAAAGAGTTGGAGATATATTATTTATAAAAAAAAATAACGGCTGAAAACAAAATAGACACAATGAAAAAATCAGTTAGAGATCTGGATGACTTGGTCAATGATGTCTCTGAAAGTGTAAAAAAAGAGAAATGTTGACAGAAGATGAGGTGAAAAGTAGAGATGACAGCAAAGAAACGATGATAATGCACAAATATTTTAAAATAATGAGCAAGATTTAACTAGAGATATAACATTAGATTAAACATGCTTATATCAGGAGATGTGAGAGTGAAATTATATGATTTCAAAGACAGATAAAATTGTAAAATCATCCAGAAAGAGAAAAGTATATATAAAGGCACATAGAATAGGTCAATATCAGACATCTCAATAGCTGTCCTGAAAGCAAGAGTACAAAAAAGCAATACAAAAGATTGAAATGCTTAACTTTTATTTATTTATTTTAATTGGAAACTCTTAACTTTTAAATTCAGGTTTTATACCCATTTGTAACATTTAAATGTGGAGATGAAATGAATATATTTTAAGAAATAAAGGATTTAATAAACTTGGCCATACATTGAATTTCCTTATAGGGATTCTTGAGAATATAGTTTGTAAGAAAAGATATTCATGGAGTTGCCACTTGGAAAATAGATTAAAGTATAATAAATTATACCTTCATCTAAGAAACGAATGAAGCGAATTGTCCTTAATAACAGGAAATCAAAAGTCCAGAAAATAGCAATCTAGAAGATGAGAGCTGAGTAGAGAAACTGAAGAAAGATAAAAATTGAAAATTTTGCAATTTTTTTCACTTAATGGAGGAAACATAGATATTGATCTCAAAGTTGATAAGGAAAATATCAGGGTGGGTTTCATTCTGTTAGGAATAAATAAAAGAATGAGCTATAACTTAAAACTAGGCTTACTCATTTTCAGGAAATAGATAACCTCGTTTTATACATGTTCTCACATAATAGAAAAAGTAAAATATCTGTCCAGCTTATTGTGAAGCTGGTATAATTAAAATGGAATAAGGTCAGTATAAGAAAAGGACATTATAAGCTCAATAAAATACTATCTCAATGTGTCATACACAGTATGGTTTATTCTAGAAACTTAAGAATAGCTGAATATAAAATAATCTTGAAACACAATTCATCATTAATGGCCTGAAGAAGGTACAGCACATTAACTAAAAAGTGCAGAAAAATATGTGCTGGTAAGATCTAACAAAAGTATATAGAAAACTTCATATTTAAGAAAGTTTAGAAATGTTCCCTTAGAAGTGTGAAACAGGACGAGATTCTCACTCCAATCACTATTTTTAACCATAGTAGCAGAGGTTCTAGACATCAAAATAAGAGCAGAAAGAGAAGCTGTACGAAGCTTGAATGTCAAGAAACTTAAAATTTCACTTTCTGAGTGTATTTACATATAAAAGCAAAAAAGAACCAACTAATAAAGTTTTGGAATGAATTAGCATTTAAATGGATAACTTGATTCAAAATCTATATATGATACTCAACATTTGTTATTCTAGAAATAAAAAATCAGAGAAAGCAATATTATTTTAAATACAAAAATTCACAAATGATACAGGAATTAATTATAAAGATAATGCACAAAAGCGTTCATGGAGAGCAGTTTAAAACTTCATTAGAAGACTTGGAGAAAGCACCATGTAAATGGAAATATTATCTTCTGGAGGAGGTGGCAATATTGTAAAGGTGTTAACTTTTCGAAACTGTACCTATATATTCAACATTGCCCCCAAAGGAGTTTTTTAGGAAATCTTTAACATTCATGTAAGATTTGTATAAAATAATACAGTTTTATTAAAAAAAAAATTAGGAAAAAACTAAAGCAAGGATGGGGGCTCAAGTTCAGGGTTTTTGTTCAGTCACTAAGTCATGTCCGACTCTTTGCGACCCCATGGACTGCAGTACATCAGGCTTTCCTGTCCATCACCATCCCCTGGAGCTTGCTCAAACTCACGCCCATTGAGTCAGTGATGCTATCCAACCATCTCATCCTCTGTCGTCCACTTCTCCTGCCTTCAATCTTTCCCACCATCACAGTCTTTTCCAATGAGTTGGCTCTTCACTTCAGGTGGCCAAAGTATCGGAGCTTCAGCTTCAGCATCAGTCTTTCCAATGAAAATTCAAGATTGATTTCCTTTAGGATTGACAGGTTTGATCTCTTTGCAGTCCAAGGAGCTGTCAAGTCTCTTCTCCAGCACCACAGTTTGAAAGCATCAATTCTTTAGTGCTCAGCCTTCTTTATGGTCCAACTCTCACAACCATACATGATGACTGGAAAAACTATAACTTTGACTAGATGGACCTTTTTGGCAAAGTGATGTTTCTGCTTCTTAATACGGTGTCTAGGTTGGTCATAGATTTTCTTCTAAGGAGCAAGCATCTTTTAATTTCATAGGTGCAGTCACCATCTGCAGTGATTTTGGAGTCCAAAAAATTAAAATCTGTCACTGTTCCCATTTTTTTCCCAATCTATTTGCCACGAAATGATGAGACTGGATGCTATGATCTTAGTTCTTTGAATATAAAGTTTTAGGCGAGATTTTTCACTCTCCTCTTTCACCTTCATCAACAGGCTCTTTAGTTCCTCTTCACTTTCTGCCTTTAGGGTGGTATCATCTGCATATCTGAGGATGTTGATATTTCTCCTGGCAATCATGATTCCAGCTTGTGATTTATCCAGCCCAGCATTTCACATGATGTGCTTTGCATATAAGTTAAAGAAACAAGGTAACAATATACAGACTTGACAGACTCCTTTCCCAATTTTGAACCACTCCATTGTTCCATGTCTGGTTCTAACTATTGCTTCTTTACCCACATATAGGTTTCTCAGGAGACAGTTAAGGAGGTCTGGTAGTCCCATCTCTTCAAGAATTTTCCACAGTTTGTTGTGATCCACACAGTGAAAGGCTTTAAGATATTTAATGAAGAAGTAGATGTTTTTCTGGAATTCTCTGGCTTTTTCTATGATCCAGTGGATGTTGGCACTTTGATCTCTGGTTCTTCTGTGTTTTCTAAATCCAGGTTGAATATCTGGAAGTTCTCAGTTCACTTACTATTGAAGCCTAGCTGGAAGGATTTTGAGCATTACTTTGCTAGCCTGTGAAATGAGTGCAGTTGTATGATAACTTGAACATTCTTTACATTACCCTTCTTTGGGATTGAAATGAAAACTGACCTTCTCCAGTCCCTTGGCTGCTGCTGAGTTTTCCAAATTTGCTGGCATGTTGAGTGCAACACTTTAACAGCATCATCTTTTAGGATTTGAAATAGCTTAGCTGGAATTCCATCACCTCCATTAGCTTTGTTCATAGTGATAGAGTCAATTACTAGGGAGCTTGATAAGAAATCCAGGTTCCCCAAGGAGAAGAGAAGGGTCAGGAGCCCTTGAGTAGGAGAAAGGGGTCTGAGGCTGTCAAGGGGAAAAGGACCAATTTTATTTTCTACATTGCTTTGTCTTACTCAATTATAACAAAGTATCTTGCTCAAGGACATATTTCTCCTTAACAAGAACCTTCTGACTAATCTTGATGTCTTAAGATGTATATTGTGGGAGTGGGTCTGGTAAGACCTTTCTATTGTTAGTTCTAGTCTTGTTAATTTAAGATGTATGTTGTCGGAGTGGGTCTGGTAAAAGTGTATAAGGCCTTGATAAAGACTAGTGAGTGGGGCATTCTCTGACCCCCTTCTGATGTCTGTGTCAGAAGGTTTCTCTGTCCCTTTTTATACTTTAATAAAACTCGGCTACACAAAAGCTCTTGAGTGATCAAGCCTGGTCCCTGGTCCTGTAGCTAAGTCTTCTTCGAAGATCATGAATCCAAATGATCCATCATTCATCATAAGTTATCAATAGTAATGAACAAAGGCCCCCCTGAGTTCACAATCCAAGATGCCTGGCTGTAGGTGAGTGACCACACCGTCGTGGTTATCTGGGTCATGAAGATCTTTTTTGTATAGTTCTTTTGTGTATTCTTGTCGCCTCTGCTTACTCTCTCCTGCTTCTGCTAGGTCCTTACTGTTTCTGTCCTTTATTGAGCCCATCTTTGCATGCAGTGTTCCCTTGGTATCTCTAACTTTCTTGAAGGTATCTCTAGTCTTTCCCATTCCATTGTTTTCCTCTATTTCCTTGCATTGTTCACTTAAGAATACTTTCTTATCTCTTCTCGGTATTCTTTGGAACTCTGAATTCAGTAGGGTATTGTTGTTGTGCAGTCGCCCAGTCAAGTTCCAACTCTTTGCGACCCCACAGACTGCAGTACGCCAGGCCTCCCTTTCCCTCACCGTCTCCCAGAGTTTGCCCAAGTTCCTGTTCATTGCATCGGTGATGCCCTCCAGCCATCTCACCCTCTGATGCCCTCTTCTCCTTCTGCCCTCAATCTTTCCCAGCATAAGGGACTTTTCCAGTGAGTCTCTGTGCACATCAGGTGCCCAAAGTACTGGAGCTTCAACTTCAGCCTCAGTCCTTCTGGTGAATATTCAGGATTGATTTCCATTTAGATTGACTGGTTTGATCTCCTTGCTGTTCAAGGGACTTTCAGGAGTCTTCTCCAGCACCCCAGTTCGAAGGCACCAATTCTTTGGTCTTTTGGCCTTCTTTGGTTCTTGTCTTCTTTACATTGGGTATATCTCTCCCTTTCTCCTTGGCCTTTCACTTCTCTTCTCAGCTATTCGTAAGGCCTCCTCAGACAACCATTTTGCCTTTTTGCATTTCTTTTTCTTGGGAATGGTCTTGATCACTGCCTCCTGTACAATGTTACGAACCTCTGTCCATAGTTCTTCAGGCACTCTATCAGATCTAATCCCTTGTATCTGTTTGTCAGTTCCACTGTATAATCATAAGAGATTTGATTTAGTTCTACCTGAATGGGCTACTGGTTTTCCATACTTTCTTCAATTTAAGTCTGAATTTTGCAATAAGGAGCTCATGATCTGAGCCACAGCCAGCTCCAGGTCTTGTTTTTGCTGACTGTATATTCTCCATCTTCAGCTGCAAAGAATATAATCAGTCTGATTTCAGTATTGACCATCTGGTGATGTCCATGTGTAGAGTTGTCTCTTTTGTTGTTGGAAGAGGGTGTTGGCTATGACCAGTGTGTTCCCTTGACAAAACTCTCTTAGCCTTTGCCCTGCTTCCTTTTGTGCTCCAAGGCCAAACTTGCCTATTACTCCAGGTATCTCTTGACTTTCCTTTTTGCACTCGAATCCCCTATTATGAAAAAGACATTTTTTTTTTTTTTTTTTTGGTGTTAGTTCTAGAAGGTCTTGTAGGTCTTCATAGAATCATTTGATTTCAACTTCTTCAGCCTTAATGGTTGGGGCATAGACTTAGATTACTGTGCAGTTTAATGGTTTGCCTTGGAAATGAACCGAGATCATTCTGTTGTTTTTGAGATTGCACCCAAGTACTGTATTTCTGACTCTCTTGTTGACTATGAGGGCTACTCCATTTCTTCTAAGGAATTCTTGCCCACAGTAGTAGATATAATGGTCATCTGAATTACATTCACCCATTCCCATCCATTTTAGTTCATTGATTCCTAAAGTGTTGATGTTCACTCTTGCCATCTCCTTTTTGACCACATCCAGTTTACCTTGATTTGTGTACCTAACATTCCATGTTCCTATGCAACAGTGTTCTTTACAGCACTGGACTTTACCTTCACCACCAGTCACATCCACAACTGGGCATTGTTTCCACTTTGGCTCAATCTCTTCATTCTTTCTGGAGCTATTTCTCTGCTCTTCCTCTGTAGCTTATTGGGCACCTACTGACCTGGGGGGCTCATCTTCAGTGGCATATCTTTTTGTCTTTTCATATTGTTTATGGGGTTCTCAAGGCAAGAATTCTGAAGTGGTTTGCCATTCCCTTCTCCAGTGGTCCACATTTTGTCAGACCTCTCCACCATGATTACCCTGTACTGGTTGGCCCTTCACAGCATAATTACATAGTTACACGAGGAACTGTACATTGTACAGTGTACATAAGGCAATGTACATTGTCATTGGCATAGTTACATAGTTACATGAACTTACGTTCATTGAGTTATATAAGGCTGAGTTCCTTGTGATCATTTTGGTTAGTTTTCTGTGACTGTGATTTCCATTCGTCTCCCCTCCAATGGATAAGAATAAGAGGCTTGGGCAAGCTTCCTGATGGCGGGGACTGGCTATGGGGAAAACTGGGTCTTGCTCCGGTGGGCAGGGCTATACCCAGTAATCTTTATTCTAATTTTCTGCTGATGGATGTGGCTGTGCCCTGCCCCTATAGTTTGGCCTCAGCTGGCCCAGTCCTAGAGTCTGCAGTCTTTGTGGTAGGGCCACAGACTTTATGGTAGTGCCAATGCCGATGTTCATGGTAGAGTTAGCTATACAGTATATTATGATTGTAAGTGTGTTCAGTCGCTAAATTGTATTTGACAATTTGCAATATGGATAGTAGCCTGCCAGGCTCCTCTGTCCATGGTATTCCCCACTTGATAATATTGGATGGGTTTGCAATTTTCTCCTCCAGAGGCTCTTCCCAACCCAGGGATCGAACCTGCATCTCCTGCATCTCCTTCATTGGCAGGCAGATTCTTTACCACTGAGCCACGTGGGAATATGTTGAATAGTGGAACAGTTTAGTGTAGATACAAATCCATGCACATAGGAATTTGATACATGATAGAATTGTCAATGAAATCAGTGAGGAAATGGACTACTGCATAAATGGTACTGGGAAAATCAGTTTATTATAGACAACTACTTTGCACTCTATAAAGAAATTAATTCCAGATATATTTAAAGTGAAAGTTAAGTTTAAATGACAGAAAGGTAGGAAAATATTTTATTGCACCATCTTTTAAATAAGACTTAAAATATAAGCCATAAAGGGAAAATCAATGGATTAGGCTATATCACAGTTAAAGACTTTTATTCAGTGAAGGTCATCACAGACAAAAAGTGAAAGTGTTAGTGAGTCAGTCATGTCCAACTCTTTGCGATCCCATGGACTATAGCTCGCTAGGCTCTTCTGTCCATGGATTTTTTTCAGGCAAGAATACTCGAGTGGGTTGCCATTCCCTTCACCAGGGGATCTTTTCAACTTGGGTTTGAACTCTGGCCTCTTACATTGCAGGCAGATTCTTTACCATCTGAGCCGCCAGGGAAACCCATATCACAGGCAAAGATAACAGATAAAGACTGGAAATACCTCTTTTTGTGTATACATACGTCAAACTATTAATACCTGTTGTATGTAAGTATAAGTACTGTAACTCAGAGGAAAAATGGATCAAGGCTAAGAATGAACACTTTACAGAAATGTGTGTGTGTGTGTGTATGTGTGTGTTAGTCACTGAGTTGTATCAGACTCTGAGACCCCATGGACAGTAGCTTGCCAGGCTCCTCTATGGAATTCTCCAGAAATAGAAATCTATCCAAATAATGAGTGTGTGAGGGGCATATCTAAATTTAATGGCGACTACAGAAATGGACTCCTTGTGAATTGGAGGTTTCTTAAAAGTGATTATTGTTAAAAGTTCGGTATTCTTAAGTGTTGGTGGAGTAACTAAACAATGCTGCTGATGGGAGTAGAAATCGAAGCAGTCATTTTAGAGGAAAATCAACAGTATTTAGTTAAGCTGAATATGGATACATTTTATGATTTACTTGTCTCAATTTTTATCATATACTCCTGGGGAATTCTCAAATATTCGCATGGAGACATGTAAAGGAATACTGTCCAGGCATTTATTTCTATAAGGGAAGGAATTGGAAATGTTCTAGGTGCTCATTAATAAGAATATCAAGTAAAATGTGAAATAAGCATATGGTACAATACTGCAGGAAGAACATATTAATATGTAACAACATAGACTTCAATCAAGTAATTGTAGGAAAAAATAGGAAATAGAACAGAATATACATCAAAATGCCACCTGTATGATTACATGCATGAAAATACCTTTTCTTCAAGAATGTAAGTGTAAGCTAGCAGGTGTGGAAAGAGATATATATTAAATACATGAGAGATTATGCTCATGCGTGATGCTTCATTGGCATAGAGGGTGAGAGCCCTTGGGCAGTTACTAATCCTCCAGACACCATAGGGATGAACATAATTATTATTCTTGCTCTCTTTCTGGACTTAACATCTTCTTCCACCTGACAACTCAGTGTCTTTGGCTCCATTCTATGAGCAAAGTAGGGAAAGAGGAAAAGCAGTCATATTGATACAGGCACTTACAAGTGACATGACTGTGTAATTGTCAACTTTTATTTTCTTAAGGGGTATTCATCTGCATGCGGATAAATGCCATCTAAGCAATTGATTTACCTTTTTTGGTATCTTTGGACTTCCTTCTTAATTTACAGATTTGTTGTGGTTTTTATTCTCTATGTTCTGTCTCTTTTTGCAAACCCATGGACTGTAGACTGCCAAGCTCCTCTGTCCATGGGACTTCACAGGCAAGAATGATGGACTGAGTTGTCATTTCCTTCTCCAGGGGATCTTCCTATGTCTATTGCATTGGCAGATGGATTCTTTACCACTGAGATACCAGAGAAGCCTTAACTTACAGATGTATATCCTAAAAAAGTCCAGCACATGAAAATCTTAACATCTAATTCTGGACAAGTGAAACTCAGCACAGTTCTTTGACTATGGTGAGAAATAATAGCCACTGATTCAGGCTGAGATTCTTAAGTGGGAGACACTTTCAAATTTACTAACTTTATTATTCCTTCTTTAAAAAGCCTTACTTTTTAGAAAAATAGAAAACTGTAAACATGTTAAAGTAACAAGATTATAGCTTCTACCTGAATAAGAAAGCTTATTTATACAGTTACATATATTTTAGATCTATTATCTACATATAATATAATCTTATTGATTCAGAGTCCTGAAAAATAAAGTTTAAACCTGTGTAGTATTCTTGAGATGAAATCTCATTAAAAATTTTTTTATTCCTATACTTGAGGAGCTGGAAGTGTCCACTAAAGCACTTATTATTTTCTTAAAGATGATTGGGTTCCTTGTGCTTTGTGGATTTTATTAGAATTTTCTATTTAGGTGTTAATGCTGTGTTTTCACTTTGTTTGGCACCAACAAATGTAAACCTTACTCTTGATGCACAAAATGTGAAAATGGGAACGGCAGTGCTGCGTTTCTGATTAGCAAAGGCTCAATCTTCAGCCCCCAGGTCCTTAGGCCAGGATCATTCTTAGAATCTTTGGACTACCATTGCTGCACCCTCAACAGCACATTTTTCCCACTCGAACATTCCAAGAGGAGTGATCAATAGTGTCTTTATGGTTATAGGAAGTTTTGAGATGGAACAACTTGAAAAATATCAGTAACAATGAGTTTCATGAAGCTGTCTCTTGAATAAGATTTGCCATAATGATGATGGATGCTTGCATCTTTGCCAGATTGAGTACTACAATTTCTTTAAGCATAAAACATCTACATTAATTTTTCCTCTCTGCACCTACCTAATTACACTATTTCACCCTTTTTTCTTCAAAACAGCTACAATAGAGTAAAGAGGGGAAAGAGTAGGAATTAAGTTGAACATTTCTAATATTTTCAGATGCATTCATATTATTTCAACCAGAAAGGTACCACTCTCTCTACATTATGGATAATGAAGTGCCAAAGGTCAACAGACATGATCAACATCTTCAAGCATCAAAAGGTAGAATAGGGATTTGATCTAGATCTGATTTCCAAAACCCTGGTGGTGTCACTCCTCCATTCTGAATAAAGAAGTGGAAGAAGAAAGAAAGTTTTATGTTCTAGAATTTCAGTGTGAAGAACAAAATACACAGTCAGGCTCCACTTTATGGAATGCAGCCTTCTCTCTCTTGCTGATGGAAGAATGCAAGGCTTTGGAGAGAAAGTGTATCAGGTCCCAAGTCTAGAATGCCATCAGGGTGCCACACTCTCAGGAACTGCCCTACTATCTGAAAGGGATGTTAGAACAGGGTGCTGTTGCTACTGCTGCTAAGTCACTTCAGTCGTGTCTGACTCTGTGTGACCCCATAGACGGCAGCCCACCAGGCTCCCCCATCCCTGGGATTCTCCAGGCAAGAACACTGGAGTGGGTTGCCATTTCCTTCTCCAATGCATGAAAGTGAAAAGTGAAAGTGAAGTCGCTCAGTCGTGTCCAACCCTCAGCGACCCCATGGACTCCAGCCTTCCAGGCTCCTCCATCCATGGGATTTTCCAGGCAACAGTACTGGAGTGGGGTGCCATTGCCTTCTCTGTAGAACAGGGTACAGGGGCTCAACTTCTGACTCCATAGAGGGCTCCACAAGGCTCAATTTGGGCAAATTCTAACAACTCTGAACAGTTTGAGATCATATAAAGTGAATGACAAGGTTGCTATTTTTTGATAGGTCATCAAGCAGAAAACTGTTTCTTATTTATCTCCAGGTTCATGCAGGTTTTTTTTTTTTCTTTTTCTTTTTCCACTCAGAAATATCGGGTCAGAATCTCTTCCTGACATTTCTGACTCATACATTTATGCCAAACAGATACCAGGGAATCATAGGCACCTGTATTAATCTGGGAGATGACAATTATAGATTAAAATTCTCCAAGCAGGCTTCAGCAATACGTGAACTGTGAACTTCCAGATGTTCAAGCTGGTTTTAGAAAAGGCAGAGGAACCAGAGATCAAATTGCCAACATCCGTTGGATCATGGAAAAAGAGTTCCAGAGAAACATCTATTTCTGCTTTATTGACTATGCCAAAGCCTTTGACTGTGTGGATCACAAACTGTGGAAAATTCTGAAAGAGATGGGAATACCAGACCACTTGACCTGCCTCTTGAGAAACGTGTATGCATGTCAGGAAGCAACAGTTAGAACTGGACATGAAACAACAGACTGGTTCCAAATAGGAAAAGGAGTATGTCAAGACTGTATATTGTCACCCTGCTTATTTAACTTAATATGCAGAGTACATCATGAGAAACACTGGGCTGGAAGAAGCACAAGCTGGAATTAAGATTGCCGGGAGAAATATCAATAACCTCAGATATGCAGATGACACCACACTCATGGCAGAAAGTGAAGAAGGACTAAAGAGCCTCTTAATGAAAGTGAAAGAGGAGAGTGAAAAAGTTGGCTTAAAGCTCAACATTCAGAAAACTAAGATCGTGGCATCCAGTCTCATCACTTCATGGCAAATGGATGGGGAAACAGTGGAAACAGTGGCTGACTTTATTTTTTAGAGCTCCAAAATCACTGCAGATGGTGATTGCAGCCATGAAGTTAAAAGACGCTTACTCCTTGGAAGGAAAGTTATGACCAATCTAGATAGCATATTAAAAAGCAGAGACATTACTTTGCCAACAAAGGTCTGTCTAGTCAAGGCTATGGTTTTTCCAGTGGTCATGTATGGATGTGAGGATTGGACTGTGAAGGAAGCTGAGCACCAAAGAATTGATGTTTTTGAACTGTGGTGCTGGAGAAGACTCTTGAGAGTCCCTTGGACTGCCAGGAGATCCAACCAGTCCATCCTAAAGGAGACCAGTCCTGGGTGTTCATTGGAAGGACTGATGTTGAAGCTGAAATTCCAATATTTTGGTCACCTGATTCGAAGAGCTGACTCATTTGTAAAGACCCTGATGCTGGGAAAGATTGAGGGCAGGAAGAGAAGGAGACGACAGAGGATGAGATGGCATCACCGACTCAATGGACATGGGTTTGGGTGGAGTGCGGGAGTTGGTGGTGGACAGGGAGGCCTGATGTGCTGTGGTTCATAGCATCACAAAGAGTTGGACATGACTGAGCGACTGAACTGAACTGAATGAGTGATTTTCAGATTACATTTCAAGACTCTGGCTCTAAAATCAATGGACTGGGTCAGAAGATACATTCAAAATATCAGTAGACCATAAGTTACATTATATTTAGTAGGGCAGAAAGTTCTTTTGGGAAATTCTTGGGATACACACAAGTTTTTGTTATTTACAATTTGTCTTATACATTTGGGAACTATGTATACAGATGGGTGGTCATCTACAATGTACTGATGCATCTATTGGTTAAAAAAAAATTTAAAGCAACTTCTGCAGAAAGCCTTGTGATTGAGATTGTGGGTTCCACTGCAACTTCATAACATCATTCTTCCACTTGATAACTTTTTTTAATAGCTAAATAATTGACTCACTCAATACCTGTCATAAATGGTCCCAGTGTTCTCAATTTTCTTCAAGTCATATTTGACCTTTGGATGTTTAGGATGCTTCCATGTCCTGGCTGATGTAAATAAGGCTGCAGTGAACACTTGGGTGCATATGTTTTCAGGGTGTATTACCAATAGTGGGTTTGCTGAATCATACAGTAGTTTTATTTTTAGTTTTTTAAGAAACCGCCATAATGTTCTCCACAGTGGTTGTATCAATTTACAATCTAAATGTCCCATGACAGATGAATGTATAAAGACGGTGATACATACATATATATATAGTAGAATATCACTCAGCCATTAAAAGTAATAAAATAGGGTCATTTGTAGAATGTAGATGAATCTAGAGCCTGTTATACAGAGTGAGGTAGGTCAGAAAGAGAAAAAAAAATGTTGAGTATTAAAGCATATATGTGGAATCTAGAAAAATTGTGTAGATGAACCTATTGCCAGGGCAAGAATAGAGATACAGACATAGGAACAGACATGTGGACATGGGGTTGGGACAGGGAGGGAGAGGAAGGTGGGACACATTGAGAGATTATAGTTGGCATATAGATACTACCACATGTAAGACAGCTAGTGGAGACCTGCTGTATACAACAAGGAGTTCAACTCAGTGCTCTGTGGTGACCTAAACGGGTGTGATGAGGGTGAGTGGGAGGGAGCTTTAAACTGAGGGGATATATGTATGCATACAGCTAATTCACTTCATTTTACAGCAGAAACTAATATATTATAAAGCAATTATATTGCCAAATTTTTAAAAGTCATATTTTGCCTTCTTACATCTAGCAGGAGACCTTCTCTTACTCTATTAAGATATTCCTGCTGCTGTTATGCAATTTCCTAATTTACTTGGCATCTTCTTTCTCCTTTAGTAATGATGAGAATGAAAGAGGAGAGTGAGAAAGCTGATTTAAAACTCAACATTCAAAAAATTAAGATCATGGCACCTGGTCCCGTCATGTCAAGGCAAACAAAAGGGGGGGAAATGGAAGCAGTGGCAGACTAGACAGCACTCATGCATGCAATGCTTTATCACTAGAATGCTTCAGAAACCCTTAGGTATATTCCAAGGCTTATTCCATGTCTTAGGTCCTCAGCATGGCTGTGGGAAGATGCAGAGCCCTACCGGGGATGTCCCAAGTCCAAGAAGAATGGGCCTGCATGATTGCCATAGGCCAGACCTGACTCTCTGAAGGATGCAAAAAACATGCAGTACCCTGAAAGCAGCATCAGGAATGGTCCTCACAGAAGTCTGTGCATCTGTCCCAGGGTTCCTTTTTGTGACAGCTCCCTCAAGTGACAGCTCCCAAGTAAAGGAAGAAGACTTACCCCGGGGAACAACCAGGGAGACTTCCTGGCTTAGAAGCTCCACGTTCCAACTAGAAACCAGTATCTTCTGAAACTGATTTTTGGATTTGCTTGCAGGGTCCCTTCAAGGACCATGTTCTTCTCTAAGAATCAGAACACAAAGCTTATTTATACTTTCTCTTAGGTAGAGTTGCGATTCCCTAGTGTGGGATCACTTTAACCAGCAACAGTGTTGCCTAGAAACACAGTTGACTTTCTGCCTTTACCATATCTCAGTAAAACTGGTAAAAAGCAAATCCAATAACAAATGCCCCCAGAGGAAGAGGAAGGGTTTTGTTAACCCCTTAACTGAAGAAGATAATTGATTAATATCTGGATCATGGAGAAAGCAAGGGAATTCCAGAAAAATCAGCTACTTCTGCTTCGTTGACTTTGCTAAAGCCTTTGTGTGAATCATAACAAACTGTGGAAAACTCTAAAAGAGATGGGAATACAAGACAACCTTACTTGTCTCCTGAGAAACCTAAATGTGGGTCAAGAAGTAACAGAACTTCATGTGGAACAACAGACTTTCAAAATTGAGAAAGAAGTACAACAAGACTGTATATTGTCACCTTGTTTAACTTATATGCAGAGCACGTTATGCGAAAAACTGGGCTGGATGAGTTATAAGTTGAAATAAAGATTGCTGGGAGAAATAATCAAACCATCTCAAATATGGAAGTGACATCATACTAATGGAGAAGGAAATGGCAACCCACTCCAGTATTCTTGCCTAAAAAATCCCACGGAGAGAGGACTCTGGCAGGCTACAGTCCATGGGATCACAAGAGTCGGACCTTGACTTAGCAACTAAACCACCACCACCACCATTCTTATGACAGAAAGTGAAGAGGAACTAAAAAGCCTCTTGATGAGGGTGAAAGAAGAGAGTGAAAAGGTCAGCTTAAAATTCAGTATTCAAAAAAACTAAAACCATGGCATCTGACACTATCATTTTATGGCAAATAGAAGGGGAAAATGTGGAAGCAGTGAAAGATTTCCTCTTCTTGAGCTCTAAATCACTGTGAATGGTGACGGCAGCCATGAAATTAAAAGGTGATTGCTTCTTAGAAGGAAAGCTATGAACACCCAAGACAGTGTATTGGAAAACAAAGACTTCATTTGTCTGTTGGCTTCACAATAATCATATACAGATGTGAGAGTTGGGCCATATAGAAGGCTGAGTGCCAAAGTGTGGTGCAGGAGAAGAGTCTTGAGAGTCCCTTGGACAGCAGTGAGATCAAAGCAGTTAATATTAAAGGAAAACAACCCTAAACACAATTCGAAGAACTGAGACTGAAGCTCCAATATTTTCGCCACCTAAAGCGAACAGCCAACTCAGTGGAAAAGATTCTGATGCTGGGAAAGATGAAAGCAGAAGGAGACGAGGGTGACAGAGGATGAGATAGCTGGATGGCATCACAGATTCAATGAACATGAACTTGGGAAAACTAGGAGATGGGAAGCCTGGTGTGCTGTAGTCCACGGGATTTCATAGAGTGGGACATGACTTGGTGACTGAACAACAACAATTCCATTGTTATATGTGTTTTTCAAAGATTGTATCATCCTACCTTTATAATGATTTAAAAAATATTCAAATATATATTTTACAGATGAGGAAATGAAACTGTTTACCTCAGAGTGGAACTTGAACCAAGTGCTGGGACTTGAACCAAGTGCTGGGACATGAATTCAGCCGAAATCCATTTGGGATTTGAACCCACAAGACTGGGACTTGAACCCTGCCAAAACCCATGGTATCTGGTTTCAGGACCTAATGATGCTCAGGTTTTGATGTCTCATTGCAGAAAGATTTCAGTGAGAGACAAATGATAGGTAAAGTGTGGAATAATTCCGATTCAGAGACAAACACAATCCACAGAGTGTGGGCCATCGCAGAGTGCAGCTGCAAAATGTGACCTGGTTAGTTCTTATGGGCTGGGTAATTTCATGTTAATGAGTGGGATGGCTATTTTGGGGAAGGGGTGGACATTTCCAGGAATTGGACCATGGCCCACTCTTCGAACATTTGACAGTGCTTTAGAGCTGTCATGGCACCTCTGTGTAAGTCATTTAGCTTGCTGATTGAGGATCAAGGTCTAATAAAGTCGATTTGTCTGCCATGCTGGACCCATTAGATTCCCATCAGTTAATATTGTATCTCTGGGCTATGTCATTCATTCAAAAGTAGTGCCACTGCCCTTTACCCTCCTATAAGGCCAGAGAGATTCAAGAACAGTGAAAATAGCAGTTTATACCTAGGTAAGACACAGAATTAAGCTTTCTCATTAGGCTTCAGAGCTTGGACTGATTTGTTTGTTCTTTAGGAAGCACTGACAACAGCTTATGGTACACGTTGAGTGAGTGAGTGAGTGAAGTCGCTCAGTCATGTCCGACTCTTTGCGACCCCATGGACTGTAGTCCACCAGGCTCCTCCACCCATGGGATTCTCCAGACAAGAATACTGGAGTGGGTTGCCATTTCCTTCTCCAGGGGATCTTCCCAACACAGGGATCGAACCCAGGTCTCCTTCATTGTAGGCAGACTCTTTACCCTCTGAGGCACCAGGGTACATATTAGGTACTTCCAAAGTTCAGTGGGAGGTGGAGCTCTTGGATATGGAAGGCAGACACCATGTTATATACGAGGGAATAGAGCACTCCTGGAGTTTGGTATCCATGGGCGGGTGGAGATTCCTGGATTCATTACCCTGCAGACACTGAGGGATGACCGTATTATTATTTTTCCTGGTGGGTTGACACAGTCTCTCAGCCCTTCCTCATCTATGACTTCAAGTTCAACATGAATATCTACATCCTGATCACATCCTGTGACCCTCTTCATAACTTCATGTACAGAGAGGGACTGGCCTGCCGTGCCACCTAGCCCGACGTGGAGGCCAGCCACAGCAACTTGGGAAGAGCCCTGCCAGCAGCAGCATCTTCTGCTGCCACAAGGGCTGAGTTTGTGTGGAGAGACCGCTGTCACCCATGAACAAGGGGTGAAGACAGGAGCACCTCAGGACCCGACTGCGGGGAGAGCATCCAGGGATGCCGTCTGTGGGAAAGCTACGGCTGCAGGAAGAGCACCCCTTCCTCCACGGGAGCTTGCAGGACGGTCTCAGTGAAGAGGGACAGTGCGTGAGCCATCCTGGGGAGGTGCAAGTCATCCAAAGTCAGCGAAGGACTGGCGAGAAGAGCGGCACAGACAGAGCCTGAGACCACAGGGCCGTCCCTTCCAGGATGATGTGCCCGTAATTCTGACCAACTACGTCATCCAAAAACAGAATGCAAACTTTATCCAGGTCGATGCTGCAGGAAATAAGAGGCATGGCCCGCTCAGTTTCTTTTCCTCTTTCTCTGTCCTTTAGCCCCACAGAGTCAGCAGCCCATGAAACAGATGACCTAGTCCTTGGGAGGTTGAGCTGGCTCCAGTTTTATAGACCGCTGCCCTGGGGCTGACCGCCTAGTTCACCCCCAACCCTACCCTCTCATGAAACCCTGCTCCTAGCTAGTGACAATCCCTGAAAATACAAGGAACCTAGGCATGGAATTAGGGTCAGGGTCAGTGTTAGGGAGCCTCCTTGCTGGTGGCCTGCCCCCCTCCCATCTTCCTCTGAATGCTGGACCTCACAGGAGGCTGTCCACACTCAACGCCTCGCTGGAGAGCACAGCTAAAATTGCAGTGACCTATGGGGAGACATTGAGACCATGGTCACCAAAACCATTTTGGCACATTCTGTTCTTCATCACAACTACCGAACCTGTTTCTCCCAGTATCTAAGTGGAGCTACATGTGTGCCTGTTTTGAGGTCCTTGGTTTTGACATCTTGCTGGACGACAAGCTAGTGGTTGAGAACTATCTCTTGGGTTTTGCAAAACCAAGGTCTGCCCTGAACAAGACCTCAGGATAGGAGTGTTCTTAGTGGGTGGAAGATAGAGTGGGGGACACAGAAGCATTAGTTTGGGTGGTGGTGGTGGTGGTTTCGTCAGTCCTGTCCAACTCTTTTATGACTCCATGGACTGTAACCCCCATGTTCCTCTGTCCATGGGATTTCTCAGGCAAGAATACACTGGCATAGGTTGCCATTTCCTTCTCCAGCCAAGCTTGTATTACTTTCTATCCTTTTCTGGTTAATTCAGTGTCAAACAAAAAGCATGCCGTAAATATTTGTTTAACGTTGAAGAAACCAAAAATATCAGTGTATCCTAGTAAGATACAGCTGGCTCAGTAGTCAGGATTCAGAGCTTGTATTTTTTGGGGGGCGAGGGGAAGTGCTATTTATGGTTCATACTAGGTACTTCCAAAGTACAGTGGGAGGTGGAGCCTGTGGATATGGAAGGCTGACACCATGTTATATACGAGGGAATAGAGAATTCCTGGAGTTTGGTATCCATGGGCGGGTGGGGATTCCTGGATTCGTTACCATACAGATGCTGAGGGATGACCATATTATTATTTTTCCTGGTGGGTTGACACAGTCTCTCAGCCCTTCCTCATCTATGACTTCAAGTTCAACATGAGTATCTACGTCCTGATCACATCCTGTGACCCTCTTCGTAACTTCATGTACAGAGAGAGACTGGCCTGCCGTGCCACCTAACCCAACATGGAGGCCAGCCACAG
This sequence comes from Bubalus bubalis, assembly GCF_019923935.1. NCBI lineage: Eukaryota > Metazoa > Chordata > Mammalia > Artiodactyla > Bovidae > Bubalus > Bubalus bubalis. The sequence goes on from NC_059176.1 coordinate 60,270,250, forward strand.
CAACTTGGGAAGAGCCCTGCCAGCAGCAGCATCTTCTGCTGCCACAAGGGCTGAGTTTGTGTGGAGAGACCAGGTAGAGGGGCTCATCACACAGCTAGCCTGTCACCTGTGAAGAAGGGAAGACAGGAGCACGTCAGGACCCGACTGGGGGAAAGCATCCAGGGATGCCATCTGTGGGAAAGCTACAGCTGCAGGAAGAGCACCCCTTCCTCCACGGGAGCTTGCAGGACGGTCTCAGTGAAGAGGGACAGTGCGTGAGCCATCCTGGGGAGGTGCAAGTCATCCAAAGTCAGTGAAGGACCGGAGAGAAGAGCGGCAGAGACAGAGCCTGAGACCACAGGGCCGTCCCTTTCAGGATGATGTGCCCATGATTCTGACCAACTACGTCATCCAAAAACAGAATGCAAACTTTATCCAGGTTGACGCTGCAGGAAATAAGAGGCATGGCCCGCTCAGTTTCTTTTCCTCTTTCTCTGTTCTTTAGCCCCACAGAGTCAGTAGCCCATGAAACAGATGACCTAGTCCTTGGGAGGTTGAGCTGGCTCCAGTTTTATAGACCGCTGCCCTGGGGCCGACCACCTAGTTCACCCCCAACCCTACCCTCTCATGAAACCCTGCTCCTAGCTGGCGACAATCCCTGAAAACACAAGGAACCTAGGCATGGAATTAGGGTCAGGATCAGTGTTAGGGAGCCTCCTGGTGGTGGCCTGCCCCCCTCCCATCTTCATCTGAATGCTGGACCTCACAGGAGGCTGTCCACACTCAACGCCTGGCTGGAGAGCACAGCTAAAATTGCAGTGAGCGGTAGAGAGGCACTGAGGACATAGTCACCCAAGCAATCATTTTGGCACATTCTGTTCTTCATCACAACTACCGAACCTGGTTCCCCCAGTATCTGAGTGGAGCTACATGTGTGCCTGTTTTGAGATCCTTGGTTTTGACATCTTGCTGGACGACAAGCTAGTGGTTGAGGGCTGTCTCCTGGGTTTTGCAAAACGAAGGTCTGCCCTGAACAGGACCCCAAGATAGGAGTGTCCCCAGGTGGTGGAAGATAAAGTGGGGGACACAGAGGCATTAGTTTGGGTGGTGGTGGTGGTTTCCTCGCTTGGTTGTGTCTGACTCTTTTGTGGCTCCATAGACTGTAGCCCACCAGGATCCTCTCTCCATGGGATTTTCCAAGCAGGAATAGGTTGCCGTTTCCTTCTCCAGCAGAGCTTGGATTATTTTTTATCTTTTGCTGATTAATTCAGTGTCAAACAAAAGGCATACAATAAAATTTTTTTAAGTTAAAAAACACCCAAAAGTGGTTTATAGTGGTTTCTACCTAGTAAGATACCTGGTAAGAATTAAGTTCTCTCATTAATCAGGTTGAGAGTGGTTTTTTTTTTTTTTTTTAATTCTGGAAGCACTGGCAACAGTTTATGGTACATAGTAGGTACTTCCAAAGTACAGCCGGATGTGGAGCCGTGGATATGGAAGACAGAGACTGTGTTATACAAGAGACCAGAGTATCCCTGGGGTTTGGTATCTATGGTGGTGTAGGGATTCCTGGATCCAGTACCCTTCAGAGACTGAGGGACAACTGTATTACTGTATTTCCTGGTGGGTTTGCATGCTCTCTGCCCTTCCTCATCCACGACTTGAAGTTTGACAGGCATATCTACAACCTGGTCACATCCTGTGACCCTCTTCTTAACTTCATGTTCAGAGAGGGACTGGCCTGCCGTGCCATCTTGCCCTACTGGGGCCCAGCCACAGCAAGAGGGTAAGAGATGGGCCTGCAGAAGCATCTTCTGTCTCACAAGTGTTGAGTTTGTGTGGAGAAGCCAGGTTGTGGGGCTTGTCACACAGCTAGCCTGTCACCTGTGAAGAAGGGAAGACAGGAGCACGTCAGGACCCGACTGGGGGAAAGCATCCAGGGATGCCATCTGTGGGAAAGCTACGGCTGCAGGAAGAGCACCCCTTCCTCCACGGGAGCTTGCAGGATGGTCTCAGTGAAGAGGGACAGTGCGTGAGCCATCCTGGGGAGGTGCAAGTCATCCAAAGTCAGCGAAGGGCTGGTGAGAAGAGTGGCACAGACAGAGCCTGAGACCACAGGGCCGTCCCTTTCAGGATGATGTGCCAACTACGTGATTCTGACCAACTACGTCATCCAAAAACAGAATGCAAACTTTATCCAGGTCGACGCTGCAGGAAATAAGAGGCATGGCCCACTCAGTTTCTTTTCCTCTTTCTCTGTCCTTTAGCACCACAGAGTCAGCAGCCCATGAAACAGATGACCTAGTCCTTGGGAGGTTGAGCTGGCTCCAGTTTTATAGACCGCTGCCCTGGGGCCGACCACCTAGTTCACTCCCAACCCTACCCTCTAATGAAACCCTGCTCCTAGCTGGCGACAATCCCTGAAAATACAAGGAACCTAGGCATGGAATTAGGGTCAGGGTCAATGTTAGGGAGCCTCCTGGTGGTGGCCTGCCCCCCTCCCATCTTCCTCTGAATGCTGGACCTCACAGGAGGCTGTCCACACTCAACGCCTGGCTGGGAGAGCACAGCTAAAATTGCAGTGAGCAGTAGGGAGGCACTGAGGACATAGTCACCCAAACCATCATTTTGGCACATTCTGTTCTTCATCACAACTACCGAACCTGTTTCCCCCAGTATCTGAGTGGAGCTACATGTGTGCCTGTTTTGAGGTCCTTGGTTTTGACATCTTGCTGGACGACAAGCTAATGGTTGAGGACGGTCGAGGACGGTCTCTTGGGTTTTGCAAAACCAAGGTCTGCCCTGAACAGGACCCCGGGATAGGGGTGGTAGAACATACAGTGGCGGACGCAGAGGCATTCGTTCGGGGGGTGGTGGTGGTGGTTTCCCCGCTTGGTGGTGTCTGACTCTTTTGCAATTGCATGGACTGTAGTCTGTCAGGTTCCTTTGTCCATGGGATTTCTCAGGCAAGAATACACTGGCATAGGTTGCCATTTCCTTCTCCAGCCGGGCTGGTATTTTTTTCTGTTCTTTGCTGGTTAACTCCTTGTCAGAAGGCATGCAGTAAATATTTGTTTAACATTAAAAATCATCTTTGACTTACTGTCAGCACCTGCATTATTTTGACTAGGGTCATTTTTCCCCAAGATACAGATGAGTTTATCATTTTTTTTTTTCCTGAAGTCCTGAGTAATCGACATGGGATAAGACATCTTTTTTTTTTTTTTTTTTTTTCAAAATAGCCTCAAAGAAGAAGTCAGAACTAATATTTACAATCAGTTTCTGTCAGGTCAGTTACTCTTAGCCTTATTTTTGTTACAAAATAAAGGCATTAGAGTTGATGATCTCCAAGGAATTTCCCATCCGTAATATCCTGTAAGAAGAAACATTCAAAGTAACTTGACATGACCACTTCCTTTCATTATTTTTTTTATACAATAAAATATTCTGACCTGGAACCTTTTGTTTGTGGGCCATTGCAGAGGGAGAGTGCAGCCATGAAATATGGGTCTGGTTAGTTTTTATTGGCAGAGTAATTTCATATGCTAAGATGGGAAGATTATTGCAAGTGGGGAATGTGTGGCGATTTCCAGGATTGGGCCATGGCCCACTCCTTGGTCTTTTGATGGTGCCCTGGAACTGTCATGACATCTCTGGGTGTGTCATTTAGCTTGTTGATTGAGGATCAAGGTCTAATCAAAGTCGACTTGTCTGCCATGTTGAATCTATTTGATTCTAATTGGTTTATATTGTGTCCTTGGGCTATGTCATTCTTGCAAAACTTGTGTCCTGCCTCTTTCCCTCCTGTTACATAAACAAGGCCAGAGAGATTCAAGAACAGGCAAAATAGCAGTTTATACCTAGTAAGATACGGAATTAAGCTTTCTCATTAGTCAGGCTTCAGAGCTTGTATTTTTCTCTTTGTTTTGGATGCACTGACAACAGTTTATGGTACATAGTAGGTACTTCCAGAGTAGAATTAGATGTGAACCTGTGGATATGCAGGGCTGACACTATTTTATACAGGGGCCTGGAACATCCCGGGAGTTTGGTATCCATGGAGGGGGGTTCAAAACCCCTGGATTCAAAAAATTCCTGGATTCAAAACCCCACAGATACTGAGGGACCAGTGTATTATTATTTTTCCCGGTGGCTTTGCACAGTCCTAGCACTTCCTCATCTACTATTTTAAGTTTAACGTATGCATCTACATCCTGATCACATCCTGTGACCCTCTTCTTAACTTCATGTATGGACAGGGACTGGCCTTCTCTGCCATGTAGCCCTGTGTGGAGCCCAGCCACTGCCACACAGTAAGAGGTGGGCCGGCGGCACCATCTTCTGCTGCCACGAGTGCTGAGTTTGTGTGGAGAAATCAGGTAGAGGGCTCATCACACAGCTCGCCTGTCACCCGTGAACAAGGGGTGAAGCCTGGAGCACCTTGGAACCCGGCTGGGAGGAAGGCATTCGGGGTGCCGACTGCGGAAAACCCATGGTGCAGGAAGAGCACCCCCTCCATCCCTGGGAGCTTACAGGACAATGATCAATGAAGAGGGATGGAGGCGGTCCCCATCCTGGGGAGGGTCAGGTCATTGAAAGCCAACAAAGGCTGGGGAGTAGAGCTGCGTGGACAGAGCCTGAGACCACAGGGCCGCTCCCTTCCAGGATGATGTGCACATGATTCTGGACCAACTACATCATCCAAAAACACAGTGAGAACTTTGTTCTGAAAGATGCTTTGTTCAGAAGGAAATGTGGCCCGCTCAGTTTCTTTTCCTCTTTCTCTGTCCTTTAGTCCTGCTAAAGTGTGTTCATGCATTGACTTAATAAACATTAGGTGAGCATCGACAACGTGCCCAGACATTCTCTAACAAGTAAATAAGATAGAATCCCTGCCCTCAAGGAATCTACAGTATTTTAAGAGACAGAGAGGAAAAGTAAGCAGGCGATGATGACCCTGACTTATGAGCCAGAGACAAGCAGAGGGTGCCGGTAGAATCTTTGTGATCCACCCCTCCCCATCACCTGGGAGAAATTCCAGATACTTCTAGAAAGAAGCCAAATCTCAGGTCCCTGCCAAAGGATGAGGGAGTGAGCAAAATGGCAGGAGGATGTGTTCTCCTACAGAGTTTTTCAAAAATCTGTGGCAGGATCAAGAAGCTAGAGAAAGAAGCAGTCTTTTATAATACTCAGGGTGCCCCTCTCTGCCTGGAACAGGTCCTTTGGGGCCGGAGGAAGCCTGTGAGGCCAAAGGAAGGAGTGAGGAAAGTTCCTCTAACCATTTACAAGACCCAAATACCCCACAAGTCAAGGAGTACTGCTGATTGAAAATCTATTTTGTGAAGTCATTTCTGGCCCTCCTACTTCAGCGAGAAAATTCCAACTGATCCCACACTTCTTCCAGAAACTCTCAGGTAAACCAGCCCTCCCGGCAGCTTTAGCCATAAGACAGAAACTTTTGAGTAACTAGAGGACCCAGTCCTGGGTAATAGTCAAAAGAGCAAACTTCACTTAGAGCTGTTGCCCACTCTCCGTCTTGCTTGTGATGAGCTTCTCACTAATTCCCAGTCTCGAGTTTTTTCTGCTCTGTTCTCCCCACACTCGCAGCCTCCGTTTCCACCCCAGCCTTCAGGAATGGCCAGGTGGGCTGGTTTGCATGGGGTCAGGTGAGGCACGCTCTGGGCTTGGTGCGAGCTCCGGGTTGACTCTTCTGTATGGTGCTACTGCATGTCCCTTGGATTTCTCCATTGAGCACATCTAACAGCACTTCCCAGCCAGGGGCAAAGTGCGCCCTCAGGTCCACGATTACCTCTTCCTTTTCACTCAGGCACTCCCCCCCCCCCCCAACCACGTTGCTCCTGGACATAATTTTTATAGGCTTCTGGCCAGCATTTCTTCTCGAGTGGCAAGTGTGGTCAGCATGAAACACTGGACCATCCTGGCTCTCCGCTGTCTGTCGGGGCCAGTGTAGCCTCTTCCCACTGAAGCCGAGTTCCTGCACTGCTATCTCCGTGCCTTCCCTTAGAGTTTCACCTGTCGGTCAGTGCCAGGGCAGTGGGCTGGCTTCACAAACTCCCAGAAAGACGGGTCAGGGGCCCCATGTGGTTGGTCCCTTCAGCTTGTGGCAATGAGGAAGGAACACTCTTTTTGCTCCACAATGCAGACAAGGAAAATGTCACTCCAAGAACTTTCTCTGAAGAAGTCTCTTTTCTTTTCCAATGCTCACACATTTTTATACCCTTCTTGTGGGTTTATGATTAAGGTTTGGGATTGGTTTGGGCCTACTTCATCTTTGAGTCTTAACTCCTCCAACCATGCAACAGAAATTTTCCACCTATTTTTTCTCTTGGCCCTTTAGACCTCAATGAAAACAAGAGTCCTGTTTTAATATCCTTTTATCTTTTTTAAAATTTATTTTTATTTTTTTAAAAATTTAAATTTATGTATTTTAATTGGAGGATAATTACTTTACAATATTGTATTGGTTTTGCCATACATCAACATGCATCCGCCATGGGTGCACACGTGTTCCCCACCCTGAACCCCCCTCCCACCTCCCTCCTCATACCATCCCTCTGGGTCATCCCAGTGCACCAGCCCCAAGCATCCTGTATCCTGCATTGAACCTGGACTGGCGACTCGTTTCTTATATGATATTATACATGTTTAAAAGCCATTCTCCCAAATCATCCCACCCTCTCCCTCTCCCACAGAGTCCAAAAGACTGTTTTATACATCTGTGTCTCTTTTGCTCTCGCATACAGGGTTATCGTTACCATCTTTCTAAGTTCCATATATATGCATTAGTATACTGTGTTGGTGTTTTTCTTTCTGGCTTACTTCACTCTGTATAATAGGCTCTAGTTTCATCCACCTCATTAGAACTGATTCAAATGTATTACTTTTAATGGCTGAGTACTACTCCATTTATCATCCTATTGATATTCACAAAAAGAGTTTGGGTTTTTATCTTAGTAAAAGGAATGGTCCTTAAATTTGTTTCACAGGCACATCCTCAATAACTTCTCTTCATCTCTACCTCAGCCCTGCACAGAAATCACTCTTAAGAGGAAAAGGTGGATGGTTTGGGGTTGCCAGCTCCTTCAAAGGCTACCCTCAAGTAAGGGGCAGTGTTATTTCAACCAAATTAGACAGGGACAAGGAAGATAGGTGGAGGCTGCCAAACAGCATACCCACTGCCCAAGTCCTTCACTTATCATATTTATTACTTTACTCTCTTTATTCCCAGTGTGGGAATAGGTTGGGTCAATTAGGGAGGGATGGGCATTCTTGGGACCCTCAGATTCTTCCATGTTCTTGACACAGCTTTCTTAGCTGCTCCCTATATGGTCTCTGGTTCCATCTCTTTTGCAGCTGAGAAAGCTTTTACCTTTCCAGGAATCATGAATTCAAGCATCCCTGGCCACCGTCTAGCAGGGGAGAAGAACGCCCTGGTGGGGTTGATGGCTCCCACCACATCTGCTCTCTGTCCTTCCTCCTCCAGCTGCCCATCATTCTCCCTTATTGTGCGTTCCCATCTGATCACATTTCCCTCCATTGCTTTTTTTCCCCTGTTCCATCTTTAGATTTCTTCTTCCAACCTTTTTTTTTAATTTTTTTTTTTTTTTTGCCATTATAGCTCTAACATTTCTCTCTCTAAGCATTTTTTTTTTTTTTAATTACTTGTCTCTTCACTTCTTTCTTTCCAGTTTTCCAGAGTCAGGATCTGAGTGTTTGTCTCTTATCTTGCTCATCTAGTGTGTTTAAGACAAGGAGGGATGGCTGAAGCTTGAATTTGCTACAGGGACAATAAGGATATGGAAGGAAAGAGACAGGGCACCATTTCACCAGCCAAGAGACAAACAATTCAGTCAGATTTATCCTTCCCTGGAAAACTATCAGGGTAGCCCACTTCATATTCTTTCTTAGGTGTCCCAGCCCCTCTCCACCTCTGCACTTATTGATATTGTCTATGAGAAGAATGCAGAAGGCAATGGCACCCCACTCCAGTACTCTTGCCTGGAAAATCCCATGGACGGAGGAGCCTAGTAGGCTGCAGTCCATGGGATCCCTGTGAGTCAGACACAACTGAGCGACTTCACTTTCACTTTTCACTTTCATGCATTGGAGAAGGAAATGGCAACCCACTCCAGTGTTTTTGCCTGGAGAATCCCAGGGATGGGGGATCCTGGTGGGCTGCCGTCTATGGGGAAACACAGAGTCAGACACGACTGAAGTGACTAAACAGCAGCAGCAGCATGAGAAGAATGCTCTCTGAAGGGATCAAGTGCCTCATTCATCATCTTTATTCTCCAACTGGAACCAGCAAGAAATTACACACTTTTTCTTGATCCCCAGTGTTGTTTGTAAATTCCCGGAGAAATAACTCCTCAAAGAACACCAGACCCAGCCTCCCTTTCTGAAGTTAATCCTTCCCTTCTCAATAGTGTCTTACTCAGGGGGAAACCACACTTTGACTTCAAATCCCCAACACTACCAGAAGCTTGGCGTTAAACAAGGCTCAATAAGTGCTTGTTAACTAGAGTGATAAATTTATGTTAGATTTATTCTAAAATATTTTTGTGTATCTACTAAGATGAGAGAATCTAAAAGGAAAGGAGGGGAAAAAGTGGATGAATACTAGGCTGCTTTTTTAAGGCATAAACCCTATAGCTGGAGCCAGTTCGTTGAACAGTCCTGAGAGTGCTGTGGCTTCTCAGTCACCCTACATCTGCACTGTAAGGAGCCCCACAAAGGTGATTTTCTCCTGAAATAAATAAATCAGGACCAACCCCAGATCCCAGCTAGCCCAGATGGAAAGTCTGGTCCCATACTTTAGGATCGGGTGCTTATTATTGACCTGAATTGCGATGGGACCATTTTTTGAGCAATGCAAGATTTTTTTGTGCCACCCTCTTCCCCCATCCATAGCTTGCCGCAAGGAAATCTGGGTCAGACTACAGTTGAAGGTCTCTGGAATTGAGCCTAGCCTCAAAAAATATTTTGATAAAATTTCTGAAGCAGCAGACATCCTAGTGTGATTTACTAAGTACTGGATAGATGTTTATTGAAATGGGAAGAATGTACTCTAGGCCCTCCTATGACTGATGGCAAAACAAATACAGCTGTCTTCTACCTTGAGGAATCTTCTTATATAGTCATTGTATCAAGACTAAAAAGTAGAGAAGAAATGGTCCCCCATATGTCAGTGCTTTTGTTTTAAAGACCTGCCCAAAACTCAAGGTCATCTTTCAACTGTCTCCTCTCCCTACTACTGCATCAGAGGCTTATTTATCAGATGAAATGAGTCCAGAGGTCTGGCTCCCAGTACCAACCAGAACACAGGATCAGGACTTCATATGAGGCCAAAAGCTTGCAAACGACGGCACATTCATCTCTACTGCACCAGCCAAGAATCAGTTCCCTTGGGCCCCAGGGACCACATCACGGGCATCCACATCATGGGCATCCACTGGAAACCTCCTCTTGCCTTCATTTAGGGAAAAGAGGCAGTGACAGGTCTAGATGTGTTTTGGGAAGTGTCAGCACTGAGTTTAATACTGGATTTCAGAAGTAGGAGAAATAAACGCATTGGGGAATTTTCAGTGCTCCCAAGCTGTCTGACCCTCATTCAACCAAGTACTTATGTTTTCTTTGTTTGTTTCCACGTGTACCCTGCAAGAGGCTTCCTTGGGAGTGGGAGCATGTGATGGTGGTGGGGTGCATACCCATCCTTTCAGGCATGATGTGACCCACACCAGGGCCAGAATCCTTTCCTCCTCCCCTGTTTCTTCAAAAGCTTCCCATATCTGCCCTTTTTTTTTTTCACTCCTTCTTCCTGCTCCATCTCAGGGCTTTCCTCTGCTCCTTTGTCCATCAATGTGTGGGAAGGAGTTTGGGGTGCTAGGAATAATAGCCTCAGTGGAACAGGACATTGTAATTCCACTTCTGCTCTTTTGCCCTCTCTGAACCTTGTCAGGTTTCTGATAGAGAAGAAATCTCTTTGCATTCTGCTGATATTCTCTTATCTTTTTTTATCTTAATGTTGCTGCTCCCAGGGAGTGCTTCCTGTACTTTTGCTTTTTTTCTTATGTCATAACTTTTTGTTACATGATCTCAGCATCTTGTTGTCTTCTACATCTCTATCTGTATTGCTACCTCTCTATGCTATCAGATTTCCCCCTTCTGGTGAGGACATTTTTACCTTTTCTTTCCTGGAAAGGAAAGACACAAGGAAAACTGAGGTGGGGTCAGAAAGCAGGGGTGGAATTGGACACCACATGGATATTCTTCTCAGTGTGTGCTCCAGCAAACCCGCTTAGGGATTGGTGCAAGGGGGAATGAATTTTTTTTTTTGCCTATGGTGATATTCCATCCCTCTGGTCTCTCCTGGCTTTGCATCCTTGATTACACTTCTCTTTTACAATAGTCACTATTTAACTGACACTTTCATGAAACCACCATGAAATCAGGGCTTCCCTGGTGGGTTATATGGTAAAGAATCTGTCTGCAATGTGGGAGACCCAGGTTTAGTATCTGGATCAGGAAGATCCCCTGGAGGAGGGCATGGCAACCCACTCCAGTATTCTTGCCTGGAGAATTCCATGAACAGAGGTGCCTGGAGGACTACAGTCCCTGGGGTGGCAGAGAGTTGGACAGGACTGAGCGAGAAACATTGCCGCTTTCACTTTCATGAAACCACATCTTCTGACCTTCCTCCCACCTAGCTTTCTGCCTTCCAGCTAGAAACTCTGATAAGACAGCTTACCACCTCTCCAACTATAGATCCCACATTTAGAAACCCTGAATCCTTTGAAACTTCTCTGCTTCCTATAAGTCTGAGGGAGCATCTGTTTTGTCAGCAGGCTTCTTCTTAGTGGTTCCTTAAAACCAACCCCAGCCTTTCATGACCTAGTGTCTTCAAGGATTTCTTCTATTTCCCGTTAAAGAGACTGACTTCCTATATTTTAAACTCAATCTCACCTTTAGTGTCATGGAAAATACTGAAGGTTAGTGGATAAGATTAAGTGCTTTTAGAGGAAAAGACATTGTTTCTCATTCATTGTTATATCCCAAGACTTATTTGAGTATCTGAATATTTGCATTTCCGTGGGTGTGTTTTGAATGGAATTAGTATTCAATTTCCAAGTGTTTTATGTTATACAAGAAACCAGAACATATACAGCAGCTTGGGAGGCAAGAAATGGTAAAGAAGCCAGGAAAAGAAAGCGGGGAATATGAATCCATGAATTCTAGAAAGGACTGGATGGGTATTAGCTTCTGTGTGTCCGAGCACCCGCAAATGAGGAATTCTAATAGATTCCAGACAACATGAGCCAGTCAGTGACTCAGAGGTGGCAGGAGTTCCCAGAAGGTAATGTCTTCCCAAGCAGGTGTAGCCAGAACTACAGATCAAGACAAACCCCTATAGCCCTTTGCTAAGTTTAATAACAAATGCATGTGTTAAAATGTACAGATTTACATAAACGGTTGTGGGAAAGAACAGAGTCCACAAATGCTCCCTTCAAAATAGGCGTCCTCTCTTATTTGCAACACCAGGCCACATCAGTCAAAGATGCAGGATTCCCAGGTGCCCAGGGCAGCAGGTTGCTGTCCAGGGGCTCAGTGGGAGCAAAGTCCTGCTGGAAGAACCAATCCAAAGGAGACAGGTGGGAATGAAGTCTGGATGGTTGAAATCCAGGATGGGGGTTAGGGGAAGCAATCCTGAGCAAAGAGAAGGGTGGGGTAAAAGGAGGGTGGCTGGTGAAGGCACCTGCAACAAAACTACTTTCTTCAGAACAACCCAACTTTGCCTTGTCTTTCTTAGGGCGCTATACCAATAGGCCATTTGATAATTCCCCAGGATATGGGAATAGGCTTATGCCCCAACTATGGTTGGAAAGCCATTCTTTGTCCCACCCTGGGGCAGACAGCCTACCGCACTTCCTGGTAGGATATATGTCCCTTCCAGGAGTAAAGGGAAATCAAGACTGGACCTAAATACTATGGTTCTCCCCCAGGGGTGGTGGGGCCCTAGTCCAAGTCCATTTGTTTTGGGAATGCCTATTTTGAAGGGAGAATCTGTGGGTCGTGGTCAGTTTTTTTCTCTTCAGTACCTAATCCAGGCTCCGGCCTGGCTGAGAACCACATCAGAATGAAGATCTCAAGGGAACAGCCCAGAGGCCTGGCACCTGGATTCACAAGAGCTTGGAGTACCCCCATTAATCCTTCCCCCAACCACAGCCCTCCAACTCTGCCCCATACCCTCCCCTCCAACCTAAACACACACCCTGCAGTGTGGGCAGCCTAGGGCCAGACAGTAGCAGCCTTGGCCCCTCCTTTTTTGTGAAACACCTCCTTTCTAGTCTTTGCCTTCTGGGCAGACTTGTGATGCTCTTGCTTTGTGGACTCCATCTTCCCCAGAAACTTAAGCTGACAATCAGGAGGAGGAACAGACAAGTCAGACAGCAGTTTGTTCCTAAATGCCTGGCCATCGCTGCATTTCCAGAAAACTTCTCTTTCCAAAGCACGATTGCAACATGCATTTGTTGAAAGAGAAAACTTGGCTCCCTCCCCATCCATCCCCCCAGTACCTGGTTCTGCCTTCCCTGGTCTGTGCCCTCTCTCCCTCCACCCTCCCCGTGACTACACCAACCTCTGCTCCCTCTCCATGCCTCTGCTCTGCTTCTTTTCTCTCAGGATCCATCTCCCCACCCTTTCTGCTGCTCTTCTCTATTTCTTTCCCTACTTCCTCTTGTCTCAGAATAGTGTATATCCTGTGTCTGTGTTAGTCCACTTAAAAAAAAAAAAAAAACAACTAAGAAAAAATTGTCTCCAGGTTGACAAAATAGGGACCACAAGGATGTTCGAAGAGGAAAAAAGGACACAGCCACCTTCTTTCTGCTCCTGGTTCTTTTCTTGATTCACTTGCCAGGTGGCCCTCATTTCCCCTTTCCCTTATTAGATGGGCTTCCCTTGTAGCTCAGTTGGTAGAGAATCTGTCTGCAATGCAGGAGACCCAAATTCGATTCCTGGGTCCTGAAGATGACCTGGAGAAGGAAATGGCAATCCATTCCAGTATTCTTGCCTGGAGAATCCCACAGACAGAGCTTGATGGGCTACAGTCTATGGGGTTGCAAGAGTCGGACATGACTTGGCAACTAAACTGCCACCACCTCATTAGATGCTTCCAGTCTCCACAGCCTGGAAAGGGACAGTTCTTTAGGGACGAGTTCCTTCCCCATCCCACTCAACTCTCTGGTTCTTCAGCTGGAAAGAGTAAAGTGCTCCTGATCCAACCGTGTATGTCAACCCCTTAAACCTGGGTCCAGGAAAACCTTCCCTGCCCCCCTCCACACTTTCCTGACTCATTGTTCCCAGGTTGGTCTGAAGACAGACCAATGACCTCAAAACAGCGCTGCCATCGGCGTTCCCAGGCCCTGCAATTTTTTATTATGACTTCTTCAGTGAAGCCAGGGTTCTCAGAGTTGGGGCATCAGGGGCCTACATTCACCCTATAACCACAGGGTCATATGATTATACACTTGCCTATCTTCCCTTCTCAGACTGTGAGTTGATTGAAGGCAAGATGTTCTTGTAAGGCAAGGACTCAGGTCCTTTTCTAAATTTCAGCAAATTTATTAATAGAAGTCTGTAGGATATCCTAGAGGAAACACATCTCTTGAGGTTAGCTGAGTTCAGAGGCCGTTGGTTAAGGGAAAGCCTGTGAAGACTGAAGAGCAGTCCTAGTCCAAGACCTCAGTTCTGATTCCTTGGTTTATTTAATGCAATTGTGATTTGGGGCATTTCCTAAATGATCTGCTTCTTCCCCCTAGGAGAACTGTACCTGGGACCAACTTCAAAAGCTTTATTAGTTTTTGATTCTTAAGCCTACCTGGATATCAGGAGGGAGTAAAGTGAGAAAGTTCCAGGGTTAAGACTTTTCATGTAAGTCTCTTACAATATAAGGTTTCCCCATATCCCTGGGTCCTTTGGCATTAAGATAAAACTTTCTTGGGGGAATAAATCCATCCAAGCACCATCACCTTTTGCTTCTGAGTGTTGCATTACTATTTATGCAAGCATCATGAGAGAAGAGTTGGTGGGACAGGGCGGAAGGAAAGTAAATCTACTTTCTCAGCCTCTTTAGGAAGGAGAGCCAGTCAGGAGCAAGGAAGGGGGAAGGGGAAGAAGGAGGACTATGTCCCAAGTGGCTTGGGCCAGCAATCCCGGCAGGACCTGATAAGTCTAGGTGCCACCATACAAGTTCAAGCTGGAGATGAGCTTAACCAAGGCGTCCAGAAGCCTAAGGGGTGGGCAGGGCTGTGGGTCTGGCTTTTAAGAGCAGCAGCAGGGTCCAGGACTCCTTAGGCCCAGGGCATCTGGCCCTTGGTGGGGAGGGAAACCTTGCCGAGACAGAGAAGGAGAGGAAGCAACACAGAGAGGAAAAACAAGAGTGGTGGTGGGAGATAAGGTCAGAGGAGAATGTGTCAGGGCCTTAGAGGTGCCAACAAGTTTCCCCTCCCCACCAAGGGCCAGAGAGCCCCTCCTCATAGATGGAGGAGGGTCTGGGGCCACTAGGGGAAGCGGCTGGCCACACTCCGCCCCAGGTGGCCAGCTCTCCAGGAGCATCATCAAATTGTTCTGAATTTCGTGGTTCAAAAAGACAAAACGAGGAATGAGGAGCTTCCAGAGGAGCATGGCTCAGGGAGCTTTTCCAGGTTCTTCTGGAATGGGGTCAGCAAGATTTTGTGGGATTCACAGATACGTGAGCTAACTTCCCTTCTTACAGGGTGATTCCTCTCCTTGGCTACTAATCGCCAAGTGAGGCCAGATGAACTAACAAGTTTGAAGAGGAGAAGGAAAGAAACTCAGGACTGAAGGACTGGCTGGATAGAAAATCACTACTGTCCTCTTTGAGTGAAACTATGCACCAGCCAAGACTCTCGGTTAGCTGACCCTGTTGCGCCCACCTGCGGGAATTGTTGGCAAAGACATGTGGAGTACAGGAGATTATTTTTTGTGTTAGTTTTCTCTGAGTAGATGTATCAACTTGGGGGTGGGGGTTGGGGTGGGATAGAACTAGGGATCACTTATGTCTGAGTCATCAGCGTCAGCCTGCCTTTGTAGCTGACTTCATTCTCAGCATGTCAATCTGCCCTTTCTCACTAGGGAGGGAGGGTACTGGAACACAGGAACTTTGCCTCATTCATCTTTGTATCACCACTACCCAGCAAAGGTCCAGAAACATTTGATACAGCAGTGGGCTTATGGGTGGGTGGGTGCGTTCCTGAACAGATATCAGAAGATAGCGGCAACAGGGAAATCAAAAGGGAAGTGAGGCCAGAACTGCCCCTCTGCCCAGGGCCTGGCGCTGGGGAGTTGGGTTGGCTGGGACCGTCTTCTGAAGGAATCTTTCCACAAAATCCTAGGTCCCAGGTCTGCTGGGTCCCTACCTGTGAGCATGTTCCAACAGTGACACCAGAGTTAGGCATCCCCGTGCCCCTGCCTGGAGAAAAACCTGAATCCAGCTGTTCCCCACTTGGCTGACAGTCGCTGAGGCACACCGAACGTCATTGAACACCGTCCTTGAGACCCTATCCCTCCCCGTCAGGGCACATGGTTCCTTCGCTGTTCATGGCCTGTCTCCATCTCCACCTTGGGGCCACAGGGTCAAGTGGGCAGGAAGACCACTGGAGGGCCCCAGGAGGAGTCCCCCCATTGCTGGGGGTTGGGAAGGGACAGTGGCGATTGCTCCTGCCCGGGTTTCCTGAGCAGGCTGGCAGGGCTGTCTTGTGGGGGACACAGCCCCAGCACCCATCTCTCCTGCCAGTTCCCGGCCTCGTCTGAAGTAAATTGTGGCATCTCCCTCAGAAGAGGCAGCCCAACTTCCTGCTGAGTCTGGAGCCATGGCTAGATCTGAGACCTGACTTTCTCTGGAGCTCCCCTGCAGGGGTGACCTAGGCTGGCATTCTGAGGGGCTCAGAAAGGCTCTCAAGCCTGACCACACCACTCGCCCCCAGAGCTTTAAACTGGATCCTTAACCCTCCACCATTATGGAGCTGTTTCCTGGTCACTGGACTGATTACTGACAAGCTGTACGTTCTTTCTGGCAAGGATGCTCATTTCCCATCCTTCCACCCTACTTTACCTGGTCCTTTCCCCTTCCTTGGTTTGTAGGCTCTTGGTGGGTTGGGGATCATGGAAAAAAAGAGAGAGAGGCACTTTAGGGTTGTCTGGCCTCCTCTGTCTTGCTCTGTTTGTTCCCTTAGCTTTTACCCTCTGCTTCTGTCTCCCCCTCCCTCCCCTCAGGGGTGACCTGGAACAGGAAGCCATCTCACAGGCCCCGGGTCCAGCCCTCCAGCCCTGGTCAGTCAAGTCAGTGCTTTAGCAACACAACTTCAGCAGTGCTGTGCCCGCCTGGCCCTGCTGACCCCGCGTCTCCACCCTGCGGCCCCTCCATCTAACCACCCCTCCAACGCCTCCGCTCTGCGTCACATCGCTTCCCTCCCCTACAGCTTCAGGACACCATCTTGCCAGAGATTCTCTTTTGTCTACTTTATCTCTGTAAACTTCTCCATCCTACCCCCACCCTGGACCCTGTGCCCTTCCCCTCCTTTTCTCCCTTGCCCTTTCCACTCTGTTTTCACAAGAATGGGGGCTCGGGGAGGGGAGAAGCCCGCACCTGGCAGACACAGCCTCCACCCTCTGGGCTCCTCTCTGCCCAAGGCGGGGGCTCAGAAGCTGTGGGTGCCCCCTGGGCCAGGTGCCCCCTTGGTGCAGCTCCCCACCTTGCTACCAATCCTGCTTCTGGTAGACGGTGGCCACCCTATATATTCTCTCCATATAATTGTATGTATTTGTGTATATACACAATATATATCTGAGGACCCATTAGTCGAAGTGGCATGTTTGGGCAGGCCTCCAAAAGCTATCCAGTTGCATCTCTGAGCCCTGTTTCCCCCAGGACAGGTGGGAGCCTCATGGTTCCTCCCTTCAGGTCGCAGAGCTGTGATCTTCCTGCTGGAGAGCAGGACAGTGAATGCGGGGCAGTGGGAGGAACCAGGCTTTAAAGCCTCCCCACCCCCAACCCCCATCCAGAGACAGTTGCTTCCGTTGGGAATTCCAGGGAGGCCCAGCAGGGTTGTCAGTTGGCCTAAAGAGCGACCCCTTCTCCATGTGGTTGGATGTGGAACTCTCCAGGAGCAAGAGCTTCTGAATGGCCTGGGCAGACCTCTTGCTCAGAGACGGCTGCTCTGACCCTGCTCAGAGCCACTAAGCCCCTTCCTGGCCTTGGGGCTTCTTCTGGCAGCCAGGGCGTTAGGGAAAGAAGGGCAGGAGGGGCTGCTTAGGCTGGGATTTCAGGGGCCTGGGAGAGCCCCTTCTTTTGCCAAGAGACTCCTGCCTCCCTCCAGAAGCTGTCTGTCCCAAAGGTCTGACGTCCTAGCATTAAACATGCCTTCCCTGGGTGAAGGCCTGACTCATATTAAGTGACCATTATGTTGTGGAAAAGAAACATTTCAAGCTGCCAGCATTCCTTAGTGATCTGCCGTGGGCTGTCAGGACTCCCTTCAGACCAGAGGCTGGGGTCAAGCTGGAGGGGTGTTGGGGGCCAAAGACCCTGCCTAGTGCGCCTGCGCTGGAAGGGCTGGACCTGGTCTGAACGCACCTGCTGAAGAGCTCCCAGGTGGGCTCAGAGGGTCGCAGCCCGGGGTGCGACCCCCCAGGGTGAAGACCCTTCCGCAGAGGTAGGAGTCCCGGGGCCAGAGGCAGGGCCAGGGGGCTCTGGCTCCCAATGGACTCCTAACTGGGAGAGACAGCCTGTCCTGCCGGCCTGGTTCTCTCCCCCATCGGCGCTCCCAGCCACAGTTCCCAGAAGCTGGGCCGTGTCCCTGCAGCTGGAGGCCTGCAAGGTTGGGCCTGGAGTAGCTGCCACCCGGGCTGGCAGGGAGGACGAGGACATCGCTTGTCAGGAAATCTCTCTTGCCCTGTGCGCCCCTCCCTTCCCCGTCCAGGGCTGCACATCTGCATCCTCAGCGGCTCCTTCCCTGAGATGTTATGTCTGCTCCTCTCAGGAGCTGCAGGGCAGAGGAGACACCACAAGGAACGGTCAGCTCTGCACACTGAGCCTTCTCCCTCTCTCCAGCCCCTGGTTCCACTCACCAGTCCCCAACCCCTAGTCCTAGGCAGTCTCCCCAGCTTCTGTGTCTCTCTCTCTCTGCCTCTGAACACCTCCCATCACCTTGTCTCTTTCCCTGGAGGTCACTGAGATCTCTCTGCAGCTTCCCAACAGCATGGGTTGACAAGTGTGTGGAGAAGATGACACACGTTGTCCCCAAGACAGAAGAAGGGGCCTTGGCCAAACACCCTGGTACCCTCAAGTGCTCCTCGTAAAATCCTCTCCACCTGGGCCAGAAGTGAGAGAGTTCAGGAAGCACTGCTCCAGTGCTCACTTCCTCTTTTTCTTCCCTCTCCACCAGATGGATGCTTTGTGTGCATTTTGTACATATCTGTACACATTATATACAATGTGTTGATTTCTGCCTCTTATACCCTCTTTGCTTTGTTTTGTTATATATATATTTAATTTTGATCACAAGGAAGATTGGACCTCAAGTCATGCAAGGAGCCAAGAGGCTCAAGGAGGAGGACCCCACCTGATTCCACTCAGGTGCCTATCTCAGTGACTCGGTGATGAGGAGACACTTGTTTCTTCTGTGCTACTATCCCTGAGTGTCAGGAACCGCGGTGCTGGGACCGCCCTGACACTGAGTTTGTTGGTCATCCCGAAGGGAATGAAGGATGCAGGGCATCGGGTTCTTGTCCTTTTGTACTTCCTTCTTGTCCTCAACAGGAAATGGAAGGTGAGTGCCCATGGGACCCCACCCCAGGCCCACCGAGTTGGCTCCAGTCCTGCTGATGCCACGGCCTCCTCCCCCACTTCTTTAGCTGGTCCCCACCGAGAACACTGCTCCCAAACTTCTCGGGACATAGCACTAGATCCGGACTGTTTCATCCATCGTGTGTGCTCAGGACCAACTTCTCCCCATATGGACTCTTCTCAATCCCAGTTTTGGGTTACACCCTCTTAATTGACTTTGTATCTGCTCCTCTCATGCTCTGGAGGGCAGGACACTGTTCCCCATGCGTTTCTAGATCCCTAGGACTCAGCTCAGAACTTGCCACACGTGTTCAGCACAATCCTTTTGGAATAAAAATATTTCTTGGTGGTGTACACAGATGTTGCACTCCTTTTCTGATTTCACGTGTAAGGAAGTGGCAAGCTTGGGACTGGCCCAGGGTGCTTAGAAGAAGAACGAGGGTGGAGCTGACAGTGAGCCAGGCCTGCTGTGTGTGCAGGCTGCGATGGGGGGACCAAGTCTGCCTGATGAGGTGTTCAGACTCAGCACACACCAGACCTGAGGGCACTTGATGAATGTCAGGTTTGAGGACTATTAGAGGCCCTGAAGCCACCAGTTGTGAATAGCTGTTCTTATTAAGTTGTTAAGTCCTGTCTGATGCTGAGCCCCAATAGACTGTAGCCCACCAGGCTCCTCTGTCCCTGGGATTCTCCAGCCAAGAATACTGGAGTGGGTTGCCATTCTCTTCTCTGGGGGATCTTCTCCACCCAGGGATTGAATCCGCTTGTTCTGCACTGCAGGCAGATCCTTTACTGCTGAACCACCAGCTGTGAGTTGTAGTTGTTGGTAAAACACTGGAAAAATATGAATCCCTTCAGATTCTGATCAAAATGTCTGTAACTACTTAATAAGGCCAGAGGAATTGCTGCAGACACACGTCTGTAGCTTAAAAAAAAATTGTCAACCCATTTTCTGTATCCATCCTCATGCTATACTGCTTCATTTGGTGAAAAGATATTTCTAGGCCAGGTTTCTAGTTATGGCATCAAAAGCTAGACTCAGAAACTGTTCCTGGGACTTCAGCTGCACACATTTCTGGGTGAGGCTAAAATGTGAGGAAATTCCCTTCTCCAGTGAATGGTCATGGGTGTCACGCGTGTGTCTGCACAAGTGTGGTTTCTGTTGATAAGCATCAGTGTGTTGGTGTCAATGCTCTCCACACAACTGAAGCCACAATGTGGTTATATCTATTGTCTCTGCTACCAGAGATGGCCCAGGAATTTCCTCTATTAAGTTCAGTCGCTCAGTCGTGTCTGACTCTGCGACCCCATGGACTGCAGGAGGCCAGGCCTCCTTGTCCATCACCAACCCCTGGAGTTCACTCAGACTTGTATCCATTGAGGCAGTGATGCCATCCAACCATCTCATCCTCTGTCATCCCCTTCTTCTCCCATCTTCAATCTTTCCCAACATCAGGGTCTTTTCCAGTGAGTCAGTTCTTTGCATCAGGTGGCCAAATTATTGGAGTTTTTAGGATGGACTGGTTGGATCTCCTTGCAGTCCAAGGGACTCTCAAGAGTCTTCTCCAATACCACAGTTCGAAAGTATCAATTCCTTGGCTCTCAGCTTTCTTTATAGTCCAACTCTCACATCCATAATGACTACTGGAAAAACCATAGCCTAGACTAAACTATAAAACTCCTCATCAAATCCTCCCAACTCAGGTCACACCCTTTTGAGAGACAAGAGCCCAGAGTGTCCCCACTCTGCCTGTCAAAGCCAAAAAGCTTTTCTTTTCTGCTTCACCCAAAACTCTGTCTCTGAGATTTGACTTCGCACTGGTGCCCAGAGGCCGACTTTTTGGCATCAGACTCTTGAGAAGTGAAATATTTCCTGCCACAGTAGTAAACAAGGATGTCACAGTCATTAAAGATTATAGCCCTCCAATGTGAGCTGGTGAGCCCTAAGGGCACTCAGGAATGAGAAGAATACCTGCCATCTAGCAACCATCAGATTACAGCCACTCCCTGTGGTGAGCCCCGAGGGACTCAGGACCTGAAAACAAGGTCCTGGCCCTAGATGGCTGTTGATGATATGTTAGTTGCTCAGCAGTGTCTGACTCTGTGACCCAATTTACTGTAACCCATCAGGCTCTCCTCTCCAAGGAACTCTCCAGGCAAGAATACTGGAGTGGGTAGCCATTCCCTTCTCCAGGGGATCTTCCCAACCCAGGGATCACACCTGGGTCTCTCGTGTTGCAGCAGACTCTTTACTAGGGAAAGCCCTCAGATTGCTGAAGTATGTGTCAAAAGAATCATTTCAGTGAGCCCAGACTCTTATATCTTTCCACACATAGAAAAGTGCTAAGTTCCTTATATTGAAATATTTGATTTTCTTTCATTAATTAGCAATAACATGATATTCAGACCACCTGCCCTTTGTTGCAAACTTCTATATAACCTGACTTCCCCACCTCATCAGAGCAATTATCTTGGGGTCACCTGAGATGCTGTTTTCTAGGCAAACAAAAAGTCCTAAAAATTCCCACCAAATAAAATATAATCTCAACTTTTAGGTTGCAAAAATTTTTTAAGTTAGTATTCTCATTGCACCAGAAGACAGTAAGAAAGGTCAAAAGCAATTTCTACAGTCAAAAGACTCAGGATCAAATTCCAGCTTTTCTGTGTGCTTGCTGTGTGATTTCTAAACCTCAGTTTGCTGACCAATTAAATTGGGATAAATATCAAACTTCTGTTTTCTGAATAAATGTGTCAAAGTGTGTAGAGTTCTTGTCATATCCTAGAACATACTTTTCCAATACATGATCATAGTCTTTATTCATGCTGGACAGTGAGTTTGATGGCAAGACAAAAATCTTTATCATCTAATAAGGGCCTGGCTCACGGAAGATTGTAAAAAGTTATTTGCTGGATGAATGACCAAATAAACACTTTAATCCATCTCCCAATTTCTGGATCTTTCCTCCCCCAAATTAGATTATTCTCTGTACTAAACATCTTCATCCAGAGCCTGTGTTCCCCTCTGAATATGTATATTTCCCTGAAACCACTGGTTTTTCCTTGATTGTATGTCAAACTATATGGGGAAGCTTGAAGTAGCTAGCGGAATTGTCTCATGCCACCTGTCATAAGCCCAACAATATACACATTCCATGTTTGTTTTATGATTTTATGATTTTCTAATTATCTGAATGCACATAGTTAATCTCCATAATTCTGGTTTTATGGCAAAGTTATTCACATACGAACCATAAGCTTTTCTGCTTGTGATTTGGCATCTGTGCTAACGAGAGACTATGAGATCATAAAAGCTAGCAAAGTGACCAAAAGCTGAAACATCATACTATCCAATATTCTGGAGCACCACGCAAGTGGTACACACAGCCTAACACAAATATAGCCTCTTCTCTACTTCTTAAAACTGTATTTTATCTTATTTATTGTGTCTTATCCATTTCTGTATAAGAAATTATCACAAAATCCCCCATTTAAGATGGCACCCATCTATTATCTTACAGTTCCTGTGGATTAGGGATTTGGGCATGGCTTAGCTGGTCCTCTGGCTTTAACAGTGAAGGTGATGACCTGGGTGGGGCCACCTTTTGAGATTCAACTCTGAAAGGACTTAACTCCAAGCTCAGATGGTGTGAGAAGAATTCAGCCGTTTGCTCAGGGCTGTTGACTGGAGGATGCCTCCTAGCTCCTTGTAACATGGGACTTTCCCTAAGAAGTCTTAACCATCAGAGGCTGCAAGGCAGAGGTTCAACAGAGCCTGCTAGCAAGAAGCAAGTCCCAATCTCAGGTAACACTGTCAGGAAACTGACATCCCATCACCTGCACTTCATTCCATAGCTTAGAAACAAGGTCCCGTCCACACTCAAGGAACAGGAATCATATAAGGTATAGTGGGGGAGGGTGTGATTTCCGTGGTTCTGTCTAGTCGCAACAAAGATTTGAAGCGACCAGCATTATAGCCCTCTTGACAGACCAGAGTTACAGCTCAGTTTGATTTAGAAAATAAAGGAAGATACATCCTCGAGGTGTGAGGCATGCTGACCCAAAAGACATGAAGAGAAGAGAGGCCCCCCAGCCCAATTTTGGCTCCTCTTTTTATATGTTTTTTCTCTTCCCCCTGGGCCTGCCCTATGTCAATTGGGCTGGCCAGCTGGGCTGTTTGTTCTACCTGAGGTCCTCACTCCAGTCCTCAGACCTTCCTTTGTTCTATTTTCACGGGCTTTCCCCTTCCTTGTCTTTTTTTTTTTTTAATTTTATTTTATTTTTAAACTTTACATAACTGTATTAGTTTTGCCAAATATCAAAATGAATCTGCCACAGGTATACATGTGTTCCCCATACCGAACCCCCCTCCCTCCTCCCTCCCCATTCCACCCCTCTGGGTCGTCCCAGTGCACCAGCCCCAAGCATCCAGTATCGTGCATCGAACCTGGACTGGCAACTCGTTTCATACATGATATAGCCACTGCCATTTGGACTCCTTTTTCCTATTTTAACTAGCCAACAATGTGAACACCAGGAGGTGGCTCGCTGAGTCCACCTAACAGCCTCCCAGCCACAGTACCCAAAGGATGGATTTTAAGTGTGCACGTGGTCCATAACAGTCCATATTAACTCACACTGTTTTCACAGTCAAGTCAAAAGAATACAACAAGATCAGCTATATGTAACACATTACCATTTTCTGCTGTGAGAAAGTTACTGAAGGTATGCTCCTTGTCACCAGTCAGTGTTCCTGCATAAGGTTCCATGGAGAAACTGCTTTGAAATTTACTTCTGGGAAAGACTAGTTCTTGTTGCTAAGTCATGTCTGACTCTTTTGCAACCACATGGACTATAGCCCTCCAGGCTCCTTTGTCCGTGGGATTCTCCAGGCAGGAATATTGGAGTAGGTTGCCATTTCCTTTTCCAGAGGATCTTCCCAACCCAGGGATTGAACCCACATCTCCTGCATTGGCAGCCTGGTTCTTTACCACTGAGCCACTAGAAAAGCCCTAGGAATGTTTGGACTTTCCTGTAAACCAGAAGTTTTAACTTTTCTTCTAAAATTAATGACCATCAGTTATTTCTTACATTGATCCTCTGGATGCTTACTTATAATAACTATCTCCTTTAATTTCTATTTCATATATATTTCCTGACCTGGACTTTTTTTTTCTTGCATGAGTTATTTTCATTTGTGTTTTTTAGCTATGTTATTACATATACTCTTATTGAAGCCACCTAAATGAAGTGTGGTTTAAATAGATACGACAGCAATTAAGTGGCCTTTATTCTCAAAGACCAACATGGTCAATACATGATAGAATTGTATTTCAAGACATCTTTCTGTCCATTATATAAGATATCTAAATGTTCTGTATTTTATCTATTTTTTTTTTATAAGTGAGAAGACTTGGTAGAAAGACTTTTAAAAATTAGTTTAGAATATCTCAAAAAAAGTCATTACAGTGGATTCTAGGTTAAAACTCATTTTTAAAGTTGGTTTATTTGAAACTGGATTTTGGAGAATAGGTAATAACTGGGATCTTAATTTGGACACAAAGCACAAAGAAGATATGAAAAACACAGCATTTAAGAAAACTTACAAACGCTATATTAAGGGCCACAGAAGAGGTGATCCAGTTTCCCAGGTGGCTGTGTGGTAAAGAATCCACCTGCCAATGCAGAAAACACAGGTTCAATCCTTGGGTTGGGAAGATCCCCTGGAGGAAGAAATGGCAACACACGTCAGGATTCTTGCCTGGGAAATCCCATGGATGAAGGAGCCTGGAGAGCTACAGTCCATGAAATAGCTCAACTGGAATTCCATCACCTCCACTAACTGGGTTCATAGTGATGCTTCCTAAGGCCCACTTGACTTCACATTCCAGGATGTGTTCACATTCCAGGATGATAAAACAAGGTTTATGCTCACACTATCTCAAAGTGTGATAGCTATCAGACTCACTGTTAATGTTTGAAGAGACCAGCCCATATCTTTCTCTATTATACTTTCAGTCAGTTCAGTTCAGTTGCTCAGTTGTGTCCGACTCTTTGCAACCCCATGAATTGCAGCATGCCAGGCCTCCCTGTCCATCACCAACTCCCAGAGTTTACTCAAACTCTTGTCCATTGAGTCGTTCATGGCATCCAACCATCTCATCCTCTATTGTCCCCTCCTCCTCTCATCCTCAATCTTTCCCAGCATCAGGGTCTTTTTAAATGAGTCAGTTCTTCGCATCAGGAGTTTCAGCTTCCAAATCAGTCCTTCTAATGAATATTCAGGAACTGATTTCCTTTAGGGTTGACTTGTTGGATCTCCTTGCAGTCCAAGGGACTCTCCAGAGTCTTCTCCAACACCACAGCTCAAAAGCGTCAATTCTTTGGTGCTCAGCTCTCTTTATAGAAAACTTTATACTTTAAAGTTATATTTTACAAACTATTTCTCAATGATTGTTTTCTCTCTAAGCCCACTTAGGTTACCTTTGTACTCAGAAACATGCAGAGAAAGGTTCACAAGCTTCACCAGATGCCAGAGGGGCAAATCACATGGGTGTTGAAAACTGTTGCAGGCTTAGACTGAGAGCAGCAAGCTCCACGGACCTCTCTCTCAGAGAGGACAGCTAGTATGAGGGCCAGACTCGGAGTGGCCCACCCTGTAGGCGAGACATTTCAACCCCTTTTGCCGCTTCCCTGTGGAAGAAAGAGTCGTCTTGGGAAAGTAAGGAGCTTGAAGAAGTTGACTGCTGATCAGATCTGGAGTTGAGCACCCATGTGCCTTGCCCCTTTGTTTTTGCATTCTCTCCACTACGTCTGCCTTGTATCCATTCAGATCTCTCTCGCTCTGCCATTTATGTCCTGTATGGCCTTCAACCTTGGTGCGTGGGTCCTGCTGTCCTGTTTCCTGCTCTGATCACCATGAACCCCCGCACTTTGCTTCCTCTGCCTCTCCTCCCGCCCTTCCCAACCGCCTAAGCCCTTCCCCTTCACTTCCTGGATTTCACAGTCCATCATCTGCAAAACTCTCCATGCTCCCTCTTTCTTCTTGGTGTGCTTGCTTTGCTTTTAGTTTAGTTTTTTTTTTTAATCCAAATTTCAATCAAGGATCATGGATTACAGATGTCTTGAATTTCTGCCACTGAGTGAGTAGTTCTTCAAGAAATGGCCTTAGTTGGTTGCGCCTCCATCTCACATTTCTGAAAGTGGGGGTTATTGATAATGACTGCTGTACAGGGTTGTTAACAAACAGAAGACACACCAAAGTGCTTTAGAAACTGTGATATAAGTGCAGACAGTTACTATTCTAATTTTTATGGAGAGATTTGCAGTCGAGTTTTAAATTTTATTCTTACTTGCATCTCTGGTGTTCAGCAGAGTGCTGGACTGACATCAGTGTGGTGACTCAATGTCTGGATCAGTGAATATGGCAGCAAGACAAGTCCCCATAACAGACTCCAGGAAAGGAATCCACAGCTGTCAGATATGTGGACAGTGTTGTGTCGCATTGACCTTGTCCAAAGCCGAGATTCCATCTGGGTATTTTAATTTCATTTCTAATCTGGAGGTCAGCACTCATTTTTCTCAGTTTTTCACTTTTGTGATGGAATCAGAATTAGTAAAGCATGCTTTTTCTGTCACTTTGGAAAAGAACCAAACCTAAATCAGATCTTTAATTAATGATTTAAGTAAATAGTATTTATTATTAATTCTGCCCTCTCCCCATTTTCATTCTTCTTTTAAAAATCCATCATTACATAAAATGTCTAGGTATTTTATAATATCTGCCTCATATATTTATGATTATCAGTTCAGACTGACATGTCATTCCAGTTAAACCAGTTTGCAGATGCACTTCATCTTTTGATAGATAGATTGCCTCTGCCTGATGTTAGAACCCTTACAGTCTAATGTTTTGTTATGGGGGTGGGGGAGAGGCAAGGAAACTGATATTCATGAAACACCTTTAGTACACCATCTCCTTTACACACACTGTCACCTTTTACTCACTGCAAGACTAGATGTAGCCTGTGTGTTGCCTGTTTGTACACCGGCTGGAGGTCGCATGGCTAAGAAGGTGGGCTAGCGTCCATGCTGCTCCCACTCTACCTGACTCGCTTCTGGAGAGTGACTAGAGGCGTGTGTGCATTCGTGCGTGCTCAGTAGTGTTGAGCTCTGCCACCCCATGGACTGCAGCCTGCCAAGCTCTTCTGTCCATGGAATTTTCCAAGCAAGAATACTGGAGAGGGTCGCTAAGAGGCATAGGTCTCCCAGATTCTGTGTAAGACTGAGCAGATAGCAGGGTATCTACTTCCCCAGCAAGCCACCACATGAATTACATGTACACATTCTGTAGGAAGCTTTTGATCAGATAACACCTTGACTGTAATCCGATAACATTCAGATTACAGATTGGGTTTTATCCTCACTCTTGGTTCATTTCATTGTATGGAATTATGACCCCAAGAAAATTAGTGATATCAGGAGAGAAGATTGTTAAGCTAAAATTAAAAGACATGAGAAACCTCTTAAATATTGTCAGCATTTATAATTTAAAATTGCCATGTTTATTCAATATTGGAAAAACGCAAAAGGTGATTTTGGCTAAACACTGTAACTTTTGACCCCATCTATACTGAATAAACTATGTGGTATGGTATAACTTTAATCTCATGTAATTAAATAGTATTAACTTTGTAAAACCAAAAAGGGTGTTTAAATCTGCATTAATCATCCTTTCAGAGAAACATAAGTGTGTTACCTACTAATTAAAGGGATGAATCAAATTTCCCTGTTTTTTTAGATTTGCATGAGCTTAAAATACTCTTTTATCTACATTAGGTAGAATGTCAAAATGAGCTTTTGGATTATTTTAAATCTTGGGAGGATCACAAGGCTTTCCTGAAAATGTGCCCTCTGTTGACAGTGCATTAAACCCTAAGAAAAGTTTAATTAACAAATGTCAGAATGTGTTTCAAAAAAGTGATGTATTAACAATTCATTCCTATCTCTTGAGTCTAACATCTTACCCTTAAAGAAAAAAAGACTTATTTTCCATCTTAATATGACAACTAAAATTTGATGCTTTAAAATTAAAGTATATATAACATAATACAAAAGATATTTTAAGTAACTTACTGCTTCAGTTCACTTCTCTTTCCTTTTTTTTTTTTTTTTTATGTTTATTTATTTATTTGGTCATGGTAGATCTTAGCTGCATCATGAGGATCTGCCATTGCAAGGGCTCAGTAATTGCAGTGGGCTCAGTTGTCCCAGGGCATGTGAAATCTTAGTTCCCTGATCAGGGCTGGAACCTGCACTCTCTGCATTGCAAGATGAATTTTTAACCACTGGACAAACAGGGCGAGTCCCTTCAGTTCACTTTTCAATGTATATTCTCATTAATTTACAAATTACTGGTTTATCTTGATTGTATCATTAGATACTAATATTTACACAGGCCCACTGCAGTTATAAAACCAGTTTAAGATAGTGTTCAAAATTTCTGAACCTCATTTTTTCTTCTGGAAAATAAGAGTAATTGTACTTCCTTGTCTACCTCATATACATTTTGGGATGTATGAGAACCCACCTTCATAACTTAGCAAGTAACTCTAAGGGGTCATACTAAAAGCTTACTTTTATTTACTTCTATCTTTTTTTCTTTTTTTTCCAAATAATGTACATGGGCCAAAAAAATGAAAAAGAAGCAAAAAGGACAAATTTGTCATATCCTACTCTTCTGTCTTGTATCAAATATCTTTAGAATTGTTTGCTTTGCTCCAGTGTTTTTTTCTCTGCTCATATAGAAATGCACCCACATATGTGAGTTTCAACAGCTTATCAGCATTTCACATATAGAATGTACTTAATTAAATTCCTATTGTATATTCAGCATATTTTATTATTTCACTGTTATAAGTAATATG
The DNA here is from genome assembly GCF_019923935.1 of Bubalus bubalis. Lineage (NCBI taxonomy): Eukaryota > Metazoa > Chordata > Mammalia > Artiodactyla > Bovidae > Bubalus > Bubalus bubalis. The sequence goes on from NC_059176.1 coordinate 60,299,032, forward strand.
ATGATAATTCATATAAACATGCCTTTAAACACATCTCTGATTACTTCCTTAAGGTAGAATCCTAACAGTGAAATTGCTGAGTAAAAGGGCATGCATTTTTCTTTTTTGAGAATTTTGCTGCATATTTCCAAGTTGCCCTCAAGAATTGTTTTTTTCTATGTACGCTATCACCAGCGATGGATGAGATTGCTAGCTGACCCCACATTCTTGTCAACACCTGGTATTTACATTATTTTCGATCTTTATTGTTGTTATTATATATTTATCAGTATCCTTGGCATCATTCTCCTGTGTGTTTTTGTTTTTTTTTTTTTCTTTTTTTTTTGTCCTTTCTCACCTAACTTGGTGAGAAAATGCAGGTTGCGAAACAGGAAACTGTCACTCCTTGAATGAGAATTCTTTTCTCTAGAGGCTCAAAAAGCTATTTCATAAAGAAATGTTGTTCAAGTCTCTAATTTGAAGCATCCCAATCACCACTGGCCTCTTGTAGGCCTCGGGCCTACAAGGATGTCTGCGCAGCCTAAGGAGAACGTTAATGTATGCGGTGTTTTCTTTTTATTCCCTTTGGCGACCTGTGCCTTTGGGATGTCTTTGAGATGTTTGATGCTTTTTGTAGTTAGAGGTATTGATCAGGGCACAAAAGGGAATGCTGACGATGGCCAGGAGAAAAGCTTTCACCCGAGTTTGCAGCCAATATCCAAGAGGTCTGCTCAGCTTCAAAGAGTCTCACGGGTCTTCATGCTTGTGACCGACCTGATCCCAAAGGAAAAAAATCAAGACAACCTGGTACTTAATAACTTGGAAAAGAGTATTATGAGACATGTTTATAGTTGTAAAGAAGTGGTTTGATTTTGCACTCTGCTCTTCCATTAAGTTGTAAACTCAGATGTTTATAAGCAGGTTGAAAACGTGTGAAAATGGTCCTCTAAGACCAGTGTAGCAACCAGTTCACAACTTACCCCCAGTTTTCCCTCTGGGGAAATGGTAGGCTTGAAAAAGTTGGGGTCTTGGAGTTAGGTAGGGCCCTGTGACTGCTTCAGGTGCATCAGCTGTGAGAAGAGGTGACCCGGGTCACTTCCAGGCTGGAGCATCTACTCGTCCGAGAGGGACCCTCGAGCTTCCTTCCCCTCTGCCACAGGAATAAGAAAAATTTGAAGTCCCTGAGTGGGGACAGCATGGAGCAGATCCTGCAGAGTCTCCACAGGATGTGAAGCAGACATGGGAAAACACCTCATGCTGCTCTGAGACCCTGAGGGTTTTGAGTTACGTTGTTGGTAATGGTTTGTTACTGCAGTATAACCTCACCCGTGATACAGACATGTACCCATGATACAGGCATGCTGAATTTTTTTCCCTAATGAATGTTTAGTGATGATTACAAACCTTCAAAATAAAAATCATCATGGATTACAAGAATTGAATTTCTCATGAAAGAAACATACAAAGTGTCTTTAAAAGCTGAAATTATTTAAGCCATTCCCAGTCCTAATTGCTATTGAAGCTTGTATGACAATTTCTCTTTCTACTCCAAATAAAATTTTGTGCACCAAATTAAAAACTGAAAAGGAGTGATAACGTATGGTGCATCTACTACATGCCATATATATTGCTAGATAATTTGTATCTTTTATTTTACTTAAGACATCATAGTAACCATGGGAAGCAAATGATATTTCTCTTCAAGGGGAAAAGAAAAAAAAATCATCCTCCAATGCACAGAGATGGAAATGGAAAGATTCAACCTTGAACCCAGGTTGGTCTTAATTTATTGCCCTTGTTGTTTTTCCTCCTTTACAAGTGGTTTACTACTTTGTTTATTAATACAAATACATAAGTTAGTTTATTACTCACATACTTGAAAAATATACAAACATTTTTTTCTGGAGACAAAACAGAAACATGATTCAATTCAGATCCAGTCTTTGTAGGTACTGGAATTGCCAACTCCACGAACTCTGTTGAGTTACTTGAGTTAAAGTTACTTGGGACAAAAAAATAAAATGTTTCCATGGTCCTTCTTGTTAAATAAATATCTATATTTTCCCTGACTCCAGGTGTTAGCATCACGAATATACATTCAGCCCTTTGTCCAATTCATGTAAGCCTTTTGTTAACTGTTTCAGCAGCTGACTTTATTTTTGCAGTAGTTGAAACAATTTTATATTTGCAAGCAAGATACCATTCAGACTGTGATACTGATGGCCTGTTACAGCATCCTTCCTGCTCTGGACAGTGGTTTAACTTTTCCAATGCACCAGTCAAAAAAGAAGCAGCAGCAGATGAAGAAGGGAAAAAAAAAAAGAACCGTTAGTCATAGCTGAGATTGTCAAACTCTTGGTTGTAGTGCCTGTACTATTTTAAGTTCTCTTTGCCTAGCATCTTCGTATCCACTTATCTCCACCCAGAAGGGCCCTGCTCTCTGGATATACAAGGCAGTGCCCATCAAAGCTTTATGGACACAGCACATCAGAATTCCAACCCTTCATTCTAACCAGCCTATCTCTTCAGTGTCCTTCAAATATATCTTGGCTAATCCTATGTCAATCTGTTTAGGATCAGTAATATTAATGAACACATTTCTCTGTGCAGCATTTTGCAAATCACATTTATTAACTTCATTATGTAGGAGACCATGTTTGGGTCTTAGTGAGGAATCCTGAAGGAGAGGAAAGGTAGGGACTCCCTTCCTCCTTGTGGTTCTGTCCATCTGCAGGAGGCTGCACAAATCAAAACTCCAGCTTCTCCCTGTAGACTGTCTTCTTTCTCCCTCTTCCTGGCAACACGTGGTACCCACAGCATCTATGGTTGCCCCCAATAAGATCTTAGGCATTTGCAGGAATGTGAGCTAGGAGAGAGAGCAAGGCTTTGGAACCAGACAGAAGGTAGTTTGAAGCCCAGCCCTGCCACTCAATTGTGTGACTTTGGGCAAACTGCCTCACCCTTGGGCACAGTGATTTGTTGATCCACGAATGGAGATAATAGAAGCCACCTCGTATGCCATTACACAGATGAAACATGATAATGCACATCAAGGACTTTGCTCAAAGCCTGGCTAAAGGATGGTTGGGCTCTGTCTCTCTCCTTCAGTCCTTCGAAGCGGGAGAGACCTCAACCCCCCCACCCGCCTTTTTCATCTCTCCTTCGCCACAGCATTCACGGAATGCTGAACACACAGGGAGACGCAATCAATATTCTCTGAATTGAATCATATAGAGGCTGGTCCTCAGACCCTGCCCTGGAGAAAAACTCCACCACAGGGCGGGCAGCCATCATGCCTTGCCTGTCAGTCAGAAGTGTCCTTTGAAGTGCAGAGACATCTTTCATAGCGAGGAGTTAGACCTGAGCGGCACAGGGATATGTCGGAATTATGCCAGATTTCAACAGCACTGGGAAAGTCCTGGAGGTGACCAGAAAATTGAATCCTTGGTGTCTGTCACTCCATGTGCGAAAAAGACCATGAGTCATTTTACCTGGAAAAGCAAAAACCCATCTTGTGGACCGCACCGATTGTTTAGGAAAGGGCTTGTGGAAAAGGAGAATATTCGCTTATAATTAAGAAGCAAAATATGTTTTCTGCTGCTGCCCTGAGGTGTTTTTTTTTCCCTTTTGTTTTTGTGTTTTCCAGTTCCCTATTGGTTTTGATTAATTTTGCCCTAGATTCATGAGCTTTGTGAACCTGGAGAATTTTCTTTTTTTTTTTAATTTAAATAAATAAAAAGAGCCTGTAAGTTTCCCACAGATCACCAGACTTCAATATCAAATTACTGTTTTCTGGCAGGATCATCCACAAAACTCTGATTTCGTTTCTTTCTCTGTTCCCATCCTGATAATTGTGGCTGAATTCCCTTGTCTTTAATATGCCATATATTCTCCACCTGGCAAAGGATTCAGACAGATACAGATAATAAATACCCCGTAGACATACAGACAGAGAAACTGCTGTAATTGCTTTCATAATGACTCTGAGACATCAAAGGAAGGCAAATAATGGTATTTAACACTGTTTCCATTCTTTAGCTGAAATGTAATTTTATAGAGTTATTGTCAGGCAGTACGGCGAACGTACAAGTACAACCGTCATATTCAGCTCATATTAATTAGCTGCCCGTGAGAGGGCCAGGCGAGTAATGGCAAAGTTCTCCTCATTTCAGATGGTCTGATATTCAGACAGAAGCACAAGTACAATGGCCTGATTAACATAGTTGCTTAGATCAGGTTTTCCCTGGGAGTGTGTCAATTGGCATTTTGAAGAATCAATTAATTAGCACTCCAAATAATCCATTCTTGGGTTAATGAAAGTGTTTTGTACAGCTGCAAAAAATTACATGAAGAAAAACTAAACCTTTCCAAAGTGGCAGTGAAAAAGATGTATCTCGGAAAACCGCCTTGTCCATCTCAAAATGCCATCAAAAATGTGTGTTTCCTTTCAAAGCCAGGGGATTGACATGTATGGTTTTAAAGTACACTGGGTATATTTTGGCTAAGAAGAAGGCAAGTGGTGGATGCCACAGTGGCACAAGAAATGAGAACTTTTATTTTCACTATTTTGTCTTGTAATTGTGTTACTTAATTAGGGCAAGTCATGGCCAACGTTTTGCATACCATTATCCACTATTTTAAGCAATTACTCTTTGATGGCAATATGCTTATTAACATTTTTAAAATGCCAGTATCACAGAGATACTCCTGCTTTTGAAAATTCAAGATAGAATTCTCAAATGAAAATTATAAAGAAGCAAATTTTTATGTAATAAAACACTCTTTACAACAAAGTTTAAATTAACAGTAAATCAAACTGTGAAACTCTAGATACCTTTGCCATCATCAAAATGTTACTTTCAGCACATCTTATCAGTTCACCCCTATACTTAAAGTAAATGCTAATGCCGTCTGTTTTTCTAACTCTTCTGGGTCCAAATTTTAAAGAACTTAATTTTGTGGCAGGCTTTTTTATTTCTGAAATAACCTCAATCAACCTTATAAAAATACAAAATAGTTTATTTGGCAACTTAAGTGTCTCTGACTTCCAAAACTTGGTGTAAATTATAGACGGTACTTGTAAAACAATTCTTCCTTTAGGAAATTCCACTTTTATCAGCATCCCTGATGTAAATAGTTTTTTTTAATTTTATTTTATTTTTAAACTTTACAATATTGTATTTGTTTTGCCAAATAGTTTTTAAATCATGTTCGAGACCCTTGAAATGAAAAACATAAAATATTCATCAAGTAAAATGAGTGGTAGTATCCACTAAAAATTATTTGGAATTAAAATGTAAATTTTGACATTTGTATCAGTGGGTTTATTGTATGTATTTTGGTAGTTTGAGAAAGGTGATGTCTTACCATTAAGTAATTAGTAACTTTCTAATTCAGTCTCATTCATAGGGTATGACTACTGACTTGGATAAAAATCGGCATATTTAAAATAGGCTATAACAAGTTTTTGCTGCTATCAGATGCAGATTACCATCCTTTATCTTGTCTTAGTATTTAGTACAGTGTTGGGAGTTTGATCATGTAGAAGTACATTTCCCTGCTTATTAGGTGGATGAGAGTCATAGAGCTCATTATCAATAGTAACTCTTGAAGGTTGATCTATCTAGCATACCCCCAAATCAAGAATACCCAGGTAGAGAAAAAGTAACACACACACACACACACACACACACACACTGTGCACACAGAATTCTGTAGAAGCAAACTGCTCTTAGCATGAATGATGCTCTCAGTCAGAACTGTTTATGTTCAAGGTTTAAGGAGGACCAGTGAGGTGACTGCTAGGTGTCTTCCTTCCCTGAGCTGTTGAGGCATGAACCCCACACCTTCCTCCTCTTCCTTCAGGGTGACCAAATGATGGGCAGGGGCTTGTTCCTAAAACGTTTGAACAGACGCCAGTGCATTTCAGCATCACCGGTTTATTGCTTACCCTTTTATTTTTTAATGCTTTCGGAAATGTAAAATGGCAAAGTTTCACTGTCACTGCTCACAGTGGACTTCAGCCAGCAACGAGATCTATTGCTTATTTTGCTAATCAGCTCCTTCCATATCTGCATGCTCATTTTCTGATAGCTGATGAGGCGACAAGGTCATTGGACGTACAAGTACTTATTTAAAAACAGACATGAGAGTGAGATAGAGGTTAGTTGGGTCTATCAGAGCTGTCAATCAATTAATGAAAATTATTGAGCAAGGACACTGTGGGGGAAGCGAACAGAAGGAAGGAAAATGACCATGGAGACACAACATAGGGAAAACGACAGAACTGCCTCAGTGTGCTCACGTGAGCGCTACAAACAGACATGCTCACATCCCAAGTGAGAGACAGCTCTGAGAGACGCAGCCACTGGAGTCCGCGGGCTGACGGCACAGGGCTTTTGCCCAAAGGTATACCCTGAACAATGCCTCTGCTCAGAAGTGGAGGGGGCATCTGAGGGCCTGATGAATATTTTATTAATGCGTCCAAGGCCTGTGGCCAGGATTTCGAGTCATTTAAAGACACTGTTATTGAGACCAAAATTTGTGGTAAACAGAGGCTCAAGGAGTCCAAAAGGTCCCTTCTTCCAGGAAAGGAAATACCAGATTCCTACCTGTATGACAGACGTGGAGCGCAAAACTGAGCAACACCAGAAGGGGCTTTTAAAAGGCTCTGCACACACACTATCACCACTGCACACCGATTGCTGGCACCAGCCAGGCACCAACCGTTTATCAGCACGAGAAAGAAAGAATGCATAAGTTGATCCTTAGGGGAGGGGGAGAGTGGAGGAATAGAAAAATGTACAAATGAAAGGAATGAGAGAGACTGAGGGATGAGGGGAGAAAAATTGCCAATAAGCTTGTGTGAAGGAAAGATAGCAAGGGAGAAAAAGAGAAAGGGCTGCAAAGTCAAAAACAGGGAGATACTGACACCAAATCTCTGCAAAGCGTTCAAAATTCTCCAGCTGCCACGCTTTTAATTTGCTACCATTCTAATTAAAATGCAAATTAAATTTATAATTAGCATCAGCGCTTTCTAAAGAAGCCTTCTTGTGCGCTGCACAAACATATGGGATGATGCCGTAGTGAAAAGTTTGTAAAAACAGAAGTAATGGTACAAAGTCGGTATGGGTGGGGGCGTGGAGCTGTTCTTTTCCTTGGGAAATAAGTTTGATGCAGAGGCTTAAGGGGAAGACAAGGGAGCGGCGTTTCTTAGGGGAGGATGGAGGTGGGTGAATGTCCCACGGCAACAAAAGGATTGCTGAATGTGGAAGATGGCCCGGCCAGGGTGTGACTTTGTGTTGAGTCAGGTGTCAAGGGTTACCCTGCATGTCAGGGGATTGTATAGAAGATGCCGAAAGGCAAAAGGGGTCAAAGCTTCTAATCAAAAAGTCTATGGCCAAAATTAACCGCTGCTTGCTTCCAGATAATTAATGTAAAAATTGATAGGGAACAAAGTACCAAAATCACCTCATGATTCTCACATGTATCATGTGTGAAAAGTAAACTTTCTCCCCAACTTGCTCGCTGAAGCTGAAAGGTGGGTGGAGATCCTGGAAACATGATAACCAAATGGTGGATTTTCTGTGGCGCTGGGTTTACTGAGGTGTTTGCTAAATACGCAGGTTTTTATCCCTAGAATGCTTCAATTCATAAATGTATGAATCTGGTATTTCTGCTATTTTTCTTCAGAAATATGGCTGTGTTTAGTGAGGCTGATGGAACAGAAACAGGAAATTTGCAGCTGTAGTCAGAGAGAAAAAAAAAACCTGCCACAGAATTGCCCTTATATTCACCAGAGTTTGGTTCAAGAGGATCTTTCTGAATTAAAAAAAAATAAATAAAAATCAGCAGTCTTCATGGTAATTGTGCTTTCTTTTCCAGTGGAGGACCCTACCTGCACCTAAGTGTCTTTAATATTCCAGGAACTCTCCTTTATCTATTAACCAGGCTCTCCATCAGATATTTTAAAATTTGAATGTAACAGGAATGAATATTTCATAGATGTGTGTTAAGCTGTTATTAAACTATAATGTAAAGCAGGATTGCAGGAATATTTTTATATGTCAGAAAGTCAATTAAAATGATAAGCCTGTAATATCACTGTGGTGGAGCTGTACAAAATGGCATTTCATATGCACGGGAGGTCCTTAGCCACCTCGCATTTGGGTGGCAGGCAGGACTGTTACATATTCAGAGGCCTGTGTACTTCAATTTCATTAGTAACACTTAGGTCCATTTTCGGCAGAGATTAAATGGAGAGCTATGGGGAATAAATCTTACCTGACTTGATTTTTATTTAGTATTACAAAAAAGGCATTAGGCATTCTTAAAGGTAGGTGCTTACCTAAACGCACGGAGGATTCATTTGGAAATAAATGTCAATCCCTAGGAGAGTGAGGTGCCCATAATAAAATCTCTAGTGAGGCTTCCCCCCTTGACTTGAATAAAAGAGATGTAGTGTCTCCTGAAGAAAAACATCACAAAAACTGAGAATAGGGGAGGAAGTTGAAACTAACAGGGACCATAATAATATAGTACTTAAAAAAACAAACAAACATGTAGATTGCTTTTTGAGACTCTGAAATAAAAATAAACTCTGTGCAGGGGAGTATTTTTGGCTTTTGTTTGCATACTCAGGCAGAAATGTTTAGAAGTATAGTTGGTTGAATTACTTTAGAGTGCTTTATAGAAAATTAAATGCTTTCCCAAACTTCCTTTGACCATCAGCTCTCCCCTGGGCAATGGCCATTGTCAAAAACGGGATGCTGAAAGGTGGTCTGCATGACAGGTCTGACATAACTCAATTAATCAAGACTTCACCAAAGAAAGGAAAATAATTCTATCCATACGGTGATGAAAGTGTCTTCTGATATTCACTGAGTAGAAGTCCCTTATTTTTTTTCCTGGTGTCTAAGAGGAATGCAGGCTTCTTAAATAAGTCTTCTGTTGTGACGGACAAAAGGCTGAAAACTATGGCATAAAAGCATTTCTTTGTTTAATTTCTAATTATTGTCCTTCTCTTATTCAGAAAATGAAGTCACCTTTGTCGTGGTTTCATGAACCGCTGGGTAATCAAAATTATTATGCTGCCACCTGTTGTCTGTTAATTATTCTGAGGAGATACTCATAAATCATAACACCGGACAATAAATCAAACTGTCAGCTCCCAGGTCAAAGGTGACCCATGAAAAGTTATAGGTCACCCACCGGGTGTGAAAGAGCAGGGTTTTAGAGCATCACTCATTGTCAAGCACCGTTGAGAGAAGTGCCGTCGGAACAAAAGGAAAACTGAAGTACAGAAGAATTTCAGTCTGGGGACAGGCTTTGGGCTCCAGGCTCCAGCCCAAGTGAAGTTGAACCTACGTTATACATGAATTGACCAGCAAGCTAGTCTGGTCATGGCCCAGCTCAAGACCCACTGTTCTTTGAAACTGTATTGCAGATAGTGTTCTTTTTGGAAAAGTCTGAAGAGTAACTAGTTAAGAATATTATCTTCTCTGTTTTCCTCTTCATTTGGTGAGTGTATTGGAGAAATTCACATCTTGCTGCATTATTCATCAAGACAATCACAATATGTCAAACTGTAGTTGACTGGAGGATGCTTTCGAATGTCTTACTTCCTAAATTAATTTGGCTTGGAATATGTTTTCCTTGTGGTGTGACAAGAACTTGAACCACATTTAACATTTTCAACTCATTTCTTTTCGGTCCCTGGTATTGAAAATAACATCATCACTTCAAACCAGTGTGCGTTGATGAATATCCTTGATTTAAAACCTGGCTACGGGTAAATTATTTCTGATGTGGTGGAAGCAACTTTAAGGTAAAACATAATGAAGACATAATGATGAAGTAGCTGGGAAACAGAACTAATGTTTCAGTTGGGAAACGTATTGCCTGTTATTTGAATTAAATTCTGTAAAATGGACATCATGCTGTCATTAAAAATTTCTCTCTAAGACATTAACTTTTTTCTTTCCTTTGGGTTAATTTGTTATTTTCTGTTTGAATAATCCTCATGAGGCTTTCCTCATGAGAAACAGGAGTACCATCAGAATGTCTACTGGAGTCTGATTTTTTTTTTTTGAAAGGACACACCATGGTCTCTGTTTAAATCATTCATATCAGAACCGACATTCAAAAAGACTATCCTCCAAAACAGACTCTACTCCACCTTTCTTTTTCAGTCTAACAAGCCCTTATTCTCCCATTTTTGAGGCAAGTGAGTCATAAAAATGTTGTCAGGAGACCTTGGAGGTCAAAGCATGTTCACTGATCCAACTTTAACCATGACTGAATATGTATACATGTGGGTCACATAGTTTGATTCTAAAATCACACCGAAATGTCTTGTGGATGCTGGGGCTACCACGGAGTGAATTCAGCACTTACCCCACTAGCAAGCTATTCTGCAGACTGACAATGTCCTCGAGTACTAAAGTCATTTTGTTTGGCAATGCTCCAGTCATCTCATCAAAACGGGATTTTCTGAAGCTTTTCTGATCATCTTTACAAGTTTACTGTGTTGATGTGTAGGTATGTTCTTCCAGGCTGCCAACACGGAAATTATGAGCAGTAAGTTTCCCAATCATTATAACACATATTGCATTGCATATTATTCACTTCAGTTCAGTTCAGTTCAGTCACTCAGTCATGTCCAACTCTTTGCAACCCCATGGACTGAAGCACGCCAAGCTCCCCTGTCCATCACCAACTCCCAGAGTTTACTCAAACTCATGTCCATTGAGTCGGTGATGCCATCCAACCATCTCATCTCTGTCGTTCTCGTCTCCTCCTGCCTTCCAGCATCAGAGTCTTTTCAAATGAGTCAGCTCTTCACATCAGGTGGCCAAAGTATTGGAGTTTCAGCTTCAATATCAGTCCTTCCAATGAAGACTCAGAACTGATTTCCTTTAGGATGAACTGGTTGGACCTCCTTGCTGTCCAAGGGACTCTCAAGAGTCTTCTCCAACATTACAGCTCAAAAATATCAATTCTTCTGTGCTCAGCTTTCTTTACAGTCCCACTCTCACATCCATACATGACTACTGGAAAAACCATAGCCTTGAGTAGATGGACCTTTGTTGGCAAAGTAATGTCTCTGCTTTTTAATATGCTGTCTAAGTTGGTCATACTCCTCCAGGAGTGCTCCTAGCTTGCTCACCTACTTTATTCAGGCTTATGCTTGAAAGGAGTCAATGTCCTTGGTCATCCTTTTAAAGAGCTCTGCCATCTCTTTATCTCCTTACCTTACTTTTATTTTTTAAATTAATTTTTATTGGAGTATAGTTGCTTTACAGAGCTGCATTAGTTTCTACTGTACAGCAAAGTAATCAGCTATGTGTATACATACATCCCCTCTTTTTTGGATTTCCTGCCCATTTAGGTCACCAACATACCACTGATAAGAGTTCCCTGTGCTATACAGTAGGTTCTCATCAGTTATCTATTTTATACACAGTAGCAATAGTGTATATATGTCAATGTCAACCTCCAAATTCTTCTCAACCCTTTTTCCCCCTTTGGTATCCATATATTTTGTTCTTTATGTCTGTGTCTCTACTTCTTCTTTGCAAATAAGATAATCTATACCATTTTTCTAGATTCTGCATAAATGTGTTAATATATTGGGTTGGACTTTATTTTTCTTAATATCACTTACCAACACCCAGAATCATATATATAGTTATTGAAGAGTGTAACACACAAGAATGGAAACTTTTTCATTTTGCTTTCCTGCCGTATCCCAGCGTTTAATGCCCAGAAGAAGATTTATGCCTGACTGAAGACCTCCTGATGTTGTGTGAGCATTCAGCGAGCTCCTGCACATGAACTTCTTTCACCAGTGCTCAGCACACAACAAGGTTCTAGAAACCTTGACCATCATGGACAGAGACACTTTGCAAGGGGTCTCCATCTCAGAGGTGCCAGATTCATCAACAAATCTATCTAGCAAACCTGGGCTTTGTAGATTTGTCTGTTGAGGGTCCCTTGATTTTTATTCCTTTTATTCTAATAAAACTTCAGCGTGATATTTTCTGGCCAAAATATGAAAAGCAAAGCAGTGAGTAGCTGTCAATAAAATATGAAAATACTGTGCCAAGCTCTCTTTGCCCTGTGCACTAAGGCAGTATGTGTCCAAGTCCCATTGATCTAGATTTCCATGAACAGTCATCTCACACATATACACTCACACCTCTGGTTGTGCAGTACAATTGTGAGTGTGCCTGTTTGTCTTTACACAAACATTATATCAAGACCTTGTGCTAAGAACATTTGCTACAGTCAAGGAGAATTTCCACTTGTCCAAACTCTGTATGAAAGGCAAGGTATGTTCTATCATTATCATTATTCTAATTTTTTTTCAATGAGGAAACTGAGAATGAGAGAGTTTTACTAAAATTAATTCTGTTTGTTTTAATATGAAAAAGTTCCTCTAATGAGAACTGAACTGCTAGGGCAACTTGGTGACTGGATATTCTTGAGCAAATTGCGATGGCTTTGTGCTTAGCTTTGCCTTATGTTCAGTGAAGAGTCTGAAACAGATCTGTGATTGGGAAACAAGGAAACACACCTCATATATCACCTAATGTTTGCTTTTGTTAATAAAGTTTTATTGGATTATAGCCAAGTCCGTTTATGTATTGTCTACAGCCACTTTTGTCCAACGACAATAGAGTTTACTGTTTATGACAGAGATCACAAAGCTTAAATATTTATTATTTGACCCATTACAAAATAAGTTTGCAGATTTCTAGGCAGATAATTGCTAAGGTCTTTTATGGTATTACATTGTTCTGTTGGAGAAAGTCACTGTTATGCTCTCAGATTTAGTGAACAGTCGTGTGCTGATTTCACTGACCATACTTACAATTGGAGGAGAAAATGGCAACCCACTCCAGTTTTCTTGCCTGGAGAATCCCTTGGACAGAGGAGCCTGGTGGGCTACAGTCCATGGGGCCACAAGATTCAGACAAGACTTAGCGACGAAACCACCACCATACCTACAAATGGTAGCTTACAGTTTCTCAAAGACTCTAGCCAGTGATGTGGTAGGTAGCTCAGGTAATGGAATTATTTTCCTCAGTCAGTATTGCTTTTTTAGATTGAGAAGCCCTTAGACTGAAATAGGAGACAACAAATATGCCTGATCATATCAGGATAAAGCATTGTAGGGCATAGACTTTTGCTCCCCTTTAAAAAATATTCTTTTTAAAGATTATCTTTGATATCTATTTGAAATTCAGTTGTGACTGTTAAACATTTTTTACCTGAGATGTTCTAAAGTAGGAGACATTGGAAAATCTGATATAGTTTTTCTCAAAGATAATTTACACTAAGAATATAATTTTGAAAACACCATTTGAAGCCTTTTACTTTAATTTGTTACTGTTCCTTGCAATTTATTTGATAGTTGCTATACCCAAGCAAAAATGATCTTTCATCTATAATAGTTAACACAGATCCTAATTCATGAAGACAATGGGCTTATATTGCCAATGTCATTATGAAAACTTCTGCTAATAGGTCCCAATTACTTTCCTGTCCTTTGTGGTACAACAGTGGGCTAAATGCTGTATGCTACCCCAGCAATGGTGCTTGGAGGCAAAACTGTGACTTGGGAGGGGTCATACACATGTCATTTTCACTTGGAGGACAAGATGCAATCAGCATGAGGTGGTAGAAGAAGGAAATGGACTTCTTCATTTTTGTCTCTTCTCAGCTGTGTTGGAATGGTTTCTTTCTAACAAAGTTCTTGAGCCGCTTCCAGTAAGCCTTCCAGTTTATTCACAGGTTTCTGGTGAAAGTGTTCTAAGGTTCTAGAATTGCATGAGAAGTGTTCAAAGCAATAATTTCTATTTCATCAAGTCAGTCAAAAGATTTTTATGGTAATATCTGGGGAATCCCTAAAAGACGAATATTGTTGTTGTTTAGTTGCTAAGGCATGTCCAACCCCTCTGTGACCTCATGGACTGCAGCCTGCCAGGCTCCTCTGTCCATGGGATTTCCCAGGCAAGAGTGCTGGAGTGGGTTGCCATTTCCTTCTCTAGGCAATCTTCCCAATTAAGGGATCAAATCCTCATCTCCTGCATTGGCAGGTGGATTTATTTACCACTGAGCCCCTAGAGAAGCCCAAAAGAGGAATAAAATGATACCTAAATAACAAGCTAAGAGAGAAGAAATAAGAAAATAATAGTAATAATAATAATATGATTAATAATAATAATATGATTAATCCCAAAGAAAGAAAGAGCTGAGGAAAGAAAATAACTAGGTCAAATAGCAAAGAAGTAGAAAAATGACAAATTCAAATATAACAGTAATTACATCAAATGTAGATAGATTACATTCTCCAATTGAAAGCTATAAAAAGCAAAGGCCACATAGATGCAAATTCTAAGGGAAGCATCTTAAATATAAGGACACAGAAATGTTGAAAGGAAGGGACATGAAAAAATATAACATATGTACATTAATTGAAATATGAGTATACTACCAGAACAAGTAAGCTCTAGGATAGGAAACATTACTAGAAACAAAGAGAAACTTTTATAATAAAAACGGAGTCAAGAAAATGTAATATTTTTGATATGTGTATATATAGTAACAGGAGAAGGCAATGGCAACCCACTCCAGTACTCTTGCCTAGAAAATGGACGGAGGAAATGAAAATGCTTCTCCTGCCATGGATGGAGGAGCCTGGTAGGCTGCAGTCCATGGGGTGGCTAAGAGTCAAACACAACTGAGCGACTTCACTTTCACTTTACACTTTCATGCATTGGAGGAGAAAATGGCAACCCACTCCAGCGTTCTTGCCTGGAGAATCCCAGGGATGGGGGAGCCTGGTGGGCTGCCGGCTATGGGGTCGCACAGAGTTGGACACGACTGAAGCGACTTAGCAGCAGCAGTAACAGAGCCTCAAACTACACCAAGCAAAATTGACAGAGTTATGAAAAGTGGAAAAATCCATGATAACAGTAGAGTTTAACACCCATCAACATCTAACAGAACAAGTAAATAAGAAATTAAGCCATAGAACATTTAAAGTAAACAATTAAAATGTGCCCATGTACATATTGTTGGAAAGACTGAGGCTGAAGATGAAGCTCCAATACTTTGGCCACCTGATGTGAAACACCAACTCATTGGAAAAGACCCTGATACTGGGAAAGATTGAAGGCGGGAGGAGAAGGGGATGGCAGAGGATGAGATAGATAGCATCACTGACTCAATGAACATGAATTTGAGCCAACTCTGGAAGACGGTGGAGAACAGAGGAGCCTGGTGAGCTGCAGTCCATGGGGTTATAAAGAGCTGGATAATACTGAGAAGCTGAACAACAATAAACTGCACATTTATTATTATTTATTATTATTATTATTATTATTAAGGTGTATCTTAGAGATAATGCAAGTTTTGTTCCAGGCCACAGCAATAGAACAAATATCACAACAAAGTAAGGTGCATGAATATTTTGAATATTCCCAGTGCGTGTATGTTATGTGTACACTATACTGGAGTCTGTGCAATAGCATCATATGTTTTAAATGTACAAATTCTAATTTAAAAAATAATACTGTTAGTGCAGTCTGTGAGTCTCTTTCTGTTTTGAAAGTAAGTAGGGAAATGATGGGCGGAAGGGATAGTTAGGGAGTTGGAAATGGACATGAGCACTATATTTAAACTGAATAACCAACAAGGACCTACAGTTTAGCACATGGAACTCTGCTCAGTGTTATATGGCCGCCTGGATAGGAGCGGAATTGGGGGGACAATGTTGCTGTTGTTTAGTCACTAAGTCATGTGCAGCTCTTTGTGACCCCATTGGGTACAGCACGGCATCTCCATCCTTCACCATCTCTTGGAATTTGCTCAAACTCATGTCCACTGAGCCCATGATGTGAGAATGGATATACGTAGATGTATGGCTGAGTTCCTTCACCATTCACCTGAAACTATCACCGTGTTGTTCATTGGCTATACCCCAATACAAAATAAAAATGTTTAAAACTAATTTAATTAAAAAATAGTGCTGTTAGATAAATGTGACCAATAAACTTGCTTGACGCATGGTAACCATAACATCCAATTTGCAAAAATGCAGTATTGGTGAGGTGTAATAAAATAAAGTTTAGTAAACCCAGGCATGCTTGTGTTAATATAATACGAGCCACCAGGGAAACCCAGTATCTATTATACATTTTATTTATTTATTTATTTTTTTTGCTGCTTGTAAGTTCTCAGAAGTGACAATTTTATTTTTTTTGATTTTATTTTTTAGATTTTATTTTTAAACTTTACAAAATTGTATTAGTTTTGCCAAATATCATTTTGATATTATACATTTTATATAAGTGTAATCATTGTATCCAACAGCCATGTAGAACATTAAACCTAAATCTTCACATTTTTGAGTTTGGAGCACATTATATGACCTTGTATTTCTCTTTTTGGTAATACAGGTATACCTCTCATTATGTAGCAGATACTTTGTCCTCTGGAGAATTTTCTCTTGTCTATTATTTTCCTTGGCCACATCTAAAGTGGATATGAGGAAATACATCCCTCTTGGGGACTGAGAAACTCTCTAAGTCCAATTCCTGACTACTGAATATTAGAGGACTGAGGAGTGCTTCACAAGCATAGGCTCTTTTACCCCAAGCCTAGAGATTCTCAACCAGTGCAACTCAAGAACTTAGTAACTCCTGTCTTCATGATGACAGGGTTCTCCGGTCTGAAATATTGATTTGCTTTCTCACTCTTTCATGTGTGTGCTAAGTCACTCAGGCGTGTCTGACTCTTTGCCACCCCACGGACTGTAGTCTGCCAGGCCCCTCTGTCCATGGGACTCTCCAGGTCAGAATACTGGAGTGGGTAACCATTCCATTCTCCAGGGGATCTTCCCAACCCAGGAACTGAAGTCAGGTCTCCTGCACGGCAGGAGAATTTACTGCAGATTCTTTACCTTCTGAGCCACCAGGGAAGCTCAGAATGCTTTAAAAAGAGAGGAAAGACTGGTTGGCCTCAGACTGATCGAGAATTGTATCCCTGACATGGTGGCATAGGATTGTTGGCATATGGAGATGATAAAGTCAAGCTGATCTTCAACTGGTTTTATAATTGTTTTAAAGTTCTCTTTTGATAATTTGCCACCTTATAACTGGGGGGAGACTGATGCCATCATAAAACCCTTTGGTTTGCTACATCCCCTTATCTCCTGCTTCTGTGTTACGTGGGGGCTGTCAGGTTTTTGTGGGAAAGCCACATCCTTGATCTTATCTCTATCCTAAGTTATTTTAGTCAACTGAGGCATTTGGACATCAAGTAAAACAATTTTTTTTAAAAAATCTGCATTTGTCCCTCAAAATCTTTAAAAATTTTATCTCTTACTCCTTGGTGTCAACACGAAATACTCTAAATTTCTTGGGTTTCTCTATTCTTACTAAATCTTGCTACTGTTTGAAAATTCGCCAGTTTTTTTTTTTTTCTAGACTCATACCTTTCTTGTAATACTTTGCCAGATGTAGCTATTAGCCACTAGCAATGAGGACGAAGCTGTGTCTTCAATCCCTTCCCCTGGAGATACAAGTTCTTCAGGCAAGTAGTCCGCTTGCCAAGTATCCACAGGTTTAGCATGCGTTTTGCTCCTGGC
The DNA here is from genome assembly GCF_019923935.1 of Bubalus bubalis. NCBI lineage: Eukaryota > Metazoa > Chordata > Mammalia > Artiodactyla > Bovidae > Bubalus > Bubalus bubalis. The sequence goes on from NC_059176.1 coordinate 60,316,667, forward strand.
TAAGGTGCTTGCTGCAGTTCATGGGGTTGCAAAGAGTCGGACATGACTGAGCGACTGGACAACAAACATGGATGATACTTTCCTACGCCTTTCTTTACCACCCTCAGCTGACACAGTTTCCTCACCCTATATTAGATCAGGGCCTCCCAGGTAGCACTAGTGGTAAGGAGCCTGCATGCCAGTGCAGGAAATGTAAGAGACACGGGTTCAATCCCTGGGTCAGGAAGATCCCCTGGAGGAGGAAATGGCAACCTACTCCAGTATTATTGCCTGGGAAATCCCATGGACAGAGGAGCCTGGAGGGCTGCAGTCCATCGGGTCACAAATAATCCGACAGGACTGAAGTGACTTTACCAAATTAGATCAGACTGAGCTTATCCTGTATGGTAAACAATTTCAAGCCTTTAGAGGCTTAAGAATGAACCTTATCATTTACACAAAGTCCACTGCAGATCCATATGGCAAGTCTGAGGATACTGGCTTCTTCAATCTTCTGCCTTGCTTCTTTAATAAGGGCCTCAACTCTTTATATAAGAGAGAGAGTTAGAAGGTTGCAAAAGGGTTTTCCTCTGCCTTATTGCATGAATGATGTATGCCTTTGAGTCAGAGCCAGTTACATGACCCATCTTACTATGAAAGAGATAAAAGATGAGCCCAGGAATGACAGAAGCAAATACTGGAAACCCAAGTGTTTCTCCCAGATAGGTGTTATAGTCTCCACAGAAAGGGAAACTGAGGCTCAGAGTCATTAAAATAATTCCTCCAAGATTCCAAGTTAGTAGGCGAAAATCTGAAAACAACTCCAGGTCAATCTGATATTCTACTGAGTGCTGTCCCCCTCCCAATTTATTTGTTATATAATTTCAAATACATTAACATCAGATTATTGACCTATGACAATTACTTGGCAATTAAAAGCCACACAACTCTAAGACCATAGTGGCTCCCCAATATTTTCTTTGTTGTATATAAAACAGTTCTGCTTAGAATATCTATATTTTCAATGACTAATAAGTTAGATACATGTATCTGAGAAATGTGTATTCACTTTGTGCTTACCTTCTTTCCAGAGGTCTTGGAACTTGCTGAAAATGGGTTAACTTACCCAGCTGAAGGTGAAACTCCAATACTCTGGCCACCTGATGTGAAGAACCAACTCATTGAAAAAGACCCTGGTACTGGGAAAGATTGAAGGCGGGAGGAGAAGGGGACGACAGAAGATGAGATGGTTGGACGGCATCACCGACGTGATGGATATGAGTTTGAGTAAGCTCCAGGAGTTGGTGATGGACAGGGAAGGCTGGCATGCTGCAGTCCATGGGGTTGCAAAGAGTTGGACAGGACTGAGCGACTGAACTGAACTGAGGTGGCTCAGACGGTAAAGAATCTGCCTGCAATGTGGGAGACCTGGGTTGTCAATGTGCGCTTAGTCACTCAGTGGTGTCTGACTCTTTGCAACCCCGTGGCCTGTAGCCCTATAGGCTCCTCTGTCCATAGGGATTCTCCAGACAGGAATACTGGAGTGGGTTGCCATGCTGAAGTCCCAATACTTGGCACAAAAAGCAGCACTTAGCTGATGGGGGTGACCATTGTGAGAAACCCATCCAAGAAGGGGTCAAGGTAAGAAGTCACAAGGTATGGAGGTCATGGGGGAGCCAGGGGTGTCAGAGGACAGAATAATAGTTGAGAAGATGGAAATTATCAGTTGATATTAAAATGCCAGAGAGCAAAAAGATGGTGGGAATTATGATACAAGGAAGAATGAAAACATGATAATTAATTGCAGTTTTTTCTTTTGACAACAAAAATCTGCCCTTTTTAGGTAAAAGTGTGTCTTATGCTTTTAATTGTTGTATTATATGAATATGTTACCTTGTCAAAAAGTAAAAGAAAAAACATTCCCTTTTTGTGTGTGTCATCATATCTGAGAAAACAGTGGTTGCTGCCTGAAAGCTTTCTCTACCAAATTTTATCACTTTGAGGCTGCATAAGAAGGGCCTAAGGCATTGAAGATATGGATATACTTCATCTGAAATTCAGGTTTAAAAAAAATAACTCTGCAACAGCATAAAAGCATAATGCAAAAACCCAAAACTTTAGCCTTAATTCTTAGTTTTTAAACTATTTCATTGTTTTTTAAAAAGTACTTCAAGCTCATTTTAATGATTTAACTATTTCAAAGAACCAAAAAATTAAAAAGTAAAAGGAAAGAAAATCAATCCAATGCTCATCTCTTAGAAATTGCCATAATTAAATGAATATTATTACTATATGGCTTCTTCCCTGATCACTCAGTTGGTAAAGAATCCATCTGCAATGCAGAAGACCCCGGTTCAGTTCCTGGGTCAGGAAGATTCGCTGGAGAAGGGATAGGCTACCCACTCCAGTGTTCTTGTGCTTCCCTTGTGGCTCAGCTGGTAAAGAATCCACGTGCAATGTGGGAGACCTGGGTTGAATCCCTGGATTGGGAAGATGCCCTGGAGAAGGGAAAGGCTACCCACTCCAGTATCCTGGCCTGCAGAAGTCCATGGACTGTATAGTCCATGGAGTCGCAAAGAGACGTACGCGACTGAGCCACTTTCACCTTCACTTACTAATATATATTTGTATATCAGTGTTCAGATACAATAGTATACAGACAAATAATTTTATGAAAATGGTTTCACACTACTGTACATTTTAATAAAAATTAATAAACTTTGTGGTTTTTTAATTGAATTTAACAGATAAAAGGAAACAAAAGAAATTGCTGTAATATGAAGTGTTAGTTGCTCAGCCATGTCCAACTCTTTGAGACCTCATGAGCTATATAGTCTTCCAGGATCCTTTGTCCTTGGGATTCTCCAGGCAAAAATCATTTCAGTTCAGTTGCTCAGTTGTGTCTGCCTCTTCGTGACCCCATGGAATGAAGCACACCAAGCTTCCCTGTCCATCGCCAACTCCCAGAGCTTGCTCAAACTCATGTCCATTGCATCAGTGATGCCATCCAACCATCTCATAGTCTGTCATCCCTTTCTCCTCCTGCCTTCAATCTTTCCCAGCATTAGGGAAATATGGTATTTTCCAGTGAGTCAGTTCTTCACATCAGGTGGCCAAAGTATTGGGGCTTCAGCTTCAGCATCAGTCCTTCCAATGACTATTTGGGACTGATTTCCTTTAGGATTGACTGGTTTGATCTCCTTGCCATGCATAGCCATTATGTTCTCCAGGGGATTTCCTTGATTCAGGGCTTGAACCAAGGTCTCCTACATTGCAGGCAGATTCTTGACCTTATGAACCACTAGGGAAGCCCACTGAAATATACATCAGTTTAGTTCAGTTCAGTCGCTCAGTTGTGTCCGACTCTTTGCGACCCCGTGGACTGCAGCATGCCAGGCCTCCCTGTCCATCACCAACTTCCGGAGGTTACTCAAACTCATGTCCATTGAGTCAGTGATGCCATCCAACCAGCTCATCCTCTCTTGTCCCCTTCTCCTCCTGCCTTCAATCTTTCCTAGCATCATCTTTTCAAATGAGTCAGCTCTTCACATCAAGTGGCCAACATATTAGAGTTTTAGCTTCAACATCAGTCCTTCCGGTGAATATTCAGGACTGACTTTCTTTAGGATGGACTGGCTGGATCTCCTTGCAGTCCAAGAAACTCTCAAGAGTCTTCTCCAGCACCACACTTCAAAAGCATCAATTCTTCAGCGCTCAGCTTTCTTTATAGTCTGACACTCACATCAATACATGATTACTGGAAAAACCATACATAAACATATATTAATATATACATATGAGTGTATGCATTTTATATTTTTCATTGCTTCCTGAAATCTCTAAGGATGAAAAAGAAATATAAAGAGAAAATAAAACATAAAGTGTTTGAATCCATCTTTTCATAACCTGTTTCAATTTCAGATGAAGACAATCGATCCCCTGCTCTGAAAGAAAGAAAAATTGTACTGTAACATTAAAAAAAAAAAAAAGTCTTCCCTTATCTCTCAGTTTTTTTACTTATAGAATAAACTTTTTTATTTCTGGATATGTAACACTGAGATTCTGTTCTATAACTGTGTGGTTCACAACTGTTTAATATTAATTCTATGCATGAATGGGTTCAGTGTTCACTTCTGATCACCCACCAAATCATGCTTACCTGAGTTTGATCACCAGGTAGGTCTGGTTTTGTTGTGGTTGACGTCTCACTGGGGCTACCTACCTGGGCTTTTGCATAATTACAATTTTAAAAATCAAGGACAATTTATCTGGATATACTTTTTAAAGGTTATTTTCCTTCCATCAGGGTTATTTTAGGCATTTTTCCAACATCTCTTGGCCTGAGAATTGCATCAGTCCTTTGATCACATCTTCCAAAGCTTTACAATATCTAGTAACTTTTTAAAGAGTTGATGGTATGACATTCTGTAGCTAGTCTACCCGACTGATGCTTTTATATTTGAATGACAATTATATTTATATTTCATATTTGAAAGTCAGATTATTTCTTGGGTTTAAAATTTGGATCCAAACTTTGTCTCTCTCAAGACTTTGTAGTTGCTACTCCATTATAGGGTGTTATTGAGTATATATGCATATTTTCACATGTGAGTATTATACACACACATATATCATGCATGTATAAATATGTCTGGGTGTATATGTGTATAAAATGAACAAACCCTTTCTGACCTTTCTGTTTTCCTCTTATAATTAATTTGTTTTCTTTGCCTGGGTATCTGAATATTTCTTTCCTTACCCTTCAAGTTCAATATTTAACCAAGCTCTGTTTCTAAGCTAATAATTTTTTTTATCTGGGAGATAATATACCACTCAGACAACTAATTTTTTCCTTAGGTCCAAGGAAATCTCACTTTCTGTCAGAAGTCATAACCTTAAAGGCTGACACAGGGCTGGTGCCTACCAGAAATGTATAAAGTAAGTTGGGTTACTTTAGATGAAGTGATGGGGCCCATGAAAAACCAGGTCATGGATGCTCTACATCAAAACTCTGAGGTACAATTTTTAAAAAGAGAGAATGCACAAGTGAGACAAAATACATTCCTCCCAGTTTGTGATCCTTGGCCTACGGCTTTGTATAATTTTTATGTTCCATTTCCTGAGAAATCTGTATGCAGGTCAAGAAGCAACATTTAGAACCAGACATGAACAACGGACTAGTTCTAAACTGGTAAAGGACTAGTTCTAAACTGGTAAAGGACTAGTTCTAAATTGGTAAAGGACTAGTTCTAAACTGGTAAAGGAGTAGGTCAAGCGTGTGTAACTGTCATCTTGCTTATTTAACTTATATGCAGAGTACATCACGAAAAACGCTAGACTGGATGAAGCACAGCTGGATCAAGATTTGAGGGAGAAATATCAATAACTTCAGAGATACACATAACACCCCTCTTATGGCAGAAAGCAAAGACGAATTAAAGAGCCTCATGATAAAGATGGAAGAGAGTGAAAAGGCTGGCTTAAAACTCAACATTCAAAAAACAAAGATCATGACATTCAGTCCCATCATTTCATGGCAAATAGGGAAACACTGGAAACAGTCATAGATTTTATTTTCTTGGGCTCCAAAATCACTGCAGATGATGACTGCAGCCATGAAATTAAAAGACACTTGCTCCTTGGAAGAAAGCTATGACCACCTAGACAGCATATTAAAAAGCAGAGACATTACTTTCCCGACAAAGGTCCGTCTGGTCAAAGCTATGATTTTTCCAGTAGTCATGTATGGATGTGGCAGTTGGACTATAATGAAAGCTCAGCATTGAAGAATGATGCTTTTGAACTGTGATGTTGCAGAAGACTCTTTGAGAGTCACTTGGACAGCAAGGAGATAAAAGCAGTCAATCTAAAAGGAAATCGGTCCTGAATATTCATTGGAAGGACTGATGCTGAAGCTGAAACTCCAATACTTTGGCCACTGATGCAAAGAGTGGACTCATTGGAAAAGACCCTGATGCTGGGAAAGATTGCAGGAGGAGAAGGGGATGACAGACAATGAGATGGTTGGATGGCATCACCGATTCTATGGACATGAGTTTGAGCAAGCTCCAGGAGATGGTGATGGACAGGGCAACTTGGCATGCTGCAGTCCATGGGGTAACAAAGAGTTGGACATGACTGAGTGACTGAACTGAAGGATGAGTCTTTGTATGGGTTGCTGCTGGCCCTAATACAGTGTGGGTAACTTTTCTTTGACTCGCGTCTAACCTTCTCTGATTCATGTTTATTTTCTGTGAATTAATCTTCCACGGACTCATAGAGGATGGTTCTAGGGAGGAGAAGCCACATTCTTTTCCTAATGCCAAGTTCTGGGTTTGCTTTTGGAATGAAGTTCCGCACTCGCTTCTGTAATTTCTTGACTTTGCCACACCAGTATTACCTAACAAGGTGGGTGGGGCTACTCTAGGATTTAGGTCTCTCTCCCAAAACACAGTAGAGGTTACATCTACTGACGTGTCAGAGTTAGTTCCAGCTGTTCATTTGCTCCATTTCACTCATCCCTTCCAAGGAACTGCTTCCACTCTTCAGGCAAATGGAATAGATGTGGAAGGGCATGCCCACAGTACATAGTCTAATAAATTAATTATTGGCATAAGTCCAAAACTTCAAAACTTGACAATACTATATTTTGGTAGAATTTCTGGAAGATAGGTTGCAGGTAAGTAGTACTCCCATCTTTCTCAAACTGCACTAGAATATTCTGCCTTTTTTCATCACTTCACCTTTTGAATTTTTATTTTACATACATATTCCTTTCCTGATTTGATTGCTTTTGGTAAGTGTTTTTATTGTTATCATTATTCAGGTCTTAGGAAGAGAAAAAGGCAGTCTCTTCTTCATGTTGCTATTTGTACTCAGAAATTGTGTCTCTGCCTTTGAAAATGAAATTTATCTTGTTGTAGAACATGTTTCAATACATATGAGAGTTGGAGAAAATGAAACCATTTGTGAGTACTGTAAAATGGTAGTTTACTAATTTGTAGATATCATACAAATGGATAGACAAAACTGAAGAATAATCTATAGACTAGTTCAACAGCTTTTTGGTAATATGTTGGCTTCTCTGGACAAGTTACCTGAATAGGCAATATCCTAGGGAAAGACTCAACACCAAAGAAATTACTTTTAAAATGAATGAGAGTGGGATTGCCTTAATTATGTTATCATTTGTACTATGTTTTTAAAACCAAATCCTCTGGCTCTGGGTTAGTACCAGTGTATCTGAATGTTTTCTAGGTAGCTAGATGGACCACCACCACTTCCATGGCCAATCATTTTGAATATCCATTGACATCACTGTGTTCCTTCAGGTGATCCTTTTTAAAAGATGAAATTTGGGCTCAACTTGGAAACAGTTGTTAGTAAAATGTCATTTAGTCTCGGTGGTAGGGCAATGAGGCAGAACATTTTGCATGTTTGCAAAATAAGCTTCATTTTGATGCATTTGCCTTTACTGATTATATTAATTAACTTAACAGCAAGTGTGAAGATTATTTATGATGTATTAAAAATGATTGGCCCTTAATTGCTTCTCTCATAGAACAAGCAGCTTGAATTCAGTATAAGGTTTGTAAAAAATTTAACTTGCTGAAATGCAAATTCAAATTTTATAAACGGTCCTTGGAAAACAAATGAAATCTCATGATGAGGTATAATTATGCATAATATTTCCCTCAGAAAGCAGAATTTAAATGTTTTATCTAAATCAGACCTTGTGTTTTTCATTTTATGCTTATAAAGCATCTTGATTTTATTTTTAAGATATTCATTTCATTTATTTAAGATATTTATCTATTTATCTATTATATATATATTATATTTATCTATTTACATTTATCTATTATATATATTTATTTATCTATTATATATATTTATCTATTATATATATAATTTATCTATTATATATTTACATTTATCTATTATATATATATTATATTGCCTATAGTATCTAAGATACATTTATCTATTATATATATATATATTATATTGCCTATAGTATCTAAGACATAAGCATCATGGGAAATATAAAAATAACTCACATGTTACTGGTCTCCAAGATTTCGTCTCTTAGAACATCTTCAGCTAATTTTATTTGAAAATTTTAACATCTTCCTTGTATTTTCAATTTAGATTTTATTCTAATGCCTTTGCAGACTTTTTTTCTCTCCTAGTACAAATTGAAGCCTGAACACTTTTCTGTGAAATGTTATTCTTTTCTTTTTTTTCCTTGTTTGACTATTTATGCACCAAGGGCAGCGGTGAATTTCTGGATGAAAGTTTATGTGGATTCTTCAAGGTCATTAACCCCATGGAACTTGCATTACCTGTTACCAACAGTCAATTTATCACACAGGGGAATGTGCAAATCTCCACGGGGGAATAAGCAAAGAGTATAATATTGAGTATGTCACATGTAAAATGCAGCTAACTGGTAAAAGCCAGATTAATAATTTAGGACAGTCTTTCAAACCTCACACATAATGTGTTTTGTTTCATTTTTTTTTATTGTTCTGAAGATTTTACTTCTCTTGGTAGGAGGCAGGTGTGTAGTAGATCAAAAGTTAGTGGGAGCAGTTGAGTAATCTACATATCTTAACCAACATAGCTACTTCAGGCCATAATTGTTATAGCTACACAGACAGGTTCACACCTATGTTTTTGGTCCTTAATGCATCTTAAATAGAGTCTGAGGCTGCATAGTTTCTATGAATGCATGTGTAATGTCTGTTTGATAAGTGTCTTCTCACACCCTGAGGACTTTTATAGGCAATTTGCATTTCACAATGAGAGAAATCAGCTGGAGAGGGTTTATTGTTTTGTATAATAGGGAGGAGTGTAAAAATATCCCAGTTCTACAGATGGCACTTCTCGTTAGCCTTGAACATATACATGTGCAAGGATTGTTTTATCTTGACTAATACAGCCACCAAAAAGGCTATTTTTAGAGGTAAATTCACAGTTTGGCTGGATTGTAATAATTAGTAGAATTTCTTTAAAGATAGCCATAGTACTTATTTGAACTCCAAGCTGGAGGGTGACTTTGTGATCCTGGAGAGGAAATTTCCTTTTGCGTTGATCTCTTTTCAACAGTGAATTGTAATAAGCTTGTAATGCAATCAGCCTGATTTTTAAATAACTCAGAAGACAGATCAGGAGCATGGAACTAGTGTTGCTGTGTGTGAACTTCTCACTTGTGGCAGTCATATACGGAAGAAAGCTTATGCCTGTGTGAACCCAAGAGCTGGGTAATAAAACAAAAGAAAACCATATGCACTTAAACATGCTATCTCTGAACAATGAATTCTCACCAGAAAACTTCAAGATCCTCAAAATTGATAAGGCTAGCTTGAGTCTTATTATTTCATGTTTAAGTTGAATATCAACTTCTAACTTTGACACAAAGATTAATGAAAATATGATTCCTATTGATCAATTGATAGTACTCCTGCCCAATTTAAATTGAAAGGTGGATTCTTTTACTGTCTGAGCCACCAGGGAAGCCCCAAATTAGTATTTACATTTTCATGGAGAAATAATCACATCTCTGTAGGTCTCAAAATTTTGGGCTCCCTACCTATTTTTATGCTTAAAATTTATTAAGGATTCCGAAGGGCTTTTGTTTGTGAGAAATTCCAAAGGGCTTCTATCTATGAATGTTTACCATATAAGAAATTAAGACTGATAATCATTTTTAAACATTTATTAAATATTTTAGAAATAACAGTAACAATCCCATTTCATGTTAACATATCTGTATAGCATTTCAGGGCTTCCCAGGTGGCTCAGTTGGGAAAGAATCCATGTACAATGCAGGAGATGAGGGTTCAATCCCTGGATAGGGAAGATCCCACAGAGGAGGGCATGACAACCCATTCCAGTATTCTTGCCTGGAGAAGCCCGCTGATAGAGGAGCCTGATGGGCTACAGTCCATGGGGTCGGAAAGAGTCTGGCATGACTGAAGTGAATGAGCACACACACGTACCATTTTCAATGGAAAAATAAAAAATAGGGAAAAGGTAGAACTGATTTTCATTTCCATAAATCTTTTTAATGTCCGGCTTAACAAAAGAGGACTGGGATTTCATACCTGCCTGTGAAAGCAATCTGTTGTGATATGTTCTCTTGGTTGAAAAAGATGAATGCTTAGCTTTAAACTGACATTGAATTAGAACAGGAAGAAATGTTTTATCAGCTCTTTTTGATAATCATATATATTCTTCTTTGATATTGCACCATAATTTGAAAAATGGAAGTTTTTAAAAGATTAACTGAAAGTAGAATCTTAAATCATATTAATAAACTCAGTTACATTAAAACTATTTCTTATATCTTGCATTTTGGATGTTTTACTGAGATATGATTTTATATCATCATGCTTTGGTTAATTTGTAAGATATTAGCTCAGTAAATTATATAGATATTATAAATGTTGACATAATTTATCAAATAAAATTTAAACAACCCACACAGTTATTAACATTACCATTGATATGAGTTTACGTTTTGGAGAAGACATCACTTTGTGGAGGTGAATACCAATTCTCCAAAACTGTTGTTTTTGCTTGAGAGCTCAAATTCCATCTTTGTCAAGAAAAACAAGTCAATGGCTTTTCTTGGAAGGATAAGTTCACATAGCGAACTTCTGAAAAATCGTCTGCTAAATACTTAAAACTAAATAACTATATTTTATCTGTCATTCTTTAAATTTAAAATAATAGTCCATGACAAAAATGTCACACTCACAATTCAAACTCTTGTGCTTTTCTTGGGGACCACCATTTGATATGCAAAAGAAGTGCTGTATACACATTTAGCATTTTGTCAAACAATATTTTTAAAAAACAACAAAAAGGCCTATACTCAAGGATCGGGACTTAATAAAGTTTATCATCTTTACTGTTTTATTAAGGGCATTCAGTTCACATTTTTTTTTCACTTTTTTTTTTTTAACCAAGGAGTGTTTAATGGTGAAGAATATAGTATAGTATATTTTCATGTCAGTTGCTTTGACTCAAGCAGTGACACCAGCGCTTTTATTTCCCATTTCTTTTGCTCCATCAGTACATCTGTAACCACTGTGAAAGCAGCAAACAATGTCTCAATAGTATTAAGGAAATAGTTTTAAAATCAAGACAGTGTCTCGGGGACTCTCAAAAGTTCACAGACCTCACCTGGAAAACCGTTGATCTTCAATCGCATGTAATGCAATACTCTATTTGTGTCTACATAGCCTTTCCTATTGGAAGAAAATCTTTGTAGCTCAAGGGTTCTGAATTTCATCGCTTATCTAATTTGGATCTATGACTTCAACTTTAAACATTTATTATGAGTGATTAAGTAGAACAAGATAGGACCTTCTAAAGTCAATTTTAAAATACCACTGAATACTTTTATAAATAATCCCCAGACCCAAACAATAGCATGTTTTATTTGTTATTTTCTGAGGCAAGATCAGATAAGAGAGAAACCACCCTGTGTTTTAACAGATGTAATGGTGGCTCAGACAGTAAAAGAATCCGCCTGCAATGCGGGAGACCCAGGTTTGATCCCTGGGTCAGTGAGATATCCTGGAGAAGGGAATGGCTACCCACTCCAGTATTCTTGCCTGGAAAATTCCATGGACAGAAGAGCCTGACGGGCTACAGTCTGTGGAGCTGCCAAGAGTTGGATACTGAGTGACTAACACCCACTCCAGTGTTCTTGCCTGGAGAATCCCAGGGACGGGGGAGCCTGGTGGGCTGCTGTCTATGGGGTCGCACAGAGTTGGACACGACTGATGCGACTTAGCAGCAGCAGCAGAGCGACTAACACACACTAATTTTATATATTGAAGTGAATTTAATATTAGGAAGTATCTGAGGATTGAAAGAGCAAACAACAACAACAACAAATAATGCTTTAGTATATCCAAAATTACAGCTTCAGAGCCAGAGAACTGGAGATAGCCTAGGAACATGGCACTCAAAACACTGAAGAGCTTATATGACCTGCTTCTGCTGCTAATTCCTTAGACAAAGGTGTGTTGAGGTGAGTCTGGATGATGATAGGAAGTGGCCAACAAAAAAGAAAAGTTTTAAAAATTTTCCTTTTAGTCCCTTTTCTTCTTCTCTCACTTTCTATTCTTCTTCTAATGTTTCCTGTTTTCTGAACCTGAGAGGAAGTCAGTTTCAAAGAAGTCTGCAAAATGACATTTTCTCAGCCCTGGTGTCACGGTGTGGAATATAGAAAAGTAGATTTGTAGTTGAGTGACAATATACAAATAATTGGCATGTTCACCCTTTGAATTCTCAGAACGCACACTCATCCTTCTGCATGTGTTTGAATTATCATGCAACAACAACTTTGTGTTTGACTCTAAGAGGAAGACAGTCCCTCAAACAAAGGGACTCAAACAAAGATGCTTCCATCTACAGTCCAAAAAGCAGAGACTCAAAGTCTCAGTAGTCATGGTACCTACCTTGTGAAAAAGATCACTGAACTTTTTCACAGGAGATGTATATTTCTCCTGCAGTGTAGTCTCAACCTTTTAACTGAATAATTTGTAACCTAAATATAAATTTGGATACAAAATTTGTATATAATTGTAAGAGAATAGGAGGAAGACAAAATTAGCTTATCCATATGAATGTCATGTATGCAATATAGAAGGGGATGGGGGAGAAATAGGTGAGGCAGACTAAGAGGTACAAATTCCCAGCTGCAAAATAAATGAGTCAGTCACAGGTGCGAAATACAGTGTGAGAAATACAGTCAACAAAGGTAATATATTTGCAGGATGACATATCATAACTAGACTCAATATGATGATCGTTTTGAAATACACAGAAACACCAAATCACTATATTGTGCAACAGGAGCTAACTTAGTGTTGAAAGTCAACTATATTTGAAAACAAACAAACAAACTCTTAGAAAAAGACAATAGATTCCTGGTTTCCAGGAATAGGGAAGGAGGGGATTAGGTATAGGCTGCTGAAAGGTACAAACATCCAGTTCTAAGATTAATAAACACTAGGGATGTTGTAAATTACAATAAACTGTGGAAAATTCTTAAAGAGATGGGAATACCAGACCACCTTACTTGTCTCCTAAGAAACGCAACACTTAAAATCAAGCATGGAATAATGGACTGGTTCAAAATTGGGTAAGGAGTATAGGAAGGGTGTATATCGTCATCCTGTTTATTTAATTTATATGCAGAGTACATCATTCGAAATGCCAGCCCAGGTGACTCACAGACTGGAATCAAGATTGCTAGGAGAAATGTCAACAAACTCAGATATGCAGATCAACACCTCAGATATGCAGAGGAACTAAAGAGTCTCTTGATGAAGGTGAAAGAACAGAGTGAAAAAGCTGGCTTAAAACTCAGCATTCAAAAAACTAAAATCCTGGCATCTAGGCCCATCACTTCATGGCAAATAGATGAGAAAACAATGGAAACAGTGACAGATTTTATTTTCTTGGGTTCCAAAATCACTGTGGATGGTGACTGCAGGTAGGAAATTTAAGAGACACTTGCTCTTTAGAAGAAAAGCTATGACAAACCTAGAAAGCATATTAATAAGTAGAGACATTATTTTGCCAACAAAGGTCTGTGTGGTCAAAGCTATGGTTTTTCCAGTGGTCATGTACAGATGTCAGAGCTGGACCATAAAGAAGGCTGAACACTGAAGAATTGATGCTTTTGAACTGTGGTTCTGGAGAAGACTCTTGAGAGGCCCTTGGACTGCAAGGAGATCAAACTAGTCAATCCTGAAGAAAATCAATACTGAATGTTCATTGGAAGGACTGATGCTGAAGCTGAAACTCCAATACTGATGGGAAGAGCCGACTCATTGGAAAAGACCCGGATGTTAGGAAAGCTTGCAGGCAGGAGGAGAAGGGGGCAACAGAGGATGAGGTGGTTGGATGGCATCATCTCAATGGATACGAGTCTGAGCAAACTCTGGGAGATGGTGAAGGACAGGGAAGCCTGGTGTGCTGCAGTTCACCGTGTCGCAGAGTTGAACACGACTTAGCGACTGACCAACAAGGGATTGTAATCTACAACATGATAAATATAATCATCACTTCCCAGGTGGGGCAAAAGTAAATAATCTGCCTACCAATGCAGGAGATGCTGGAGACACAGTTTCGATTGCTGGGTTTGGAAGATCCTGTGGAATAGGAAATAGTGATCCATTCCAGTATTCACGTCTGGAAGATTCCATGGACAGAGGACCTTGGCAGACAGCAGTCCATGGGGTCACAAAAGTCAGAGAGGACTGAACACACACCCACATGCAGATGTGAGCATGCGCAGTGTTATGGGCTTCCCCGGGTGGCTCAGATGGTAAAGAATCTACTTGCAATGCAGGAGACCCAGATTCAGTCCCTCGGTCAGGAAGATTCCCCTGCAGAAACGAATGGCCACTCACTCCAGTATTCTTGCCTGGAGAATTTCATGGACAGAGGAGCCTGGCCAGCTACAGTCCATGGGGTCCCAAAGAGTTGGACACGACTTAGAGAGTAACATAAGATATACAAAAGTTGTTAGGAGATTAAATCCTAGAAGTTCTTATCACAAGAATTTTTTTTTCTCTTTACTTTTGTGCTTATATGAAGTGATGGATATTCACTAAATTATTGTAATTATTTCATGATGTGTATAAGTCAAATCATTATGCTGCACACTATAAAAAGTGCTGTGTGTCAATTACTTCTCAGTAAAACTGGAATAAAAAAATCTATATATATATAAAATTATGCAAGGAATAAATAACCTGATATAAATTATGCAAGCAATAATGCTGCTGTAATTGGTCACAAAGCCCCAGTTGGTATTTAGAACATTTTCTTGAACTACCCATTTCCTGTTGCCCTTTTCTTCGGTTAGCACCAAATCTTCATGATTCCGAATTTAAATTGGTTGCTCTAGTTGTAATTAACATGTATTGGGGAACATGGAAGTATTAAGACACAGGCCATAGGATATCCTAGGTTCAGACAATATCCAGCTTCCTCCACTGCACTGCAACAGCCTAATTTTGCCCTGACAGTCAGAACAATCACCTCTGCCAGTCGAATCATGCTCCTATTTGGTTCAGTGATGAGAGAAACCCCTATTGGCCAGGTGGCAGTCTCAAATTCCGATTCAATGAAACTATGCTCTTCCCCTTAGTAAGAGCATACCTTTCTGGGGAATGAATACCTCTAAGTAAAGTTCCAAAGGAGGCAAAATTTCTGTGAGTGGATTATTTAGCGCTAATAGAGGCAGAAATCATTCCCATTTCCACTCCTCGATTTTTGCAAATTCTCAATTCAGGCTATGGGGAAAGCCGCATCTTATATGGCTCAAAAATATAAGGACCCTTGAATGAAACCCCAGTATGTCAGGTTGTTGTCTCCCCACTGATACTATAAACCCGAGATTTCAATAGGTTACTCTGCCATTTTATCAGGCCTGCTGCTTCTGAGTAATGGGCCACATGGGAAGATCGGTTCATTATTTATGAGCCCACTACAGCTCACTGCTGTTGTTGTTGACAAGTGTGTTTCTTGTCAGAAGAACGTATCTCCCCTCAGAAGCAGTGGTAGGTGGGATACTGTAACGGCTAATAAGGCATTCCTGCTGGAAGGGGCTCACGCTCACCTTTAGAATTTGTAATGTTTACTGTTTGATGATTGACAGCCTACCCTGCAATGAAAGCCATTTGGCAAGCATTCACCTGAGAGAAAAATATCTCCAACTTGTGTGTTTGTTTGAAGAGAGTTTCATCTAGAAATCTCTTCCCAGGCCTCTTTATCATCAATCTTTTCCCTTCAAAGTCTCTAACCATTTAGTTTTCTTGATGCCCATGAATCAATATCTTTGATCATCTTTTTCAGTCCAGATACTGTGGACCACCAAACACATTGTTTAAACTTCTCTCCACTGTGCAGATTTTCCTTCACTACTTTCAGGAGCTTTCCTGTTTGTGTCTGTAATACTAAAAGCAGCTTCTGGTTGGTACCAGTGTATTGCAAAGGAACATTGGTAACCGAGGTTCAAGTTTTTTTCTCCTCACTAATGATGAATTTCCCGTGAGGTCATGGCTGTGGGTTGGGCAAGATGAGACCAACAGGTATGGCTGAGACTAAATACTTACATGTAACTTTCAGGATCTGCTCAAAGATGATAACTTACATTTCACTTGATGGAGGAGTTGCTGTTGTAAACACCCAATGTCCTGGTTTAATGGACCGTACAATACCAGTGTATGACAGACTCTTTCAGATGCTATCAGAGCCCAGAAATAATATAAGTGTTTTCTCAGAAGGAGAAGAATTATCTGCCCAAACTCATGACTTTTTTTATTTTTCTAAACAAACCTCTGAGGG
The DNA here is from genome assembly GCF_019923935.1 of Bubalus bubalis. Classification (NCBI taxonomy): domain Eukaryota; kingdom Metazoa; phylum Chordata; class Mammalia; order Artiodactyla; family Bovidae; genus Bubalus; species Bubalus bubalis. Next base: position 60,333,029 of record NC_059176.1, read on the forward strand.
TCTGCACTCTGATTCCTCTAATGTGGTTTATAAGATGCTCTAAACAACATGCCTGCCTGCTGGTGACTCTTCTGAGTCACAGACATGAATTAACAGAGCAGTCTGCATATGGAATGGGTGATAAAGGGCTTTATTTTTCTCTAATAACTGGCCACTTCGTGTATTACTCCAATATTTATAGATTACTGGCTCCTTTATAGATTCTTCTTTAAAAACTGGCCTCTTTATAGATTACTTAATAAATGAGTTAAGTTAGCTCAGTCGTGTCCGACTCTTTGCGACCCCATGAATCGCAGCACGCCAGGCCTCCCTGTCCATCACCAACTTCCGGAGTTCACTGAGACTCACGCCCATCGAGTCAGTGATGCCATCCAGCCATCTCATCCTCTGTCGTCCCCTTCTCCTCCTGCCCCCAATCCCTCCCAGCATCAGAGTCTTTTCCAATGAGTCAACTCTTCGCATGAGGTAGCCAGATCTGATCTGAGCACACTCATTGTGGCCTTCATTGCCTTTAAAATCCAAAGACAGCTACTGTGCAGTGTGAGATGTAGCAACTGCTTTTTGTTTAGAGGGATATTCCATTGTATTCAAGTCATTGGGTGCCCAAAAATATCACCAAGGTGGCAGGCTTGCAAATTTTCATATGTCTTTATTTCTCACTGGCATTTATGTATCCTAAATATCTTATTGGGGGTGTTAGCTGTGCTGTGCTAAGTCTCTTCAGTCACGTCTGACTCTTTGCGACCCCATGGACCGTAGCCCGCCAGGCCCCTCTGTCCATGAGATTCTCCAGGCGAGAATGCTGGAGTGGGTTGCCATGCCCTCCTCCAGGGATCCTCCTGACCCAGGGATCACACCCACGTGTCTTGCATCTCCTGCACTGGCAGGCAGGCTCTTTACCACTAGTTCCTTCCTTACTAGTAGCGAGGGTGCTAGCTACTTCCTGCTTATCAGGTCCAATCAGCAGCGTTGCCACCAATGAAGAGAAGCCATATGGCATTTCATGGCATGTGTTTACCAGCAAGACCTCTGTGAACTAGCTTATGTCAGAGAGCATCAGACCTAACAAAACCCTCCCGCAAGACACACAGGATGTGCTGCTGTTCCTGCCAGGTGGGGGGAAAAAACACCAAAAATCTTCTAGTGTCCTTGCAAATCAGTAGAGAGTGAAAAAAAAAAAGATGTGAGATTAATAGCTGTGTGTGGCAGGTAGTAGGAGACAGGCTGCCTTGCTCCAGTAAGTAATTCATATATGGAACTGCTTCTATAGATCACCTTATAAAGTTTATGAAAATCTATACTCATTCTCCAAGATCCATTTTCTTTTGCAAGAGTCCAGTGGAAGAATTAAATAGAGATATAGTAGGGTTGTTCCTGCATCTTTCAAGTCTTTGGTATAGTGTCATTGACTCCTGTAATTCCCTTGATGGTAATAATTTTACTTTCCCACTCTGATGGAGAAAAAGATTCCAAGGGATTTATCTTGGTTATTTTTACTATAATAACCCAGCTTATTGTCTGGTTCTAATTCGAGCTGGTAGTTTATAACATAACTCTCTAATTTTCTTTCCATTAACTCTTCTATGCATTTGAAAGCGGCCAACCTACCACCACATAATTTTAGTGGCCAGTATTATTACAGTAAGTGTATCAGGCTCTTAGTCTTCCAAAATAACTCTTTGAAAAGTACTTCATTTCAAGCAACCAAAGATGATAATTGAATTAATTATGATGCCTCTACATGACGTGGATTTGGAATCCCGATTTGTGTTGGCATCTAGCTCAATACTGTGCTTACAGCTAAAGACGTAAACCCAGTGAATCCTTGAGTGCTTCCTCTGAGAATCTCATTTACAATTCCAAGCACTATGTTAGACAAGGTTTTGTCAGGGAAAAAGGAACCATACCAGATATTTCAATAAAGCTGATTCAAACTGGCTATACAGATGTTGAGATAGTGAGAGGCAAAAAGAAAAAGAAGGAATGAAGGAAGGTGGGAAGGAAAGAGGAAGGGAGACACAGAAGCAACCAAGATAGAAGCAGAGATCATTTCCAGGGCTGGAGAAACTCAGAAAATACTGGAACTTCAGGAGCACAGAGGAGGGGACCTGGATGCTGCTTATACCTTGAAGAAAGTTTGACAAAGCTGGTTCTGGAAAGCTGGATTCAGGGAGTAATGCTGCTACTAGGCCCAACTGGCATGGCTGGACCCAGTCATCAGAGTCCCTCCCCTCTCTCCCAATTCCTGTTTTCCATAGTGCCCTTATTGAAGGAATCCATCATTCCCTGGTGGCTCAGTCAGTAAAGTCTGCCCACAATGCAGGAGACCTGGGTTCAATCCCTGGGTCAGGAAAATCCCCCAGAGAAGGAAATAACAACCCACTCCAGTGTTCTTGCCTGGAGAATTCCATGGACAGGGAGGAGCCTGGCGGGCTACAGTGCATGGGGTCCCAGAGTCAGATCGAACTGAGTGACTAACACTTGCACTTTCATCAGGGAGCCAGCAAGCAAAGGAATCTGGGAAATGTAGTTTGCAAAGTCTCAACCACAGTATCTCAGAGCAAACTGTAGAAGGAGCTAATACATAAATGATTGGCACATATGGATATCTTTCATTTTGTTGTTATCAGTGGTCTGGGTCACTTACAAAATCAGTAGTAGACGTTGCGGGAAACCTGGGTAAGCAGTTAAGGATAAGAGTCAGAGATTCATCCACTTATCTTTTCTCTTGCTGGTCTCTGATCTTGAGCAAATTGTTTGCCCTCAATGATTTTTAGTTTCTTCTTTTATGCAATGAATAAAATTTTACCTTGCATGCTTGATGTAATGATTAAGTAACATAAATGAGAGTAAAGTGCTTAGTATCCTGACTGGTATATGGAAAACACTCTTAAATGTGGGTTATTAATTGAAAAAAAAAAAAAACCTCCCTGCAATTTTCTTGTTATTCTTTCAGATTAGTAAAAGCTATTTTATTTCTCTTACTAAATAATTTGCAACACAATAAGACTTCATCCTTAAAGCCCAAGCAAAATAGATGAAAAGGAAAACTAAGGCTGAAACCATTGATCCATTACTATCATTTATTCTCCTAAAATTTTTAAAAATTTGGTTTCACTTTCATAGTGAAAATATACACTGTTTTTATATCTTCAGATCATTTTTCAGAGTTTTCAATAATTTCTAACAAATGTTTAGTAATGAGTCATTTGTGAAAAAATTTTGTGGACTTTAAAGTATATGTAAATTTATCATTTTTATTACAATCATTACTTGAGAAACCAGCCCAGGAAAGCTGGTTTTTTTTTTGTTTTTTTTTTTTTTTAATAGCCGTCCTTTTTATGGAGTGGTTTAAATATACTTTGAGTTGTCTTCAAGGCATTTGCTTAAGCCATTGTCATGATTATTAATAATCTAAAGTAATTACAATAACATGATCATGAGCCTTAATCATTTTTATTTGTAAAAGCCCTGTTAGATATCTAAGATGAAAAAAAAGCTACCTACAGCAATCATTCAATTCACAGTTGACTTTGTTTCTTCTTTTCTGAAGTTGCATATCATTGATAACATTTTCTTTTCTCTTTCTAGAAGAATGTTAAGGAAAGACTGAGTGACTGATCTGGAATTTGGATTATGGTGTTGACCAGTGGTTACCTTAGACTGATAATCAACCACAGTGAGGAGCAAAGAATTCACCTTCACCAGGAACCTAATATGCCTTCTAAGTCATTCCATCATCCAGTTAGAAAGGAAATGTGTATTTAGTCCAGTGATTCAGGAGGTGGGTGAGCTAATATATCTGCAAGCATAAAAGTTCATTCTCAAGTGAAATAAATGAGTTTCTAATGTCTTTAAATTTTTATCAAAGTCTAGAGTTTGGGCTTAGGCAAAGAATGCCTTCAGATTTTGGTGGATAGATCTCTCTGGCATTTTGGGCTTCCCTGGTGACTCAGTCAGTAAAGAATCTGCTTGCAATGCAGGAGATCTAGGTTCAATCCTTGGGTTGGGAAAATTTCCTGGAGAAGGAAGTGGGAAGCCACTTCAGTATTCTTGCCTGGAAAATCCCATGGATAGAGGATCCTGGCAGGCTATGGTCCATGGGGTCACAAGAGTCAGACAAGACTTAGCAACTAAATTACCACCAACCAATCTGCTTGCCATGCAGGAGCTGCAGAAGATGAGGGTTCAATACCTGGGTTGGCAAGATCCCCTGGAGAAGGAAATGGGAACCCACTCCAGTATTCTTGCCTGAAAAATCCCATGAATAGAGGAACCTGGTGGGCCACAGTCCGCGGGTAGCAGAGAGTTGGACATGAGTGATGTGACAGAATGCGGGCATACAAGTTGTAGGATGAACAATGCCAAAACTCTAGCTTTAAAAGGTACATCACTTATCTTATATTTCTTTCTGTTGCAAGATTTTGGGAAACACTAAATGTGAGAGTCTATGAAAATGTCGACATTTTAAGAAAGGCCAGAGCTATTTTCACATAGATTTCAAGAAAAAATGGACCAGATATTCTTATTTCACTTCTGGGATTACTGTGCAAATTAACACAAAAGTACAAGAGCAAATAAAGAAGTAATTTGTGTTCCTTGTAATTTTTTGCATATAAGTACTATGCATTCCTTCAGAAAAATAAAAACCCACAGATAAACAAATAAACAAAAAAGTGATGTATGGGATCTGTAGAAACTTTATAATCAAGTTCTACACTATATATTTTTTTGAACTCCCACATTGTACCTTATTTTTTTAGAGCATTAATGTTTCCATTAGAAAATTGAAAAGTACACATAAAAATTTTGCCTGATACAGACTTCTACCATTCCAAAGTAAAGACAATTATTATATTGGTGCAGTTCTCTTCACATGTATATGTGCATTTTGCAGTAGCCCTACATTTTATTAATATATGTTATTCTATATAATTTTGTTCAGCTTTATTGCCTGGTCTCACTCTCCTTCTGGGAGCAGTAGGGCTCCCCTAGGTGCTGTCCTCAGGGTAGCAGTAGAGGCATAAGAGAAGAAGACCAGCTGCCCAGAAACACTTTAGTTCTCTGCTCTCCTTGGCCGACACAGGTAACACGGCCAAGGCAAAATGCCAGTAATGCCGCAGGGCCCTCTCCAACTGCCAGCAAGCCACGTGGCCAAGACTAGCCTCAAAGAAGCAGGCTTTAGACTCCCCCCAAGGCTTCCCTGGTGACTCAGATGGTAAAGAAGCTGCCTGCACTGTGTGAAACTCAGGTTGGATCCCAAGGTTGAGAAGATCACCTAGAGAAGATAAGGGAAAATTCCATGAACAGAGAAGCATGGTGGGCTGCAATCCGTGGAGGTGCAAAGAGTTGGACATGACTGAGCCACTAACACTTTCTCTTTCTCTTTCTCCTCGTAGAGGTGGGGTGGGAAAAATGTAGATTTTTTTTAATGATGAGCCATTCTACCATATCGGTTATTTGGATAGATGCTTTTGTGAAGTCTCAGTTCAATTCTTTTGCCCACTTTTTTTTTTTCTGTTTGACTTTTTTTTTCCTGCTATACATATTTTAGGTAAGTGCTAATATCTTTCTAGGAAAAGATCTAATTTTTTCCCCACTATTACAGAAGGAGAAGCAGAAGAGGAGGAAATAAGGAATGAAGCAGAAAGGAAGAACTGTGGAAAAAGAGGAAGGAAGCAGAGAAAAAACAAAGAAAAAAATCGTTGCCAAAAATTTTTATTCTGATAAGTAAATCTTTGGTCATCAGGGAATACCATTAACTCTTTTTTGATACATCATGTGTGGTCCGTCACCCTGGAGATTAGGGGGCTCCTCCTGACCTTGCTGAGGGGTCCAGGACAGAGGGTCTTACAGGTATCCCTGAATTTATGCACCTGATTCGACAAGATTCAGAAACTTTCTGAATCAACTATCTTCTGAGTCAAGGGGTCAGGGTTCCAGGGCAGTGCCCTACCCTATCATCTCAACTCAAACCTGTATTATTTTAAGGTTTACAAAGGCCTGATCTCATACATTACTTACATTTTTGTACCCATATTTGCAGTTCAGTTCAGTCGTTCAGTCATGTCCGACTCTTTGGGACCCTAAGAATCGCAGCACGCCAGGCCTCCCTGTCCATCACCAACTCCCGGAGTTCACCCAAACTCACGTCCATCGAGTCAGTGATGCCATCCAGCCATCTCATACTCTGTCGTCCCCTTCTCCTCCTGCCCCCAATCCCTCCCAGCATCAGAGTCTTTTCCAGTGAGTCAACTGTTCGCATGAAGTGGCCAAAGTACTGGAGTTTCAGCTTTAGCATCATTCCTTCTAAAGAAATCCCAGGGCTGATCTCCTTCAGAATGGACTGGTTGGATCTCCTTGCAGTCCAAGGGACTCTCATGAGTCTTCTCCAACACCACAGTTCAAAAGCATCAATTCTTCAGCGCTCAGCCTTCTTCACAGTCCAACTCTCACATCCATACATGACCATAGGAAAAACCATAGCCTTGACTAGACGGACCTTTGTTGGCAAAGTAATGTCTCTGCTTTTGAATATGCTATCTAGGTTGGCCCTAACTTTCTTCCAAGGAGTAAGCATCTTTTAATTTCATGGCTGCAGTCACCATCTGCAGTGATTTTGGAGACACCAAAAATAAAGTCTGACACTGTTTCCACTGTTTCCCCATCTATTTCCCATGAAGCGGTGGGACCAGATACCATGATCTTCATTTTCTGAATGTTGAGCTTTAAGCCAACTTTTTCACTCTCCTCTTTCACTTTCATCAAGAGGCTTTTTAGTTCCTCTTCACTTTCTGCCATAAGGGTGGTGTCATCTGCATATCTGAGGTTATTGATATTTCTCCCAGCAATCCTGATTCCAGCTTGTGCTTCTTCCAGCCCAGCGTTTCTCATGATGTACTCTGCATATAAGTTAAATAAGCAGGGTGACAATATACAGACTATATTTTAGATGAGTGCTAATATCTTTCTTTATAAAGATCTCATTTTATCCACTATTGCAGAAGAAGAAGGATGGGGAGGGTCATATTATATTATGATCTTGGCATGCTGAATGCTACATGTTTACATAAACATGTATCCATGTATAAAAGGGCATGAATTAAAAAGTTATTTGCAATTTCAAAAACATTCCATTTAATAATACAGATCGATATTAATTGCCAGGGAGTTTATCTGTCCTATTTTTTTGTTTCTGTAATGCTCGTCTGCCTTGAAATGACTAATTCACCTTAACCAGTTTTAACCTATTATCTATTAACTTAGTGAATTGTCACTTGCTTTTATGCCTTCTAGTCAGCAAGCCAGCGGGCTCTCCATCATTTCTTTTGCTTTTATTTATTTATTTTTGGTTGTGCCACATGGTGGTTCCCCCACCAGGGACTGAACCCATGCCCCTTGCATTGGAAAGCCATTGCCTTAACCACTGGACCACTAGGGGAATCCAAGCTCTCCATCATCAGGAAGAGGCATTCTAATGATCTCACCATGTCCTGATCAAGTTGGCAGCTTGCAGTTATATTCTTCAGAGAAGCGCCTTTGGATTGTCTCATCTTCTCTGGATGTTTGACACTTTCACTACTTTCCCAATGCTATTATAAAGGGAAAATGCATCGATATTTGAAGGAAGAGGTGGGAAGGGATCAAAACAAGAACTGGAAGTATACTTCTGTGTAGAGAGCCGTGCATCCCATTCTGCAATTCTGTCCTTAGTTCCACTTTTCCATAAGATGGAACAAAGAAAAATAAAGATACACGGCATTTTCAGAGATAAGTAGGTCATCCACACAATACTGCAATGTCATTTGCCTTTACCAAATGCAAAATTTTCTGATGTATATAAATTTCACCAACTGCATGCATCTCAGTATATATATCTTTTCTTTAGCTCTTCTTCCATTATTCTTTTAAGACAGTTGCTCTGCAATCTACCTTCTGTTTGGGGGTTAAGCTCTATGGTTTGTTCAGGCTTCCAGTCTCTTTCCTGGAAAATCCCCAGGTAGAGCTCTTGCACCATCATCCTGTTGGGACCTGCCTGCTTATTTATTCAGTATCACCTGTGTAGGACAGATTATGCGTCCTTCTTGATTTTCATTTGACACAATAGGAATAACTTAGATATGTTTTAGCAAATACATCAGTAAGGTTTGCTTTGATTAACAGACAACCAGAAACCCACAAAGGACTAATACTCTTTCTTTAACCTAAGTAATTAAAGGCAAAAACAGGTCTACCATTCCATGAACATACCTCTATACCTGGACCTTCTTACACCTAACATCTCAATTACAAGCTGATCAATGCAGCCCCAACCCTCTTATTTGCAAAGCACTCACACCCTTTAAATGTATGCATAATTTACTTATTTACTTGGTTTATTGTCCCTCTATTGGGTTAAAAGTTTCACAAGCCTCCGCCTATCTCTACACCCACTTTTGGTAAGTTTTGTTTTCTGCTGTATTCCCAGGCACCCAGAAGAGTGTTGGACTCGGCACAGCACTTTTCCAAATGCTGACACATGAATGAGATTTGTAAAAGGGAGTAGCTGATGCTTCTCCTTTAAGCGGCTTTGCTCTTTTGCTGGTTGCTTATCTTCTCAGCCCACCTCTCTCAGATCTGTCTCAGGGCACACAGAAAGTTTTAGGTATCCTTAATCTATTCCAGATCCCAGAAGGAGGTCCTTTTAGCCCTCCTGTACGCCCTCTATCAAAAATCAAGGACTGCGTGCATGCATGTCTCTTGGATGCCTACTTTATACATAGAATGGGGGGAGAAAAGCAGGCACACACGCTGAAACAGGCACTGACTCTCTTTCAGAGGGTGTAAACTGGTGGGTAGGCACGGGAATGGACGAGAGTCCAGATTCGGTCATCATTTCCCCCAGGTCCCGCTAAATATGATTCGTGAAAACACTATAGAAAAAAGGGCCAATGAGCACGTTCAGCCTGAAGCTCTAATTTATATCCATCCAATGCCAATTTATCTTAATGACATCGATTAAAAACATTGTTAATACATAGTCTCTTTCCTTTTACTATTTTTTGTCTTTTTTTTTTTAATCTTGTTTCTTGGATGTAGTGTTTTCTCAAGATATTTCCCAGCTGTTCAGTCTCTTCAAATTGTTCATTTTTTCCACATTAGGCTTTTCCTGTATGTCAATTCCTAGACTTTATGTCACAGATTTACAGACACTAGTTAAGACAACATACTTTTTTGATGTTTTGCTTATTTAAATTATAGTATTGCATCCAAAATATATCAGTCTTGAGGAGTGATAATTTTTTGTATTATATATTTTTAACATATTTGCTAAGCATACGCGCAGTTTCACTGTTCTCTGTTAAGCATTGTGGCTATTTTTACACTAAATTCAGTATGTTTCACTTATATTTCTTTTTGAATTGTGTATGTCCCGTTTACATTTATAGTTTATAGAATTGTAATAGAGTTCAGCAAAATAAAGATTTATATTTGTATTACTTTCAGGTATTTTTAGTTTAAAGCATGCACGGTTTTCTAAACTATTTTTTCACTGCTTCAGCTAGTTTTCTGTCTTGCCCAAATAGAGTATGTTATGTGGCCACTCATCAAAATTGTATGACCTTTTCCTTTGGAAAACTGTCTGAGAAAATATGTACACATGTATTTTGGGCAAGTTATTAAACCTGACAGTAAAAAAAAAACAACACATATTATTTCTAAACAAATACCTTAGCCTACTACCATCTATATGCCACTCCAAGACACACCTATTTGTAAGGCTTTCTATTTTCTATGCTTCAAATTACTCTGAAATTACAGTCCACACAACTGATTATCAGATGGAAACATGGAAACAGAGATAAAATATCTTCCAAACTTGATGAACCAAGAATTTTTTCTCTGCTCTTAAATCTGTCATTTCTCTCAGATTAAACAGCTAAATTGAGCCACCTGTGAAGTAAACAATGTGATTTATTTCCAGTAAAGGTAATTCCCATTCTGATAACCTCAGTCTAAAAGCAGAAACCTCTTAAAGCACTTTCTTCTGCTAAACAATTTCTGAATGGCTCTTTATTTTCAGAACTGCCCCTCACCTCTGAGCTTTGGGGATCAACAGTGAATTTTAAGGGTCCACTTGGATGCTGTGCTTTTAGTTACTGTTAAATTTCATTAAACAGACAATGTTCTTTTATACAGAAAATTTCTATCACTGTTATGATAGCTGTCTAATAAAGGATTTCCATGCTCCATCCTTGGTGCACTACAAAGGAAAATATTGGATTAATACACTTGAGGATTAAGAAAGTTAAAAATGTAGTACGCGCTCCAAATCATGAATAAAAGAGTTAAAATATCATCAAAAAGCACCCTACTTAGCAGAAAGACACATCCAAATTCAGAGAATTAGGTTTGAATTAGATGATTTTATAAAATAATAAAATTACTTGGAAAAATGCATGATTTAAGGAGATTTTTATTAAATGTATTAAATTGAATTATCAAAATGTTTTGGATAATCATTTTTAATTTAATAAAAGAGCTGTATTTGAATTATTAATTTTTTTCTGTGTTTGGACAAATTTTAGCCAGTTGTCATTTGGGTTTGTTCTTTCAGACGATTGTTATGTTATTATTTTAAGGTCTATGGAAAGGTGTAATAAATTTTTAAATTGAAATATTGGCAGTGGTTTTGTGTTGTTAGCAAACAGATGTATGCTTATACATATATGCATGTAACTCATAGAAATAGAATTACAACACCCTTACAGTATTCCAGAAAGAGAGGCGCCTAAGAAAAGCTTTGTGGAAAGCAATGTACTTCACTGAAGCAAGCTTCATGAAAATTTCAGTCATTCATACTGGCTAGAGAGGACTTTGGTCCCCTGATTTCAATCCTGTTGTTACTTTTTATTTATTCTGTCAATATTAAAACAAAATTACATTACTTATCCTCAGATTTCAAGATGCATATAAATCACAATTCTTAAACAAGTGGGCATTAATTATCTTTATTTCACAGTATGTAAGGAAATAACATAAACATTTCTAAACCTTTCATGTACACAGGTGTTCAGTTCAGTATTGGAGATAATTTAAATGTCTAGCAACAGGAGGACTATTTAATATACTATGTTATAGGGGAACTTAAACAGCTTCCAAAACGATTTTCATCAACCTGAGGCAATATTGTTGTTTCATTAATAGAGTATATAATAAAGTACAATTTGGTATATTTATACCAAAATATATACAGAGAATTGTCTCAGTTACACCAAAGCACATGGACATAAAAAGATGGCATTTAATTGTTCATCGTGTTAACCTCTAGGTAGTTCCTGATAGTTCTAAGACTTTGTATGTGTTTTCTAAATTTTCCCCATAATTATCCCATTGCTTGTATTTTAAAATAAAATCTGTAGAAAGAGAATTTTGATTGCTTTTTTCCATAAGAAACTGCTGAGTTTTCAAAGGTGGGATGCCATTCAGATGCCTGGGGATGCAATGAGTCACAGGACGGACAGTGCTGGGCGGTCATCCTTAGATCCCTGTGACAACATCAGCCTTTTCCGTGATGTTTTCTTGCTGGCCCTTCATCAGCATATTGATTTTAAAGTTTTATCGACTCTTCCAAGACACTGCTAGGCAAGCTGTAAGCTCTTTTTGTAAGCCACTGGTCCTTCTGCTCTTCACTTCTTGGCTTTGATCGAGCTATTGCAAATTTCTTATGTGAAGCCTGGTCCCATCGGTGAGATTTCTAGCCTCTGAAGAATTTGAATGTCCAGCACTGTGATGCTTCTTAAACTTTTGCAAAATCTACAGGCGTTAACTTTGCTGACATTGTGTCTTCCTCTTCACCCCATACCTTGGCTCATGCCCTTCCTGTCTGCAAAGACTTTTCCCTCTATCCATGAACCAGATGTTTCCTGGTGTCCCAACATGCGTCAGGCCCCAGGCTCAGTGCTGAAGTTGCAAAGATGATGAAGTCAATCTTCAAAGAGCTCACAGTCTCAAGAGGAAAATGACTCAACACTGATATCAGTGGAATAGAATAAATGCTCTGGGAATAGAAATAGGACTGGAACCAGCACAGGAATGGGGAGGGGATATCATCAGCACTGAAGCTAGAGCAAGACACAGGCAAGTGGAAAAGAAGGAGAAAGGCATTCAAGTCAGAGAAAACTACATGCAAAAATCAGGAGGTGAGGGGGTTAGGGCATGCAGAAAGGAAAGGACCCTATCTGATGGGTCCAGAGAATATGGTGCCAGTGAGGGAGCAGACCACAACAAAGGTATACAAGTAGGTTAACCCTCAAGGCTGACAAGCTTAGAATGCCTGCTCAGAACATACTTTTCAAGCTGAGGCCAATGGAGGGATGCTGGTGATTCTTAGTGTGTCAATTTGATTGTTGTTGTTCTTGTTCAGTCGCTGAGTTGTAGTCATCTCTTTGTGACCCCATGCACTGCGGCACACCAGTCTCCTCTGTCTTCCACTGTCTCCCAGAGTTTGATCAAATTCATGTCCTTTGAGTCAGTGATGCCATCTAACCATCTCATCCTGTGCTGCCCCCTTCTCTTTTGCCTTCAATCTTTCCCAACATCAGGGTCTTTTCCAATGAGTCGGCTCTTCATATGAGGTGGCCAAAGTATTGGACCTTCAGCTTCAGCATCAGTCCCTCCAATGAATATTCAGGGTTGATTTTCTTTAGAATGGACTGATTTGATCTCCTTGCAGTCCAAGGGACTCTCAAGAGTCTTCTCCAGCATCACAGTTCAAAACATCAATTCTTTGGCACTCTGCCTTCTTTACACATCTGTACACATCTACTGGAAAAACTAGAGCTCTGACTGTATGAACCTTTGTTGGCAAAGTGGTGTCTCTGCTTTTTAATACAGTGTCTAGATTTGCCATAGCTTTTCTTCCCCCCAAGGAGCTAGTGTCTTTTATTTATTTTTTTTTTAACATATATATGTGTGCAGTTTTATTTTTGAAGATGTTCATATGGTGCAATAATCAATATAATATAAATATATATAACTTACATAATTGCTTTACATTGTTTTTTAATTTCATGGCTGCAGTCACTGTCTGCAGTGATTTTGGAGCCCAAGAAAATAAAATCTGTCACTCTTTCCACTCTCCCCCCTTCTATTTGCCATGAAGTCAGTTTGATGGAGAATGTAAAAGTGTCCCCATCCGTAAAATATGCCCACCATCACTTATCATTAGGGAAATGAAAACCAAAGGCACAATGCGATGTCACCTCACATCTGTTAGGATGGCTACCATAAAAAACAAAATCAGGAAAAAAAATGTCAAGATTTGGTACAGATGTGCTGCAACTGGAACCCTTCTGCACTATTGGGGAGATTATAAAATGGTGCAGCCGCTACAGAAAGCAATATGGCAATGTCTCAAAAAATTAAAAATAGGACTCCCTCAGGAGTCACCAATTCCACTTCTGGGTATATACCCAAAAGAATTAAAAACAGTGGTTTGAACAGCTATTTATACACCCCTGTTTGTAGCAGCGATGTTCACAGTAGCCAAAGGATAAAAGCAACCCAAGTATTCATGGATGGATGAAAGGATAAATGAAATGTGGTCTGTACAACAGTGAAGTGTTATTCAGTCTTTAAAAGGAAGAAAAGTCTGACACAGGCTACAGCGTGGATGAATCTTGAGGACATTATGCTCAGTGAAATAAGCCAGTCACACACGCAAAATTATTTTATGCTTCCACATCTATGAGGTACTTACAGTGGTCCAATTTGTAGAGACAGAAAGAAGACTGGTGTTTGCTGGAGAGAAGTGTGAAGCAGAAAATGAGAAGTTATTGCTTAATAGGTACAGAGTTTCAGTTGTTCAAGATGTAAAAAGAGTTATGCAGTTGAGATGCATGATGATATAAATGTACTTAACCCTGTTGAACTGTCCACTTAAGAATGGTTAAGATAGTACATTTTATATTATGTGCATTTTAACATGATTAAAATTTTTTAAGTCCACATATTCAAATAAATATGGACATATTAGATAATAAAATGTCAACTTTGGCTGAATTTTTAACAAAACACTTGAAAATATGAATACATTTGTACCAAGCATCTCTCTGTGTGTCCTCAAAACCTGTAAAAGGCACTTGTTTAATTATTTATTACTGGGTTTTCTTAGCAAGCAGCTTTGAGAAAACCTATATGGGACTTAGATTCTATCCTGTTAATTTGTCACCAAAGATATAACTCTTTAAAAAGAGTTATAATATTTTTCATTTTCATCCAAGTTTCTATGTTAGTTATTGACAAATGGTTTCTAGCTATACATTTTTTCATTTCTATTTAAAATTTTCATTTTATTGTGGTAACAACGGGATGTGAGATACACTCTCTTAAATCTCTCTAAGGGTATGAAACGTTACTGTTGTCTGTAGGCACAGTGCATGATCCGATTTGTGTTTTGGGACTGGAAGGAGGGGCAGAGGATGCATAACAGAAAGATGCTGCTGGAAACCAGTCAGGACTGGAGCAAAAACCCAGAGATGGGAGCTTATCTCATGTGCCTCAGAATAGCAAGCGTGCCGTGATAGTAGATGTGCAGAGTAGACCAGAAGGATAGAAATTCAAGTTGTTGAGGGCATCAGGAGCTGGCAGAGAGAGGGGGTGGAAAGCCCAGTTAAAACTTTGTGATTTTATAATCAGCATGATTGTGGGCATTTAAGGGGAGGAAAGAAGGGGAGAAAGTTGACTTTAAACCAGAAATCTGAGAGTCATCATTATTATCTTAACTTTCCCATCCACTTAGCCAATCACAGTTTCTGTTGATTTCACTCCTTAAATCTCTCTCACATTTGCGTATTTCCAGGAACCATCATCTCTAGCCTAATAACTTTCTAATTCACTATCCACCCTGCAGTAAAAATTTATTTGTGCTTAAAATCTCTCAATGTTCCCCACTGCTGTTACAGACATTTGCATCCTTACCAGGGCCTAAAGACTCATACTGCGCTGGGATTTGCCTTTCTCTTCAGCTCTTCCTATTTCCTCTTCTTTCTGTGCTCCAGCTACTATTATTTGTATTTTTTAAAGGAGAATCCTCTTTGTCTCATGATTCTTTTCCCTTAGTTTTTTCTTCTTGTGTTGCTCCACTATGTCTTTCAAATCTCAGTTTGAATGTCTCCTCTTTAGCAAAATGTTCTGGATGCTCCAGAGCAACCGTCCTGTACACTCAGAGCACCCAGCATTGCCTCCTACCGGATGCATCAGAACTGTAACTAAATGGATAAAATGTCTGTCTTCCCTACTGGACTCTAAGCTTCCTGAATGCAGAAACCAGGTCTACCTTTGCCACTGCATTCCCTGTCTTCTCACAGCCTTCCACAGAGTCCGGCATGCAGCAGACACTTGACAAAGACTTAATACATACATGTTTATTGGATAAATGAATCACTCACTGAACACTCAGAGAAACCGTTGGATTCTCATAGAACTCTTGGCACCAGCACATGGCAGCAGACTATTTTATATTCTCATTCCTTTGACCACATCTTGATTTATCTAAAGAAAGGATCTCTTGCATTACCTACCACATCTCACCCTGTGGTCATAGATATGAAGCTTTAATTTGGTGATCTTTGGAAGAATCAAATCACCTAATTATATTCATGGGCTTCCCTGATAACTCAGTTAGTAAAGAATCTGCCTGCAATGCAGGAGACCCCAGTTCGATTCCTGGGTCAGGAAGATCCCCTGGAAAATGGATAGACTACCCACTCCAGTATTCTTGGGCTTCTCTTATGGCTCAACTGGTAAGAATCTGCCTGCAATGTGGGAGACCTGGGTTCAAGCCTTGGGTTGGGAAGATCCCCTGGAGAAGAGAAGGGCTACCCACTCCAGTATTCTGGTCTGGAGAATTCCATGGACTGCATAGTCAGTCCATGGGGTCGCAAAGAGTCGGACACGACTGTACAACTTTCAATTATATCCATCCTAACCAGACACGGAATTTGGTTACTATTGACCAAAAAAGATACAAGGCTTCCCTGGTGGTTCAGCTGGTAAAGAACCTACCTGCCAGTGTAGGAGACCCAGGAGATGTGGGTTCAATCCCTGGCTTGGGAAGATCCCCTGGAGAAGGAAATGGCAACCCACTGCAGTATTCTTGCTTGGAAAATTCCATGAACAGAGGAGCCTGGTGGGCTAGAGTCCATGGGGTCATGAAGAATCTGACACAACTGAGTGTGCACACACACATATGACAGAAAAGTTAATGACTGAGGGCAAATGAACGATCCCTTTTAGAACACAGCTTGGCATTTGATGCTTACTGTTTGCCACTGAATTTCAAAAGTTCTCTGTCCTTCATAGTTCCACGTCCTCTCTGACTGCTCAATCTCCCTCTCCATCTTCTTCCTTAATTCCAAGAATGGACTTTTCCCAGGGGTTTCTCCATAGATCTCTCTTTCATCCTTCCCTCAGACTTTGAAACACTAGCAGTAAATAAGTGGGTGGTCACCAAGTTCGTGCCACAGGTCTGTGTGCTGAGGCTCAGAATGGTTCCACTGGATCCCCTGGGTGATGGAGATTTCAAAGTGTCCGGTGGCTTCTCCTCACAGAAACATATCCCCCAGTACAAAACACAGGAGCAATGGCTTGGGAAGTCATCTTTGGCTTATCTTGCCCTTCTTTGCCAGTGTTTACTGACTTCTCTTGCATCTGTCTCTCTCTTGCCAGTTCCCAGTGTCACCTAAAGAAGTGTTTTTCGTATTTTTCTGAGGCCCCTGAGATAGCCTCTGAACAAGTGTGCTTACTTCCTGTGCCTCTTCTCTGCAAATGGTCTTCAAAACTGTAATTTTAAGTTTCCTAGAGTGCACTTCTAATTCTAGGAAGACTTCTTTTGGAAATAGCAATGTATTTCCTTGCTCACATTCATGAGTTCTTAGCATTAGTGCTTAATGGTAAAGCTCAAGGAGATTTACATGATTTAAATCATCTTACCACACAGCAGCCCCATGAAGCAGACACTGGTACTATCCACAATCAAAACTGAAGCATGTCTGGCTTCAGTACTTGTCCAAGGTCCTGCAGCTTCTAAGTGACCGAGGTAGGCTCTGAGTCTAAGCATTCTGGTTCTCACATCACGCTCTAACCATGAAGCAGCCTGACTCTCTGTTCTGGCCACTGCCAATTACTGATGGATTCAGAAATCTATCAGCATCTCCCTTATGGCCACCAGAGTAGGTAGACACTTCAGGAACCTTTATAAGATGAGATCAACTCACCCTTTCCACCTCATGTCTTACTTTCCCTTTAAGTGAACATTGTACCCTACACAAACTGGGCTACTTAGTGGACCCTAAAAATGCTTAATTACTTCTGAGTAATGATTTTTATGCCTCTTATGAGCCCCAGCTTTGATGGTGGCTCAGAAGGTAAAGAATCTGCCTGTAATGCAGGAGACCTGGGTTTGATCCCTGGGTTGGGGAGATCCCTGGAGGAGGGCATGGGAACCCACTCCAGTGTTCTTGCCTGGAGAATCCCCATGGACAGAGGAGCCTGGTGGGCTACAGTCCATGGGGCTGCAAAGAGTCAGACACATCTGAGCAGCTAGCACTCTCACGTTCATGAGCCCCACTACTGGGCGTCTATCTTCATATCTGAATTCTATTCATCTTTCAAAGCCAGATCAACTGCAATGGTAGTGTTGTAGAAAGTTCCTCCCCCTGTTTCCCATGCTTCTTTGCCTTTAGTCAAACCTTCATAACAAGAACTGTCTTTCTAAATTACTCAAGCAAACAGACACACAGCTTCCCCACCTTGTATAATCTCTTTCTTTACAAAATAAGATCCTTGAACAGGAGCAGTTCTATTTTTGATTTTGCCAGTCACACAGAGACCAGCAGAGTGCATTACACAGAAAACTTTGTCTTGTATTAAATAAATTCCCCAACTTGCCTCCACATATATGCAACGTGGGTCATGAATGCTCCCCCATTAATGCATGGTCATATTTCTCTCTCTTCTCCTTCACCCCAAGCTCAACATCTAAAATGTTTTTATTTAGCTTTGGGGAACCAGGCTTTGGAAAAAAAATCTGTTTTGGTGTCACAAACTTTCAGGAGTCAAGTAGCTTATTAAAGTAGTGAGCTGATGATTAATTACATAAAAATAATGTCAGATTCTGAGAATTACACATGTTGGATGAAATATACCCATTTCTAATGAACACGAAACTACCTTCAGGGTAAAACTAAGCCTCTTCTCTCACCATCAGAATCTTGACCTCATGCAATAAAGCAATCAGTACTTAAAGGAGAAAATAAAATGTGAGCAATAGGGACTTTTTAAATGCATGCTGTCTTGCGTTAAGGCTTAAAGAATTATGAAGTGATGCAGGCAAAGAAGCTGCTTGATGAAGGGGTCTAAAATTCTGAAAAATGACTTGTTGCCTAGTGGAAAAGCCCTATAATTCACGAGCACATTTCAGCAGCTAATGCAGTTTGTGATACTTTATAATCCTTACACATTCCAGAGCCCAGGCTCTCGGAAGGTTAGACCTAAGGGATACACTTCAGAAAAGTTACATAAACAACTGTGAACCTTAGGCAGGGAAAATGTACACTTTGAACATGTTGAAACTCTCCATATTAAGTCAGTTTAGCACTTTGATTAAAGAGTTTAATCAATCACCATCCTAAGCTGTTTATTAATCACTTTATCAAGCAGTTGATGCATTGCCGGTTTTAATAGAATCCATTTATTTTGATTTCTACCTACTTCATCTTTCCAAAGGGCTTTGCGAATCAGCTGTGATAAAAAGGAGAGGGAGAGGGAGAAGGAGAGAGCGGGAGAGTGGGAGAGTGTGGTTGCTTAGAAAACCCAGCAAGAAAATCTCTAACTGCACCTAAACACACTTTATTATCAACGCCCTACGAAGACTTGGCCAATTTATTACGGGTAAAAAAAACACTCTGGGAAGCAAATGTTTGGGTGAACCACACGGTTTAGCTCAGATAAACACAGGCCATTCGTCTGCTTTCACACCTGACACCCTCATGATATATGATCCTAATAAGATTAATCTCCACCCACCCACCCCCCAGCCCCTCTTTGTTCCAACCTATTTGAGATCTTCCACTTTTCTT
Organism: Bubalus bubalis; assembly: GCF_019923935.1. Taxonomy (NCBI): domain Eukaryota; kingdom Metazoa; phylum Chordata; class Mammalia; order Artiodactyla; family Bovidae; genus Bubalus; species Bubalus bubalis. The sequence continues at coordinate 60,352,150 of NC_059176.1, forward strand.
CATGGACATTTTCCCACCTTGGGTTACAATTTGTGGCTCGAGTTAAAGCCCTTGTTTCCTCACTACAAGGAAAACAAGATTTGTGGGAAGAAAACATTTGTTATGTGCCTGAAATTTTACTCGGAGACTCTTACCTTCCTTATGCCTTTAGCAGGAAAGGAAGCGGGTCTTGGAAGACATCCATGCAGCTAGACAGGTCCGGGTTGAAGGCTGGATGCTCCCCATGGTGGTCAGAACACTGTTTCTATTTTCAACACTCTGTTCTTCTTGACTGAGGCCAGGAATTTAAGGGCGATAGTGGTTATTTGCATTTCTTTTTATTCTGTTTTTACTAGGTTAATTAATAGAGATGATAAATATCATACAGCTAAACATTTTAACTCTACATTTTCCTTTCCCCAGTTTAAAAAATTCTGTAAATATCTTCCTCTTCCATAGATTTTTCCAAGAGGAAAATCTTGTCATAGAAGAACAGTACATTTTAACATTAGTATCATAGACAGTGAGAAATAAGCAAAATAAAAAGAAAGAAGCAAAAGAAAAAGGCAAAAACATCTTTTTTTAATTTTTAAAATTTTATTTATTTATTTTGTATTTGGCTGTGCTGGCTTTTCACGGCTGTATATGGGCTTTCTCTGGTTGCAGTGAGCTGGGTTTACTCTCTAGTTGAGGGGTGCAAGCTTCTCTGTTGCAGAGCAGAGGCTCAAGGGCACTCGGGCTTCTGTAGTGCTGGCTGTTGGGCTCCAGAGTGTGTGGGCTTCAGTAGTTGGGGCTCACAGGCTTAAGTGCCCTGCAACATGTGGAATATTCCTGGACTGCAGATTGAACCCATGTCGCCTGCATTTGCAGGCAGACTCTTAACCACTGGACCACCAGGGATATCCTTAGTACATTTTTATATGACTGCAACTGTGCTAAGTATTTCCTATATAATATTCCACATAATTTTGACAACAGTCCTAAGTATTATGATCCCTGTGCTTTGAAGTTGTGTTGTACATTACAGTAGCAACTAGACACATGAGGCTACTAACACCTGAAAGGTACTAGGTCCAAACTGAGCCGTGATGTTACAGAGGGTGAAGGAGTTGATTTAAGACCCTACAAACAACTCTATCCTAGCAACACTCTTTACTGAGACCATACAGATTATGCAAACATTTTTACATCAATTTTTATTATCATCGAAAACTATGGGACCATTTCATTCTCTTGACATGTATTGAGCAGATGCAATCCAGCTGAGAAAAAAGAAAGTGGAAAAAGAAAGCGGATGAGAGAGAAAGTGCCATGAGATACTTAACATTAACATGACAAACCAATGCACAATGTGTTATGAGACCAGAAAAATTAAAAAGAAAAAACCCTTCTGGAAGTGGAGGGTAAGAAGCTGGATAAAGTCAGGGATTTTCTTGTGGAGAATATCCATTGCAAGAATGCCTTGTATATTATCTTGTAGACTTGGGAAGGGAGCTGGGAGATAGGGGTTGTTGGGGGAGGAGAACCACTCCCAGGAGGAGGCTCAGCTTAGGCAGAGACATCCAGGTAGAGAAGCAGCGTGGAGTGTGAAGAGATTGCAAACATTTCAGCATCAGCTGAAGGGAATGACGAAAAACAGAGCTGGGGAATTAGCTCCAGCTCAAGGTTTCCTCGTGGGGAGAGCTGAGTACCTTGTAAAGGATTTAGCCCTTCATCTGGTATCCCCAAATAAATTACTGCTAGATTATAAATGGAGAGAGGTGGTAAGACTTGCATTTAAGATCTGTATCTCTGGTGGGGATATATGGAGGATGAATTTGGAGTGTACAGACTGAAGGGAGATCCATAAAACCTCTGGCAACAGTCTTGGTGAGGAATGAAAAGGATTTGAAAAGAGGCTCCAGATTCAAGACATGGCTGAACAAGAAGCAGAGGTCTGGTCAGATGACAACCAGAGTGGATCTTCTAGCTTGGGCAAGAAGAAAGTTATTAAATATTGGAAGGCAGGTCAGAGAGCATTGATGAGTCACTGGAGTTAGGCAAATGGAGAGCTTAAAAGAAGTGCTGTTGAGAAGGGGTGAAAAGAAATCAATTGCAGCTGGAAAGGAGCAGAGGGAATGGAGTATTTTTTTCAAATGAATTTATTTCTTAAATAAGGCAAAGGCTTAATAAAATCTTTAGGACAAAGAATAGGAGCCAGGAGGTGATTTATAAAAGACTTAGTTCCTGGAAGAGAGAAAAATGTTGAGATTGGAGGTTTGCTGTTGCTATCTCTGAGACAAAGGGAGGCAGAGGTGATCATGGCTATAGCTCTGTTTGTAGGCAGCACAGAAGACTAGCTTCCCTGGTGGCTCATCTGGTAAAGAATCCACCTGCAATGCAGGAGACCTCAGTTCAATTCCTGGGTCAGAAAGACCCCCTGGAGAAGGGATAAGCTACCCATTCCAGTAGTCTTGGGCTTCCCTGGTGGCTCAGATGCTAAAGAATCCACCTGCAATGTGGGAGGTGTGGATTTGATCCCTGGGTTGGGAAGATCCCCTGGAGGAGGGCACAGCAACCCACTGCAGTATTCTTGCCTGGAGAATCCCTATGGACAGAGGAGCCTGGTAGGTACAGTCCATTGGATAGTGAAGAGTCAGACACTACTGAACTACTAAGCACAGAAGATTGAAGATGGTTGACAACAGCAGTATGATTGTCCATTGTGAGGTCAGGGGACTGATGATACCAGGGAAGCTTTGTAATGGTCAATATGGGGAAAGGGATTCAAAACAAGTTCAAGAACTGGTGGGAGGTGTTGAGAGGCTGGCTGAATGGTTGTCCAGGTAGCTCAGACACGGCAATGTGAGCAATGGGGAAAAAATGTAGCATGCCCCCATGTTAGGAGCTGGTTGGGTGACTTGGCTTGAAGAGTGGAGCTTCTAGATAATAAAAGGGGTTGGTGAATGAATAATTTAGATGGTCAGGGGATCCACAATGGTGTGGTCACTTGCCTAGAGCCAGACATCCTGGAGTGTGAAGTCAAGTGGGCCTCAGGAAGCATTACTACAAACAAAGCTAGTGTAGGTGATGGAATTCCAGCTGAGCTATTTCAAATCCTAAAAGATGGTGTTGTGAAAGTGCTGGGCTCAATATGCCAGAAATTTGGAAAACAGTGGCCACAGGACTGGAAAGGTCAGTTTTCATTCCAATCCCAAAGAAAGGCAATGCCAAAGAATGTTCAGACTACTGTAAAACTACACTCATCTCACATACTAGCAAGGTAATGCTCAAAATCCTTCAAGCTAGGCTTCAACGATTCACAAACCAAGAACTTCCAGATGTAAAAATTGGATTTATAAAAGGCAGAGGAACCAGAGATCAAATTGCCAACATCTGTTGGATCTTAGAAAAAGCAAGAGAGCTCCAGAAAAACATCTACCTCTGTTTCATAGACCACCCTAAAGCCTTTGATTGTGTGGATCACAACAAACTATGGAAAACTCTTAAAGAGGTGAGAACACCAGATCACCTTACCTGTCTCATGAGAAACCTTAGGCAGGGCAAGAAGCAATAGTTAGAACTGAACATAGAACAATGGGCTCATTCAAAATCTGGAAAGGAGTATAAGCATGTTGTCACCCTGCTTATTTAACTTCTATGAAGAGTGTATCATGTGAAATGCCAGGCTGGATAACTCACAAACTGGAATCAAGATTGCTGGGAGAAATATCAACAACCTCAGATATGCAGATGACATCACCCTAATGGCAGAAAGTGAAGAGGAACTAAAGAGACTCTTGATGAAGGTTAAAGAGGAGAGTGAAAAAGCTGGCTTAAAACTCAACATTCAAGAAACTAAAATCATGGCATCTGGTCCCGTCACTTCATGGCAATTAGTTGGGGAAAAGTAAAAACAGTGACAGACTTTATTTTCTTGGGCTCCAAAATCATTTAGGGCAGTGACTGCAGCCATGAAATTAAAAGACATTTGCTCCTTGGAGGAAAAGCTATGACAAACCTAGACAGCATATTAAAAAGCAGAGACATCATTTTGCTGTGATATATGTGATATATAGCCCACATGATATAGCTGTGATATAGCATTTTGATAGTCAAAGCTGTGATTTTTCCAGTAGTCATGTATGGGTTTGAGATTTGGACCACAAAGAAGGCTGAGTGCTGAAGAATTGATGTTTTGGAAATGTGGTGCTGGAGAAGACTCAAGAGAGTCTCTTGGACTGCAAGGAGATCAAAGCAGTCAATCCTAAAGGAAATCAGTTCCAACACTTTGGCCACCTGATGCGAAGAGCCAACTTATTGGAAAAGACCCTGATGCTGGGAGAGATTGAGGGCAGGAGGAGAAGGGGACAATGAAAGATGAGACGGTTGGATGGCATCACCAACTCAATGGACATGAGTTTGAGCAAACTCCAGGAGATAGTGAAAGATGGGGAAGCATGGTGTACTGCAGTCCATGGGGTCGCAAAGAGTCAGACATAATTTAGCAAGCGAACAGCAATAACATGGGATCCAAGATGGGGTTCAAAGGAGGAGAATCCAAAGAGTGGTTAATGAGTTGAGGAAATGAGAGGAAAGAGGATCCCAGCTGGGGTTTGAAGGAGGAGAATCCAAACAGTGGTTAATGAGTTGAAAAGATGAGAGGAAAGAAGGACAGGGAATTTTAATGATTTTAAAGAACATGTATGGCTGATTTATGTCACATTAAATTTCATGAACAGTTACTCCTAGTTTTCCATATGATCAATCAAGCCACAGAGAACTACCTCTAAAGGACAGTGACAATCCTGAGTCAGGGATTATTGCATTTGCATTTCTGTATACCTAGTAAAATAAATAAGTCTTAAATAAATATGAATGGAGCAAACCCTAGACCTATTTGTTTAGCCAAAGCTTATTCTACAAGTTCATGCAAGTTGTAATATTATAGATAGGATGAAATCTATGCATAGAAATATGAAAATGCTATGATAATTAATTTATTACTTAAATATCATATGAATCCATTTTTTCCTACTATTACCTTAGATTTGACCTCTGCTACCTGTAGGGCTTGAACAAGGCAGTTGAACTCAGTGAGCCTTTCTGGGACCCTCAGAAGGAAGGTAGCAGTTTGTTCTTTGTGGCTCCAAGGTGTTTGGAGACATTACTACATCTCCTATTCCTTTTGTGCACTGATTGGTGTGTGGAGCAGTGATTCAACTTTTCTGATCCTTGTATAAAAGTAGGTACCTCTGGCTCCTTTGCACAAGAAATACTAAATAAATCTTTATCAAACAAATGAGTCAAGGAGTAGGAAATGAAATAATTACATTAGGTGATTTTTGAGAATGGTTCTAGCTCAGGTGTCTCTGGTGGACCATTGTGGCATCCTCAAACAGCTCTGTGATGGATCACAAAGATTACACTCATTTTCTTCAATCTGACCATCCTAACCTGTCAATTACTGAAAAATCCCAAACACCCTTAAGGATGGGATGTTAATTTTAGAAAACCTAATATCTTTCTCCCATCATTTTTTGGTAGGCATCTGGCGCATCTCTGTCATAATTCATCCTCTGTTCATCAAATTTTACTATTCCCTTCCAAACAGATTGCTCTCACTCTCATGGAAAGAGACACAGCCCAAAGTCTCAGCCACTTCTGCTTCTGGCTCAAAGTCTAAGACATCCCTGTGATGCAGAGTCCTCTCCAACAGGTCTAGAAAAATCTCTAGTGGTCTAGTGACATATGCGTTAAAAAGAAGAGCAACCTGATCCCTTAAGCCATATACCCACCACAAAACACAGGGCAGATAACGGGTAACAAGAAGTCACTGGTCTCAAACACCTGGCCAGCACCGTGAGAAGCCCCTAGCCTGTGCCTCCGCCAGAGGGCTTCCTTGAGGAGTTCCTTCTCCACGTTCTCCATGGTTTCTTCTCTGTCTTGTGGAAACTTTCTCCTGTCCATTCCCCTCCTAGACCTTGTCTGAAATGGGCCTTGAGGAAGTCGGTGTTTTGAGGCAAGGTAGTTCTGTAGCCCACTTTCTGTCCAAAGATTGTTTGAAAGCTCTATTAAAGAAGTCCAGTCTTTTTCGATCAAATGGATAGGTTTTTTGGCAACACAGTTTCTTTAGAAACTTCGTAGGTTCTGATGTATTTCAGTTCAACTCAGTTCAGTTGCTCAATTGTGTCTAACTCTTTTTGACCCCATGAATCGCAGCACTCCAGGCCTCCTTGTCCATCACCAACTCCTGGAGTTCACTCAGACTCACGTCCATCGAGTCAGTGATGCCATCCAGCCATCTCATCCTCTGTCGTCCCCTTCTCCTCCTGCCCCCAATCCCTCCCAGCATCAGAGTCTTTTCCAATGAGTCCACTCTTCGCATGAGGTGGCCAAAGTACTGGAGTTTCAGCTTCAGCATCATTCCTTCCAAAGAAATCCCAGGACTGATCTCCTTCAGAATGGACTGGTTGGATCTCCTTGCAGTCCAAGGGACTCTCAAGAGTTCTCCAACACCACAGTTCAAAAGCATCAATTCTTCAGCGCTCAGCCTTCTTCACAGTCCAACTCTCACATCCATACATGACCACAGGAAAAACCATAGCCTTGACTAGACAGAACTTTGTTGGCAAAGTAATGTCTCTGCTTTTGAATATGCTATCGAGGTTGGTCATAACTTTCCTTCTGATGTATTTAGTCTTCAGCAATTCTGCACATCATAACCACACCCAGTGTTGCTTCTAGAGTGTACCTCACGTATGTCTTATTTTCTGTGTGAGCTCTCAAATATTTCTCTTAATTTACTGATGGCTGCCTTCATTAGTTTGACCACATCCTATATCTGATCTGTCCTTCAAGACTGACTCACTGTCAACTGGGAAATCTCACATAAGCTGTTGTCAATCCCAGAGCTTACTCTTCAGGGTTTGGAAACTGTTAACCTTTCTTACCCTGAAGTCTCCCTGTATTTGAATTTCTATTCCTTTTTACTTTTGCTTACAAAGTAGTCAATGCTTCCTAGAATTCTTTTTCAAATATCTTGCCAAATGCAGCCAGTAACAAACAACGAAGAGCGGGAATATCCTGTTTCCGATTTCTTCCATCAGTCACAAGCTCAGTAGGCACATGGTCTGCCTTCCAAGCTATAGCATCTAGGGTTTTACAAACTATTTTGCCACTGCCAAACACAGAATCCCAGCTATCCATCCAGTCATTTCCCTTTCGTCACTAACTTCCTGGTAAGCCAAGGTGATAAAATGTGAAAATTTTATTTGGCAGTTCTGTAGTTCAAAGTGTTATATTAGGGTAGACTATGCCAAAAAACAACATAAAACCAAAGAAGACCCTGAAGGCTCAATAGATTACAAAACACAAAATTTTGATTGCTTTCTCACAGTCCAATGTGGTTGGTTAAATTCCCTCAGTGTGGCTGGGGGAATTCCTCCATGTAGTTTTTCAGAGAACCCAAATTTCTTCCATCTTATAATTTTGCCATTGTCAAATCATGGCTTCTAAGGACCCATGGAAGAGAAAAATTTATCATGGGGAATCTCAGATTGGTTGACATCAGATCTAAAAGTGGTGAGCATCACTTCTGATCTCATTTCATTGGTCAGAACTCTGTCATATGGTTTCAGGTTTCAATCTAACCCAGGGAAGTCTGGAAGATGTACAGTTTAACCCATGTGCCCAGGAAGGGGAAATAATTTTGTAGTCAGTCTTTGCCATACATAGGATTAATCAAATCTCTGCTTTTCCATAAATTTAATATAATTGCTAGCAAAAGTAGTCAAAAAGATAACAATTCCACATTATTTCCTTTTTAGAAAGTACCAAATCATTTTCTCCCCTACCAAAACTAAATTAAGTCAACCATTGTTTGGTAGCTTGGGGATTCACCAAACTTTTCTCTGTAGATAGAATTGCTGAGTTAAAAGCTGAAGATTTTAAAACATTGACCACTTCTCTAATTTTGCAGTCAAATAGTATTTTAATTTGAAATGCTGGCCCATAGGGTATGAAAATGTTGCATGGTTATAGAGGTGAAATATCCTCTCGTTATCCATTTATTCACGTACTCAGTTAACATACGTTTGTCAAGTTCTTAAAATGTGTAAGACTTTGTGCTCAGTGCGGAGGCTGTATTGTTGTAAGATTTGGGTTGTTCAGTCTGCAAATGTTTATGGAGCACTGAGCGACTGAACTGAACTGAAGCCATGCTAGGGACAGGGCAGACTGGGATAAATGTCACATTCCGGTCCTGAAAGGGCCCTATTTGGGCAGGTGACCAGCAGGTAAGCCAGGGTTCTCATCAGCTTGTAACTGCCGTGACAGGGCCATATCCTGGGGCACAGCCTAGGAGGGGTGGGGGAGGCGATGGCAATCACACCAAGCCTTGATGGGCACCTAGTGGTCACCAGGGAAAGAAAGAGGAGAAAGGAATTCCAGAAACAGGGGGCTGCAGGTGAAAGGCCATGTGCAGGGAAGAGAGAGACTGGCGAGAGGGCGGGAGGTCAGTGGGGAGTGAGAGTTCCCCAAAGGCTTCCCCAAATGCAAGGCTGCAAACGGACACGAGATCCGAGTTGGGAGGAACCATAGACGCCTACTGAAGGAATTTAGACTTGAGTCTGAAAGTGAAAGTGGTAGTCGCTCAGTCCTGTCCCAGTCTTTGCGACCCCATGGAACTGCCAGGTTCCTCTGTCCATGAAATTCACCAGGCAAGATTACTAGAGTGGGCTGCCATTCCCTTCTCCAGGGGATATTGCTGACCCAGGGATCAAACCCCAGTCTCTGCATTGCAGGCAGATTCTTTACTGTCTGAGCCACCAGGGAAGCCTCCAAACTTGAGCCTGGAGGTAAGTGATAAGTTAAAATGATATTACAGAAATGATACTAATATGGATAACAAAGTGGCAGACATTGACTGAGATCTACTTCAGGCAGTTCTATAAGTGCTTTGGATGTGGTGAGCTATACACACTTCACCATAACTTTGGGAGAATGGTGACTCTCTCTTGTATTTGTTTTATCATCAAGGGACTGAAACTCAAAGAGGTACAGTAATTCATCTGCGTTAATGCAGTTCATAAGCCTTGGAGTTAATAATAATGACTCATGTGAAATATCAGCAAGGAATTCTGACAGCTCCCAATTATGGATTTAGTGGTGTGTGTGTGTGTGTGTGTGTGTCCTTGAGAAAAATGATGCACGGAGATTAACTTTCCTCCAAATACCTCATAACCCCTAGATGGTACAAAAGACATTTCAATCTAGGCCTGTGTCCCTGTGAAGCTGTCACATATATCCTCTCCTTGCCCTTTCTAAGCTTCTACTGGTGAAAGAACAGTTGATGAACTAAAAACTAAGAGGCCTTCCCTTCCGTCTGTGTGAATATTCACTGGTCTGAGCTCTAGCCACATAGCTTCTCTTGACCTGGTTCTCTTTCTCTCTAAGTCTAAGGGGTTAAACAAAATAGTTGCAAGGTCTTTTTAGTGGTATGCTGTTCCATGCTCTGGGTTTCCCTGGTGTCTCAGTGGTAAAGAATCCACCTGCCAGTGCAGGAGATGAGGGTTCGATCCCTGAGTCAGGAAGATCCCCTGGAGAAGAAAATGATGACCCACGCCTGTATTCTTGCCTGGAAAATCCCATGGACAGAGGAACCTGGAGGGCTATAGCCCATGAGGTCACAAGAGAGTCAGACACCACTGAGCAACTAGATAACAATTCCATGTTCTCTTTGGGAGCCACAGCCTGTGAGAGGGTTAGGGTTCGTGTAGCCGAGGAGGAAACGGGAAGCCAGCTGGAAGTGCCAGCAGCCATCTTTCTTTTAGCAGCAGCCTGAGCCCAGGACTGTGAGAGCCAGGAGTAATGAAGACACCCCTCCTCTCCTTCCTGGGCTTTCCCTTCTCTCCATCCCTCTTCTGTTCCAGGTTACTGACTCTAGGCTCCCTGATCACCCAGGCCAGGGCTCTGCCCAGCGGGGTCACTCACCTTCCAACAATGAATCCTCTTCCAACTGACTCACCACGGGTGCGGCACAGTTACAGGGGCTCCGAGTGCATCTCAGAAACATCCATTACTGCTGAACAAGGCTGCAGGGCAGCCTGATTCCAGGCCCCCTGGGTGAGGGATCTGTGGCCCAGCGGTGACAACCATCTCCAGGTGACTCTCGGGGACTAAGTGCGCGCACACACACACACACACTCAGTTGTAAGAGAAGGCCCATCCAGCTGGTTTGCGGTGGATCCAAATATGCTATTTAAGCAGGGGACACTACTGTAAGGCAGCCGCTTTAGGAACTAGCGGCAGAAGGCTCCTGAAGCTGGAAACATGCATCTGTTATCATGGTTTTTGCTCTCCTTTTATTTTTGGCATTCAGGGTAGATAAAGCATTTCTGGTGTCTTCATTTCCTCCCTCCCTTCTTTCCTTCTTTCTGTTTATCCCTCCTCCATTTCTCCCCTCCCTCCTCTTTCTGTCCTGCCTACCTCTTATTCTCTTTCATGCTACTTTCAAGCCATCTGTGAAAGATGGCACTCCAACAGCATTCGAGGAGCATCTGAAGTTCCTCAAGATTTCCTGAAAAGACTTAGAGAGGAGATGGGACTTCTGTCCAAACCCATCTTAGGTTGTGACTGCAGATCTGGGTTCAAATTCATTTTCTGAGATGGGTCGCTTCTGAAGCTAGCATCATCTTGGAAAATATGACCAATCCTGCAGGCTTCCATAATCTCCCTAAAATAATTTTCCTAAATAATCTATGGATAACCTCTAATTTCATGTCGGCTTCGTGAAGGCTCGAGTTTGGAGCCCCGGATTCCGTCCTTCTCACCTGCAAAGCTGCCACCGTTCTTGGTTCTGTATTCTCTAGCATCTGCTCTGTTCTCTTGCTTCCCTTTAATGACTTGCTCCTCTGTTCTTGGCTTCTCTGGTCCTCCTAACAGTGCTCTGCATGAAGCTATGGTTGACCACACCACTTTCTCCAATCAAGTGCTCTTCAGTGCTTAGTGGTGAAGAACACAGGCTCTTTGTTTGAAGCAACATGGATGAAGCTGGTGAGGTGGGCATTATGCTAGGTAAAATAAGTCAGACAGAGAAAGGCAAATATTGCATGGTATCAATTCATATGTGGAATATTTTAAAAAATACAACAAACCAATGACTAAAACAAAAAAAGATGCAGACTCACAGATATAGAGGACAAGCCAGTGGTTACCAGAGGGAGAAGGAAAGGGGTAGGGGCAATTCAGGGGTACGGAAGTAAGAGGTACAGACTATTAGGTATAAAACAAGCTACAGGGATATATTGTACAGAACAGGGAGTACTGCCAGTATTTTATAGTAACTGTAAATGCACTAGAATTTTCAAAATTGTGCATTACTATATTGCATACTTGTCACATATAAGATGGATAGCAACTATACTTCAGTTTTAAAAAAATGAAAGCAATTATTGATAGTTTTTTAAAAAAGAAGACAGGGTCTTGAGACAACCTGCTTGAGTTCTGAACCTACTCTTGGCACTCAACAATTGTGTGACCTTGGGCAAGGTTACTTAAATTCTAGAAGCCGCACTTCGCTTGCTTGTAAAAGGAGAATAAATAGTACCTTAGTACTTTAGTGAGACTAAATAAAATAATTTCTGCAAAGGCCTCGCATGTAGAAAGCGCTTTTCAGATGTTGGCTACCAAAGGCAAGTGTCCACTTTTACTCAACTCATGTAGCTTCTGTGTCTCTTAGCTCCAAATATTTTTTTTTTTTTTAAGTTTAAGAAAAGTTTAACAACTGGTGAGCTCCCCATCGCTGCATGAATGGAGGGAAATTCTTAGCTCCAATTTTTAATTGAGAAAATATGACTGATTCAACCTGGCCTGGGGCTTGGCTTTTTGGACAGTTGAGGCCCTGCGGGAAAATTGTAATTCACAGAGTATATTCTCTGAGAAGACTGTGTGGGTTGAGGCAATGATTGACAATTGACATCAATATTATTGTTTTTTCCTATTTTCTACTTGTTTGACTTCATTATCCCTTAACTAGCTTGCATCTATCATTCACATATTCATCTAATATATTCTGAAGAATGGCAGGAAGATAAAGGAGCCCCAAAAAGAGAGAAGACCAGGATGTTATTGAACTGTTAGTTACCAGTACAGCTGTACTGCTTATTAAAACACTGTTCTATTTACTTATAGAATTAATTTTTGTTGGAGTATAATTGATTTACAACTTCCCTGGTGGCTCAGACCATAGACAATCTGCCTGGAACGTGGGAGACCAGAGTTTGAGCTTTGGGTTGGGAAGATCTGCTGGAGAAGGAAATGGCTGCCCACTCTAGTATTCTTGTCTGGAGAATTCCATGGACAGCCAGGCTACAGTCCATGGGATTGCAGAGTCGGGCACGACTGAGCAAATAATACACACGTAGCTGGTGTTGTGTTAGTTTCTACAGCACAGCAAAGTGAATGCATTATTTATATACATATATCAACTCTTTTTAAGATTCTATTCACATATAGCTCATTACAGAGTACTGAATAGAGTTCCTTGTGCTATCAAATATGTTCTTATTAGTTACCAATCTTATATAGAGTGATGTGCCAATACCAATCTTCAATGCATCCCTTCCCCCCTTTCTTGCTTGGTAACCATAATTTCATTTTCTACATCTGACACTCCATTTCTGTTTTATAATTTTTCAAAATTTTGTTTTTTGATATAACATAGCTACTCCTTAAATAAATGATTTGTCTTGCCCCTGCCATCCTAATCCCCCCACTAGGAACACCATAACTGCCCACAACCTAAAACTAAAGAAGTCATGCCTGACAGAGCAAGAGCCTCCAAGACTTTATTCAGCACGATAATCAGCACCACATACACCAGCTATAGCCTCTGCTACAGTTTTCACGCTTCTTCCATCCAATCTCTGTCCACCCAATGGGTCCTCATTGTCCTCTGTACCAGTGGCTGGAAAAAAATTGGACAAAACAGAAAGGAAGAAGCGCACGTGGTGTTTTCAATGACTACAACTCGGTTGTTGGGTTGGTGTAGCGACAATGGTATGTGAAGTCCTAATGCCTGATCTTATGCTCCTGACCCATCTCTTCTTATGTGTCCAACTATTTCCCTACCTCCCTAGAAACAGTGACTGTTATGGACCTCTAACATTTTTGGCCATCTGGTGGACAAAAAAAACAAAACAAACAAACTATCTAATTGACTATCATTGTCTTAAGTTGCATTTCTTGATGACTAACGAGGTTGAACATTATTTGAAAAATATAAGGCAATTTTTCCTATGTACTTTTTGACAAATATCCTCTCATTTTTTTCCCTATGAAGTTGCAGAAGATTTTATTGGAGCAGGAGGAGACACTGAACCATTTAGTCGATAGGGTGAAGGAGGATGATCTTTAGAAAAACTGTAGAAGTGAAGGAGGAAAATTGAAGGAAAACTGTATCAGGAGACTTTTAAACTAATTCAAAAACAGATCTATTTTTGTATTTTTGAATCAAGATTACCAATGTTGATGCAAAGGTAGGATCAGAGAAACTTAAATAAACAGAAATCAATTTGTCTCACAAGAAGATTAGGGTGAGCTGGTTCTGTTGGTATTACTTCAGTACCTCAGTGGAACTGAGATCATTATAAAGGTGATGATTTTGGTCTTCTTCTCATGTTTATGGACTCATGAACACAAGTTTGAAGCTGAAACTTCAGGCGTCACTTCTTCATTCTAACAAGAGAATTGAAAAAGAGGGGCCTATAGATGGAATGTGAGGACTTTCCTAGGAATCAAAAAAAAATGGTTTTGTATGGCTATACCTAGTTGAAAAGTTGGTAGGGAGAGTGAGTGTTGGGTGAATGCATAATACACTGGACAACAAAAACAGATACCTCTAAAACAAATGAGGTTTCTAGGACTGGAGATCGGGTGCATTTTGTTCATTAAGAAACTGTGAGAGAAGAAATAGGTTGATGTATTTCCAAGGCCTCCATATATACAGCAGTCAGAAATCTGGACCTGAGTTTGGAGGAGAGGTTTGGATAAAAAATATAGACTTGGGAGTCATCTGCATAGAGATGAGAGAGTGGGGTGAAGCGGAAGGGCAAAGGGTCAAAACAAAATAGGGCAACAGTTTGGAAACTCATGCCTGTAAATTGTCTTGAATGAAATTCCCAGAATGGAAGACCAGATTTGAAACTGCACAGTTACATTTTTTTCAGCATTGTATTGCTTTTTTATAGCTTATTAATTTTTGAACAATAGATTCAGCCACTTTTGCATTGAGGATAAAACTTTCAGAGCATATGAAGCAAGCTCTTAGATCAACAGAAGACTGTACTCTCCAGAACTATTTTTTTCTTTCTCACTAGCTCTGCCCTGGTAACTCTTCTGATTATGCATTTAAATAAAAGGATAGTAAAAACGAATTCCATGATACACTTAACTGCCTTGAGGGATAAGAATATGCAGCAGTAAGTGTAATATGTAAAGTGTCTATTCCTGTGTGGCCACATGTGTGAAGGGATATGCAGTCGCCCTCCACCGAGCCTTTGTACTGGGCTTCAAAGTCATCTTGCTGGAGCTCAAAGGCCTGTGGGAGTGGTGGCATCTTCCTCTTTTTTACTGAAACTCAAATGTGAAAGTTCTTTGATAGCTGAGTTGGTGTTTTAAAATGTTGGTTCTGGTAATGCAGTCTCCTGAATGGCTTTTCTATTTCATAATCTCATATTCAGAATACAAATGGCAAACTCTATTTCCATAAATATTAAAATGGGAAATTTATTTTGGCTGAATTCTGCATGCCGCAGAGGAAATGTTGAAACTGCCAGCTATGATGAGAAAGTATAAATATAAATAGCTAACAGGTATTAAGCATTGTCTTTTGTGCTAAGCATTTTACAGGAATGACGTTTTGCAACCTCTGTAGGCATTGTACATAGCTGATCCTCTTATTGTACCCATTTAATACACTGGGAAAACAATGCTTAGATAAAATGAGTGTTGTACTCTATGTGCTCACCACAGTGTGTGTGCTAAATCGCTTCAGTCGTGTCTGACTGTGCAACCCAATGGACTGTAGCCTGCTAGGCTCCTCTGTCCATGGGGATTCTCCAGGCAAGAATACTGGAGGGGGTTGCCATGCCCTCCTCCAGGGGATCTTCCCAACCCAAGGATCGAACCTGCATCTCTTATGTCTCCTGCATTGGGAGGTGAGTTCTTTACCACTAGTGCCACCTGGGAAGTCCACGCTCCAACATAGTAAATAATAATCAACTTTATATTTGCTAGGTAGGCATTGAAATTAAAAGATGTTTGTTCCTTGGAAGAAAAGCCATAACAAACCTAGACAGCATATTAAAAAAGCAGCCAGCAAAATCACTTTGCCTACAAAGGTCCATATAGTTAAAGCTATGGTTTTTCCAGTAGTCATGTATGGATGTGACTGTTGTACCATAAACAATACTGAGCAGCGAAGAATCGATGCTTTCAAACTGTAGTGCTACAGAAGATTCCGGAGCGTCCCTTGGACAGCAAGGAGATCGAACCAGTCAATTCTAAAGGAAATTAACCCTGAATATCATTGGAAGGACTGATGCTGAAGCTGAAGCTTCAATACTTTGGTCACCTGATGCGAAGAGCCAATTCATTGGAAAAGACCCTGATGCTGGGCAAGATTGAAGACAAGAGGGGAAAGGGGAGACAGAGAATGAGATGGTTGGATGGCATCACTGACTCCATGGACATGAGTTTGAGCAAACTCTGGGAGATGGTGAAGACAGGGAAGTCTGGCATGCTGCAGTCCTCAGGGTCTCAAAGAGTTGGACACGATTGAGCGACTGAACAACAACAACAAGGCATGAAAAGGAGCAAGGATATACAAGCTTTCAGGATAAGAACAACAATAAAAAAATGTCACTGATGGCTCAGGTAAATGGGTGGCTTGACATAGGCACTGAGGCCAGTGGGCTGAATGGCAATGCCAAAGTTGTATTTCTATAGTCTAATGTGGGCTGTGGTTGCTTCCATTCTTCTATGAGAAAACACTAATAAAAAAAATTGGGGACTGAGAGTCTGAAGTGAAAAAAAAGTTATTGTAAATTCAAGAAAAAAAATATTTACATAATTTGCAACATTTCCCATTTTGTTACAGTGAGAGTAGGTAATAATGATTTAAAATTAACTCAGTATCCTGCATATAACATGATTCAAAAGCTGTTGCATAAAGCTTGTGGAACTTCTTTGGCAAATCTACAGCAATTATATTTTAAAGAATATTTGTAAACTCTAGTAATTACCTAAACAAAGACAAGGAAAAGACACATGAGCTATATCATTATAGAGAAGCAGGTGTACCATTGAAATAAGGAAACTGCTTGGAAAGTCTCTTAACATCCTTAGAGGAATTCTCTACACAGAGACTCTTCCTCAACCCAGGGCAATATTTTAGTTCCTGTGTTTTGCACAATTTTTCTAAACAAATTGAATTTTCAAAATAGATTTACAAGTTTTCTTGCCTCCCTAGGGTGAGTTGGGGGAGATTAGGGTCTAGAGTGGAAGGAGGCACATTACAAAAGAAAAAAAGAAAAGCTTCAATTTTTTTTCCTCTTCAATTTTGACACAAAAAAAGGGCTGCATCTGGACCAGCTGTGAAGAACTGGTTGGGTTTACATGCAGAGAGTGTGGGGATTTCTGTCCACACTTTAGGTGATAGAAACTCCTCCAAATGCAGGGACTTACTTTTCCCTGGGGTCCTAATGTTTCTGATTAATCTTTTCTGTCTACCATCTTTTATTGAGATCTGATTATGTGCCAGCCCTGTGCACGGTCCTGGAGATGGAATGATGAGGAGGACAAAGTATGAAGTATGAGGAGTGAGATGTAGATAAATGGGACTAAACTGGGGCCAGCAAAGAAGGAGGAATTTCTTCTACTTGAGAACATGGTAATGCAGCTGCCTAGGGGAGCTCAGCAAACTCTGGAGAAAGGCAGCCCATTTTAACACGTTTATCAGAATCATGCAGATTTCCCAAGACTGCGCTTTGGCCTTATTCTAAAACACCACAGATGAAATTCTTTTCTGATTTCCCTGTAAGTTTCCTTTCATCTTCAAGCTCTCTGGCTACTTATTTCAAGTTCTAGCTAGTCAGGTTTCTAATCATTTCAGCAAACTCCCTTAAATCTTGTTGAAAACAAGGGTCCTAAACTAACAGAGTGAGTGAGTGGAAGCTGACTGATGCCAGGGCCTTCGTACGTGCACTCTTTTCACGGGTATTCAGGACCTACTGATGGGTCACAAGGCTGAAATTCACTGAGGATCTGTATTTTGCTAACCTCTCCAGGTATTTTCTATCCTTGTGGAATATTGATAGGTGGAGGACTCCTCATAGGAGTATGTGGGGAGGAGATGGAAATCAGAAATTGTCAATACATAGCGATAGTATTCATCTATTATGAACTATCCATAGAGTGGGCTTCCCTGGTGGCTCAGTGTCAATGCAGGAGACACAGGTTTGATCCTGGGTCAGGAAGATCCCCTGGAGAAGGAAATGGCAACCCACTCCAGGATTCTTGCCTGGGAAATCCCATGGACAGAGGAGCCTGGCAGTCTACAGTCCATGGGCTTGCAAAAAAAAAAAAAAAAAGTCGGACATGACTTAGCGACTAAACAACAATCCGTAGAATAACTACTTGTGTGCCAAGTCCTATGCTGAGCTTTGGGAACATACTATTTGTCAAAATGGACTTGATTTTGTCCTCATGAAATTAGAATATGTCTTTATTCATTTTTCATTGATTCAGGGTACTTGAGACAAACAAGTTCTCTGCACTTCTTACAACACTTATATTATTTTCCAAAACTTCATGGTCATCCTTTAGATTCCATGAAGGGAAATTTACACTGTCAACAGCTTGTTGACAACTAGACCCCATTAAGGAGCTTCTGCAGGATCTGCTGTCTACCAAAACTCGATGCTAAAAATGTGGTTCTTGAGGTGATAGTAAAAGTGATCTAATGTGATTAGAAATACTTTCTAGCAGAGGAGACCTATAATATTTTGATTAATAAGATGATTTTCATAAGATTGTCAATAGTTTAAAAAAATTATTGAAATAAATCATGCTGTCTTTTCAAAAGACAACATGGGTGAGAAAGAAGTTGAACTAAATATCACCATACACTTTTATTATGAAGTCATGTTATCTTACATCATATAAAGAATACAACTGCATGAAGTCTTAAGAATAATACAGAAATGTATGCTTGTGGTGGAGAAGTTGTGGACATTTCCCAGAAGAAGGAGAGAGGCTGAAGAAGTCAGATGGCACGCATTGGTTGATATCAAAATAGAATTTTTTAAAAGTGTGTTAAATAAAATTCTTGATCCTTTAGACAGTGCAGAAAAGAAAAGTGAGGAAAAGAAAGTTTTCCTTGGTAAAATAAGTTTGGAAAGCATTACAAATATATCATATACTTATAGCCTACATTTCATATTAGTAAATTGAAGACTTTGAGAAGTTGTGTAATAGGGAAGAATCCATTAATTTAACCTCCATTTTTTTTCAAATTTATTTGACAATAGACTATGTTTTTATCCAATTCATCAGCTATTAAAACTAGTCTTGCTGAACACATTTTCAAAAATACACATTTTGAAATGTCCTGGGCAAGGTCCTGTGGGGAGGGAAAATTAATTTCTAAAACAAATGAAATGATGAATTATGAAGACATTTTTGGGAACCAAACTGAAAAAATGTATGTGGTTTATGTAGGAAAGTTGATATTTCCTGCTAAAGTAGAGGGAATTTAGCGTAGGATGAAATAATTTAGTTATTTATATTCCACTAGGGGTATAAACAAAAGGCATAATAGGTCTTAAATATAAGGTATTGAGTTCAGTTCCGTCACTCAGTTTTGTCCGACATGACCACAGCATACCAGGCCTTCCTGCCCAACACCAGCTCCAGAAGTTTACTCAAACTCATGTCCATCGAATCGGTGATGCCATCCAATCATCTCATCCTCTGTCATCCCCTTCTCCTGCTTTTAATCTTTCCCAGAATCAGGATCTTTTCAAATAAGTCAGTTCTTCGCATCAGGTGGCCAAAGTATTGGAGTTTCAGCTTCAGCATCAGTCCTTCCAATGAATATCCAGGACTGATCTCCTTTAGGATGGACTGGTTGGGTCTCCTTGCAGTCCAAGGGACTCTCAAGAGTCTTCTCTGACACCACAGCTCGAAAGCATCAATTCTTCAGCATTCAGCTTTCTTTATACACCAACTCTCACATCCATACATGACCACTGGAAAAACCATAGCTTTGACTAGATGGACCTTTGTTGGCAAAGTAATGTCTCTGCTTTTTCATATGCAGTCTAATTTGGTCATAGCTTTTCTTCCAAGGAGCAAATGTCTTTTAATTTCACGGCTTGCAGTTACCATCTGCACAGATTTTGGAGTCCAAAAAATTAAATTCTCTCACTGTTTCCATTGTTTCCCCATCTATTTGCCATGAAGTGATGGGACTAGATGCCATGATCTTATTTTTCTGAATGTTGAGTTTTAAGTCAACTTTTTCACTCTCCTCTTTCACTTTCATTAAGAGGCTCTTTAGTTCTTCTTCACTGTCTGCCATAAGGGTGGTGTCATCTGCATATCTGAGGTTATTGATATTTCTCCTGGCAATCTTGATTCCAGCTTGTGCTTCATCCAACCCAGCATTTCACATGATGTACTCTGCATATAAGTTAAATAAGTAGGGTGACAATATACAACCTTGATATACTCCTTTTCTGATTTGGAACCAGTCCTTTGTTCCATGTCCAGTTCTAACTGTTGCTTCCTGACCTGCATACAGATTTATCAGGAGGCAGGTCAGGTGGTCTGGTATTCCCATCTCTTGAAGAATTTTCCACAGTCTGTTATGGTCCACACAGTCAAAGGCTTTGGCATAGTCAATAAAGCAGAAGTAAATATTTTTCTGGAACTCTCTTGCTTTTTTGATGATCCAGTGAATGTTGGCAATTTGATCTCTGGTTCCTCTGCCTTTTCTAAATCCAGCTTGAACATCTGGAAGTTCATTGTTCACATACGGCTGAAGCCTGGCTTGGAGAATTTTAAGCATTACTGTGCTAGCATGTGAGATGAGTGCAATTGTGCAGTAGTTTGAACATTCTTTGGCATTGCCTTTCTTTAGGATTGGAATGAAAGCTGACCTTTTCCAGTCCTGTGGCCACTGCTGAGGTTTTCAAATTTGCTGGCATATTGTGTGCATCACTTTAACATCATCATCTTTTAGGATTTGAAATGGCTCAACTGGAATATATAAGGTATACTGCTTATTAAACGACAGAGCATTTTTGTAATTACAAAGTATTTCCACTGCTAATAACCTTGGAAGGTGAAAATGTTTCTCAATTTTTTTAAAGAATTCCTATGGCTAAAAAGACTGAAAAGAGGCACAAAGGCACTCACTATGAATCAGCAACAGTGATGAAACTTGAGGTCTGGTGACTCCCTAGTGGTAGATCCTGATCCATCATGTTGCTAAAAGACGGAAGACAGTCTGTGGAACTTAGCTAGGAGCTCCTGGTACTGATGTTATGATGCTGGCTTTTGTGAGTTTGGGCTCTCTGTTGATTCAAGGCACCCAGAGACTTTGTTCCTCATGAGTAGGGGTCTTATTGATGAATTTCAGCTCTGTGTTTCTGAAGATCCCCTGAAGAAGGAACTGGCAATCTATTCCAGTGTTCTTGTCTGGAAAACCCCATGGACAGAGGAATTTGATGGGGTACAGTCCATGAGGCTGCAAAAAGTCAGACACGACTTAGCTACTGAACAACAAGAACATCATAACAGTGACATGGATAGGTAACATTTATTGAATTCAGTATGTGTGAGACATTGTTTGGTATGTTATCTCATTTTATTTTTATTATTTTTAAGGGGCATATTCTATTGTTTCTATTTTACAGAAGAGACTTCTGAGGGTTAAGGAGTAAAAGACCAAGACCAAGACCACACAGCACATTTTTAAGGAAGCCATGATTTGATCCAAGTTTTCCGACTAGCTTCAGACTAGAGGTAGAAGCTCTGAGGTCAGCAATCATGATTTTAGTTGTCACTTTTAGATCTTTTATTGCAGAGGTACCACTCCCACCTCAGGATTGCCTATTCTTTATCTCCATGAGGAAACCTACTACCCATTCAGTTGCTATGATATCAACACATGGGTGAAGAAGTTGGTCATATGGATGGAGCTGAAGACATGCTGATCCTGAAACGAAGCAAGACCCTGTGGCTCCTGGGCAAAAAAACCTTTCTGTGAGCCCCCCAACCCCCCACCCCACCCCAGTTCTGGATTGGGGAAACAGGAAACAGGCTTCCTTCAACTTTCAGGATTTTCCTGGAGTTCCGAGGGGCAGGTTCAAACAGTGCTGATTAAGGAAGGGATGGGATGCTGAAATAAGAAGGGGAAAGTCAAGAAACAATACTATAGCCTTGGGGCAGGGTCCTGGTTCCCCCCTTAAGGGATATACATAACAATTCTCCTTGAGCTATTTTGCAGATATTGAAACCCCCACCAGGTGGGAGATGTTAACTCTACACTGCCCTCAAGCATGTAGACCCCAAACCAGTTGGACCGAGAAGATTAAGGATGCTGATTCCCACTTTCCCCACCACCAACCAATCAGAAGAACATCCTTGAGCTCATCATACTCTCCTTAAACCATTACTGTAAAATTCCTCACTACATTCTCCAGGTGGGACACTTGGTGTCGAGAACATTAGCCCACTGTGGCCCTTTTGCCTGGAAAGCAATAAAGCTGTTCTTTTCCACTTCACCTCAAACTCTGAGATTTAATTTGGTGTGAGGGTACAGAGGCTGAATCTGGCTTCAGTCCTAGAGATTTTACATAGTCTTTGGAGATGCACTAAATTAGTGAAGCAAGTAGGTCCAAGCAAACAGTTTGCTAATAGACTCTGGACCTTAGGATTATTGACGCCTTAAATGTTTCAGAGAAAATGAAGAAGCCTCATTCCTTACTGGAAAAAGAGCATTTGAATCAAGTTGGTTAAGTCTCCCTTGTGGGTTTGAGGAGATGGTGAGGCTAGAGATAAATAAGACCCTCACAATCTCATAAGTGATTGGACCCAAGTCGAAACTAACAGAACATTGGTTTAATGAACCATCTCCTGTGCTGGAGTTTAGAATTGCTGTGAAGTTTTAGTTCTCTCTTCTCTTACGTTAGGCTAAACTGTACAGTAGTAGCAGAAGTAGAGCACTGGGTATGTTTTAAAATTCGGACATAAATGAGCACACCATCCAACATGTTAGGAATGATATGTGGGATGAAGGGATACAGTGTTGAATCTTTGACTTCGGTTTCTTACAAGGCCTCAGATAAAATTGCTTATTGCACAACCCTAGGGGCACCATTCATAATCCATCAGTCAGTAAAAGGTGGTCCTGGTGCTGACATGGTCATAATAGCATTCTGGAATGGAACAGGACAAAGAGAATATGGCTCATTCCTTGTCTTCTTAAGGCTCTCCTCTGGCCCCAAGAAGGACTGTGTGGCAGCAACTGCCAAGTAATTTCCAGAATTCTGTAATCTCTCAAAAGATTTTAATAGGCTTCTTGGGGCAAGGAGAAGGAAAAATTCAGTTTTTAACTGTTTATCTTTTTTTTGTTGTTGTTAAAGATTATATGACATCAAGGGATGAACCAAGAATTTAGCTTCAGTAGTATGGTGTTTAGGAGAAGGCAATGGCACCCCACTCCAGTACTCTTGCCTGGAAAATGCTATGGCCGGAGGAGCCTGGTAGGTTGTAGTTCATGGGGTCTCTAGGAGTCAGACACGACTGAGCGACTTCACTTTCACTGTTCACTTTCATGCATTGGAGAAGGAAATGGCAACCCACTCCAGTGTTCTTGCCTGGGGAATCCTAGGGACAGCGAAGCCTGGTGGGCTGCCGTCTCCGGGGTCGCACACAGTCAGACATGACTGAAGCGACTTAGCAGCAGCAGCAGCAGCAGCAGTATGATGTTTGGTGAAATTCTGTCTTACAAATGTCCCCCCTGCCCTGGAAACCAGAATCCTGGGAAAAAAGAGCATATCCCAGAAAATGGATATGAATTATGTTTTGAATAAAATGTATATATTTGGAAAAGAAATCATAAAAATATAGAATTCCAGTCTTGTTTGACAAAGTTTTATGCAGTATATACTTTATCTGAGAAGCTGTTGCTTAGAGCAAAACCAGAACTCTTTGAGAAGCATTTAAAAGACCACTCAATTTGAGTCCGCTTGTCTCTTTTCCCAGATTGATACATGTGGCCTCCTACGTTTAAAATGAAAAGTCCTCAGACAATCCTAATCACATTGTCAGTCAGACAGTCATCTCCTGAAAGGGCCTCCTTCACCTTTAAGGATGCATGTACAATAGTGATATGTAAGCAGCTCAAAGACTCAATACCCCTTTTTTCTGCAAAGCAAGGCTGGGTTAGGAAAAAATCAATATGTTGGAAGTAAAGGTCAGACTAGGAAAAGTGACATGAAACAGAACTAAGGGAACAATATCCTTCATGAAGACTGTTTGAAGTTTCCTTTACCCTTGTGCTAGCTTCAGTGCAAATATATTTTATCCTAGAATAGAAGGCTGTATTCTTGAGGAAAAGTCATATTTTAAATATTTATCTATTCGACAGCATCCTTATTGCATATTATCTTTGTCCTATTGACTAATACTCAAAAAGAATAGTGTATACTTTGAAGTGCACATTGCATGTGAATTGGAGTTGCCAGATTTTTTTTTTCCCTTGTAAGCAATGAGATTCGAACACACATATGCATTTGCCTACCTTTTTGAACAGTTCTCAATTTACTTTTTCAAGTGGGCCAGATGTACTACTATAGTCCTTAAAAGGGTCAGGACCATCTCCTTATTTCCCCACTCTCTATACTTATTGCTTGGGTATAGCTTTAAAGTAGCCCATGAACCCTTTTCACTCTTGCAACACATTTACCCACAATTAACAATCAAGCCGTCTTCCCTTCATTCAGGCGTCCATTCTCCCCGGCCTCATTTTCCCTGCCTCTCTCTTGATCTACCATTGTGCCGAGAGCTGTTTGTGCCATCTCAATCTGCCCCCCTCCCCAGCCGCACAAGGATTGGGGGGGAAGAAAGCGCCCGGCATTCAGATGCTGAATAGCAAATTGCTCTTGAGTGTCCTTGCTTCCCCCGGCTCCCCCCCTTCCTCGGGAAGGACAAGGGGGCGCTGAAAGCAACCATACATTTTGTTCAGTGCTCTTGAAAACAAGCGTTTCACACCTGAAGCCTTTCACAGCAGCCCAGAAGCACCCCTTCAAACCACTTAATTGCCAATTGCTTCAGAGCTCCTTGTAAAAGTCCATTATGTCAGCCAGCTCCATGGCGGAGACAAAGTATGCGAAATGAAAGAGTCCTCCTTCTTCCAGGGCCAATGCAGCATTAAATATCCCCAGATCACTGGTTTTCTTGTTGTTAACAGGCCGTGATTGGCTCCCGTTGGGGTATGCACAGAAACCTTCTAGCATTATTTGAAAATGAAAGATGCAATTTTCCTTGGTTCTTTGTCAAAATAAGGTTAAAAAAAAAAAATTAAAGAGGTACCAGAGATATCCAAGAAAGGGATCTTCACACACTCACTTGAAGTGCTGGGATCTGGGGTGGGGGATGGGATGGGACGAGAAGCATCTAGAATAGTTCACCTACCAAAACTGAGTAGTCTTCTGTTTTGTTGGAGTCTTCTTTTTTTTTCCCCCCTAGGTTGAAAAAATTAAAGTGAGTGCAAATTGACAAAGTTAAAAAAGAGTTTCTCTCCTTGAAGTGGAAGGAAACAATAAGATATCCCACAAGAAAAGAATGCTCACCTTGAATACAATGAAACTGAACCGCTTATTCACTAGAGAACTGTTTCAAAGTTGCAGCTGTGGAAATTGATTTTCAAATGACTCTACTCTTTCCGAGGCCTCCCCCCATGCTCACTTCAGTCTTTACTACAATTAACAACAATCAATTTGATGAAGAAAAACACCTGGTAAGCTTCTGAGTAAGGAATGAAATGTTCCTGGAGTAATGTACTTCTTGCCAGTGAAAGCTTCTCACTCACTCTTAGGGGAATGAGGCTGCCCAGGTGAGGCAGTGAGGAAGACATATCAATAAAATAGGACCCAGTGAGTGAGTGAAAGTCGCTTAGTCGTGTCCAAATCTTTGTGACCCCATGAACTATACAGTCCATGGGATTCTCCAGGCCAGAATACTGGAATGGGCAGCCTTTCCCTTCTCCAGGGGATCTTCCCAGCCCAGGAATCGAACTGAGGTTTCCTGCATTGCAGGCAGATTCTTTACCAGCTGAGCTATTAGGGAAGACCCAGAGAGGGGGCCACCAAACCTGATGGTGGAGGTGTGCAATCAGTTTGTTAGGATGATTCCAGGTACACTTAAAGTAGACGTTCTGGAGTCCTGGGTGCTCATTTTTGTTCCTCTGGCACTTTGAAAATCACGCGTCTAATACTGGAAGAGTTTGCATAACATATAAGCCTGTCTTCCAGTTTCTAGGATGGTGTGTGCTTTTTAGATGCCCCCGTGTTATCCTACTTTCAAAGGGTTATTTTTTTCTCCAAAACTTTCAAACTGAGATTCCTTCTAGAATTCAGTGCTTCCCTTCCTGGAAAGAGCCAAGAGGAGTATGAGAGGAGAAGGAAATGTGTATATTTATTTTAATGAAACTTATGTGAATGTTGGCTTCCATCTTGAGCCAAAATACTGGTCTGACTGTGGTGACCGAAGGACTGTAAATTTCCTTTGAATGAATGAACTTCATTGTACTGAATGACCACTCCCTGGATAATCTGATTCTTCTGCTTCTTTTTTTTAAAACTGATCTCTCTTTCTTTCTTGGACTTGTCCTGCAATTCACACCTGCCTTGGCTTGTCAAACCATTTGGTCCAAACTTGTTCTTGTGACTTCTGAGACTAAATCACCAGGAATTCTCCCCTTCCTGCCATAGTAAGTCTTTAACTGTTTTGGCCACGGCCCACAGTGCACGTACAGTAACTGTGTCATGTTTCAGACCTGCAGTGATTTAGAACCTAGAGCAATGAAAGGTCCATTGTGAAGGGAAGAATGTATTCATGTTGGTCTGTCCATATCCAAGGATCATTATAAATAGTGAGGCTCATCTCAGAGCTCCTATACCTCATGTTCCAAGAAAGGTTCCTCAACTGTTGTGCTTTATTAAGGACCATATATATGAAATCTATTCCCCAACAAGCATTTGACTTATGAAAAGTAAGAATAACTTGTCATTCATGGTATTTGCTTTTCTATCTGTTCTTCCTTTTGTCTTCTTTGCTTTATGTTCACTTGTTTAGGTTGCTTCTTTTCTCCTCCTCTCACTTATCAGCTTGCTCTGCAGAAAAATTTCCAACAGATTAATTTATCTGCTTAGCCATGTAGCAGATCTACTTATGTCATAGGATGTATAATGAATTTTCATTAGATTTTGTGATAATTTTTGTGCCAATGTGAATTTTTATGCACTAAAGTAGAAAATGAGAGGAAAGTAACATTGGCAACCTCCTGCTCATCTGCTCCCCTCCCCCTACAAAGCTCACGAAATAGTGGAGTTTGGATGATAATGTGGGGAGGGAAAGCTAGTGGATACAGTCTTGCAAAAAGTTTCACCTCAGCATAGACAGCCTCAGAACAATCCCTAAGTATAGTAAGGTCAGCAGAGCATGGCTGATGGATCAGTGCTAGGCTGCCACCTGCTTTTGTGAATAAAACACTATAGGAATACAGCCATATCTGTAAACTTTATGTGTGCTTCCCTGGTGGCTCAGATGGAAGAGAATCTGCCTACAGTGAAGGAGACCTGGGTTCCATCCCTGGATTGGGAAGCTCCCCTGGAGAAGGGAATGGCTGCCCCACTCCAGGATTCTTGCCTGGATTCTCCCATGGACAGAGGAGCCAAATGGGCTACAATCCACAGGACTGCAGAGTCAGACATGGCCGAATGACTAACCCTTGCCTATGGCTACATTCACTTCAGAGTTGAGTAATTGCAATGGAAACCATATGGTCCCCAAATCCTACAATATACACTATCTAGCTTTTTTTTTTTTTTTTTTAGTTGCTAACCCTTAGAATATTAGAGAAGGAAATGGCAATCCACTCCAATATTCTTGCCTGGAAAACCCCATGAACAGAGGAGCCTGGTGGGCTACAGTTTCGGGATTGCAAAAAGAGTTGGATACAACTTGGCGACTAAATAACTCTTAGGATATAGCAAACTGCAGTCCGTGGGTCTCCAAGAGTCGGACACAACTGAGCAACTTCACTTTCACTTTTCACTTTCATGCATTGGAGAAGGAAATGGCAACCCACTCCAGTGTTCTTGCCTGGAGAATCCCAGGGACGGCGGAGCCTGGTGGGCTGCCATCTATGGGGTCGCACAGCGTCAGACACGACTGAAGTGACTTAGCAGCAGCAGCAGCAGCAGGACATAGCAAAAAACCTGCAAGATCTCCATATATATTTCATGCAGGGGAACATGAAATATTCACTGAAGTCCTAATCAAATATACTTTTGTTGGGAGTTCTGATATTTTTGTGCTAGGAAGAAAACACTGAGATAATATATATAATATGTAAGCATGTATGTGTGTTTAATTACATTTTATTTTGTTAAGGACTGTTTGCATATCTGTCTTTCCTGCTAGATTGCAATCCTTGAAGGCAAGGACATGATCTTATTTGTAACCTGACTGTGGCCATGTCTGTCAAATAGTTGCCACTTAAATGTTTTTGTCACATGGGTATCCTCCAAATGGATGTTCGTTGTGAAGAAAAACCATTTCATAAACCTCAAAGTCTTAGGCCCAGCTCTTTGGAAACGGACATGATGAACCTGTGAGACAGTGCACTGAGTTATTTTCTAGGTGTGCTGTGATCTCACTCTGCTTCTGGACATCACAGAGAGATTTCAGTGTCTCAGTGAACAGCTGCATGCTCTTCTAGTGCATTTTCTTCTCTTTGTCTTCACTTTATTCCACCTGCTCCAATTTTCTAGAATTTTTGAAAAGAAATGAACAATTTGTCTTAAGCAGTAGGTTTCATGTAACTGTATGAGCAACAAAAGCACCTTTCAGTATTTCACAAGTCCATTTCCCATGATAGAGCCTTGCTTCCTCTTAGCATATCCAATATAACAGCTGCTTTCTCCACTGTCCCTTGGCATAGTGTACTGGTCTTTTTTGCCACTTACCTGACAGCATTTGTTGACATAAATAGTAGCAGATTTAGTCAAAGTCTTGCCAATATCTCCTGGTTCCAGATTTGTAATCTTGCATTATTTGGGGGGGGGTACTGTGATCATTTTCCAAAAGAGAAAATAAAAGAATATTCTTTTTCTTGACAAAAATAACTCTTCATTGACAGCAAGAAGGCAACTTGAATCACTCCCCCATGGCAAAATGGCATTCACACCACTGGGAAATTTTGAACCAAGGAAGTTTAAATCTGTATACAGTTGTTTGAACCTCTTTCTGCAGTCTAAGGAAATTTGTTTAAATATGTCTAGATTATAGCATGGTTTCACACATAATGTTGGTTTTGATCAATGCTTAGAATTTTAGCTATTGAAAAAATGGGATCCTAATATTTTTGAGTATTATTCTGAGTCCAGCACTCTAACTGTGTTATCTAATTTAATACTCATTTATGTGTGCTATTTAATTTACTATTAATGGTTGCCCTGGGGGAAGCTGTTATTGTCCACAAATTACAGATGAAGAAACTGAGGCACACTATGACTGATCATGTTCACAGAGCTAGGAGAAGGCTGTCCTTTTTTCCCCCTCCCTCCAGCTGCTGTAAACAACTATTCTTCACTCACCAGGATCCCCAGGACATTGTGGGCAATAGTAAGCTGGGTGCCAGCCTGCACCTGCAACAGTTGATATCTCCACATAAGCAATACTTTAGCTGAGACAGGCTAGATGTGGTGAATCTGCGCATCACCAAATAAATAAGCCAGAGAAATTTCCAGAACGACCATAAAATTCACCTGCCCAAGACTAAAAGAAAAGCCTTAGGGTTGACTGGGATGGGTGGCATAAGTGGATTGATCAAATCAAAACATTGATTACATACTCTCTCCGCTTTGCATTTAATAAAATCTATATTGGTATTGAGCTCCATTGCTGGTGCTTGAATATTGATTGCTACCTAGGCTTTATGTCCTCTAAGCATCGTCACTTTAGTAATAATAGCAATAACAACAACAACAATAATAATGGTTTACATCCACTAACCACTTACCATGCACTGATATTTCATATGGATTAATTAATTTATTTCTCCTCAGAATCCTATGAGTGGATAACATTTTATTTCCTAGGATCATCAATTGATGCCCAGAATGCCAAATGAATGCTTTAGTAACATAGCAAGCAAATATTGGAGTAGACATTCAAACATAAACCCTTGGCTGTCTGATGCTGAGATTGCATCCTTTGCCCACAGTGATTCCTTTCTTTTTCACCTCATTGGGAGGAGCCTGCTACAAGACTGTGAAAGTGTTAGTCGCTCAGTTGTGTCTGACTCTTTGAGACCCCATGGACTATATAGCCTGCCAGGCTTCTCTGTCTATGGAACTCTCCAGGCAAGAACACTGGATTGGGTTGCCATTCCCTTCTCCAGGGGATCTTCCAAACCCTGGGATCAAACCCAGGTCTCTTGATTTGCAGGCAGATTCTTTACCATCTGAGCCACCAGACCATGGAGTGAACTCATCCATTTCCACGGCTTCAACTATCCCTAAAACACACCGATGATGTCCTAACTATGCTTTGCTCAGGAATATTCTGCTAAAGATAAGGATATTGTCCATGTACATGAGGAGACTTCTTCTCATTTTAAACCTGTTACTTTCTCCCCAAAACTCCTTCTTTGTGTCTTGATAAATGACATCTTTCATTTAATTACCCGAGTGTAAAGCCTACAAATGATTCCAGCCAATCTCTTCCACGCTCTCTGGGAGATCTCTGACCATACCATCAAGTCGTCTGTGTCAGCATTTCCTCTCAAATCTGTCTCTCTTTCTCCTTATCGTTGCCCTACCTCATCCCTGATCAGTGACTGCCAGCACTTTCCACAGTCCTCCCGTCTCCAGCGCAAGTGCCTCGAAATCCATTGACTGCAGTGAGACTGGCCTGACTTGTCTGAAGGTGAATCTGACTACATTCTCCACTGTTGAAATATAGTCAGCACTGCAACTGACTTAAGATCTCTCTAACCAAACACACAAAGCCCTTCATGATCTGCATCCTGTTGGAATTAGTATTTTCCCATGTTTTTCCCATGCCAGAGAGCAAACCTCTCAGAGATAGCAGTTGTGCCTTGCCAGTACCCCCACTGGTGACTGGCACACAGCTGATGCTAAATAAATTGCTATATGGTACATGAGCATGCTCTTGGTTAAAAGACTTTTTATTTTAATCAAGAATGGTTACAACTTCATACTTAAGATCTAAAGTGTAAAAACTTTTGAGCTACTTTTGATTTTATGAACCTGTTCTTTTCTAAAACTCT
The DNA here is from genome assembly GCF_019923935.1 of Bubalus bubalis. NCBI lineage: Eukaryota > Metazoa > Chordata > Mammalia > Artiodactyla > Bovidae > Bubalus > Bubalus bubalis. The sequence goes on from NC_059176.1 coordinate 60,382,757, forward strand.
TTTACATTAGCAATTAAGCTATTAACGCAGATTTTCATAGTATTGTTCATACCCCGCTGAGCTTTTCTTCTCAAACTTGAGTGAGTGATCACTTACAGAACACTAAGTTAGAATCATTTTAGGACACATGCTTGATTTTAAAGTGAACTAATTTTTTTATTATTTAAACAAAAGTTAAGCCATTTTTGTTGTTGTTGTTGTTGTTGTTGGGTTCTGAAGCAGCTTCACATTATCCCTGCTCTGCAGATAAAAGTTAAGTTTCCTTGTTCACAGGCAGGATTTGGCAGTAAGCATAGAGAATTGCTTTGGCAGACTTAGTTTAATTGACTTAAACTTGAACACTGGCTGCCCCTGCATAGGAATTCCCAAAGCTGTTCTTAACAGGCCTCACAAATCTAATAGTAAAAAGGGCCTGCTGATGAAAAACATCTGCCTTGGGGCCTAGTGAAGATTCCATACAACATTATACTTTCCATGCTACAAACTTATATGGATTTCCCCTGCTAATCTTTATCATGGGGAAAACCCTCGAAACATTCTTTCCCAGTCTTACCATGAGCTTTTCAAATACCTTCTCTCCTTGGCAGCACCAATTACTACTACATTGTCTCCTGGTTAGGAAGAACAGAAAAGCTACTGAAGATCATTGAGTTAACCCTTACCCCATCATTGCCCTAAGACCTGAAGTGTTGGGTTTGTTTAGAAGTGAATATGGAAAATGCCAAAAGAAGAACCTGTACAATAGAGGGCTATTTAAACACACACTCGAGTATATTTTAAGATGTGAATATAGCATGTTTGATGATTTTAGAATTGCTCTGACTTGTGTAGAAAGGGGATATTTGAATGATAGAAACTACTCTTCCAGCCATATATCCAGTCAAACCCAAGCCCACATATATTGGTGCCAAAGAATATATAAACAAGGTCATCTCATATAAAGCCATTCCATATTGGACAGAAAGAAATACAGACTCATCCTTAATAACTGTTAGTTTCCAATGCCAGATTGATATTTAGGGTCCACATTTTCTAACTAAAATAGGTGGTTTGCATTTCACAAGGAATGAAGAAAGAGGATCTCTTGGTGAAGAAGGACAAATTATGCAGTTCAGTGAGTCAGAGTTAGGTTTATGATACCCCTGAAGAAGCCCCGTGTTACACTGCATCTTGTAGAAAGGAGTGCTTCTCTCCGGCAATGCATATTTTACACCCCCGCTCTCTTGGTAGGAAAAGTCTAATTTTAATGTGTGCTTAGGCATGTGGTGTTTATAGGAAAAGTTGCATGTGTGGGTGTGCACTTAACTACTCAGGAGGGATCTGAAATATGATTCAAATTTCAGAAGGCTTTCCTACTTCTGAATACCAAGAAACCAAAACAGTCAACTGGATGAATCTACTTACAAGCCAAGAAAAGCAACAAGGCATTTTCATATCACAAAAGTAGGGTAAGTTTTTGCCATGAATTATTTAAGAAATGCTTTCCATACCCTGAGCAGATGATCTAGTTCCTGTCCTAAATTGGCAGTTTCCTTTTAAAGACTAAGTGAAGCATATTTCATTTAAAAACAAATGAAAACCAATCAGTAAGTTTTTCAATCTCACAGCTCTTCTGCCTTGAAAGTCAGGGAGAGTGGTATAATGTTTATTAAGAGTTATGCTATTCAGATGTCTTAGGCACATTAGAAAAGCTTGGTTTTATAACAATCTTGATTGTAAATATGGGAAATATATGAAAATTTACATTTTTATAACTGTTTATAATCATTTACAATTTCCACAGTTCTGGTTTCTGTTAAATTTTGGAGAGTGTAAGATTTCTAATTGCTGATGAATCAGAGTCCAAAATAATGAAGGCAGAGCATCCTTTAGAGGCCAATATCATGATCTCCTGTGGCCTGTGAATGCTGACCTGCTGCTCGAGATGAGTGAGTTGATAAGACAAAGGGAAGGAAGAAGAAAGAGTCTAGCTCTCTACAGCATTTGTGGCCCCAGTTCCTGGTTTTGCTGGTTGGCATGATGACTGAGAGTCGGACACGACCGTGCAACTGAACTGACTGATGATGACTGAAAATTTCTTCCACGCCTTGATGTTTGCAATAGAAATCCCTGGGGTAGAATATAGGCATGCAAAAGCTCAGATGCCCTTGATGAGAGTTGCTTCATAAGTTTTGGCGCCCACTAGTATTTTTTTTCCCAGTCCAAGGATTTGGATAATTATCTTGGTTCATGGTGGGTGGTATCTCACTGCCAAATTGTTCTCTTGAGAGTACAACTGTCTCAGGTTTTTGCAGCTAATGGTCTGAAATTTTTGGACTAATTGATTTAAATTTGTAATACTTCTTTGTGTTATGAAGAAACTATTGGTTTTAGTACTGAAAGACCATTGTAGCCTTGCAGCTTTAATTTTTTTGGACTAATTGAATTAGATTTGTCATACTTCCTTGTTTTATATAGAAACTATTGTTCTTACCATGGAAAGACCACTGAAGCCTTGCAGCTTCTTCCATGTAAATTAACCTCTTTGGTCTGCCAAGCTTCCCCCAAAATAGCAAACATCATGAGGGTAAGAGGCAACTCTATTTTCCTAGTTTTGTGTGCTCTCCCTATGATCTAGAACAATATTTGTCACATAGCAATTCACTGAGGGTCTGTTGAATTGAACCCTGTATGTGTATTCTTGCTAGTGGGGGAGATTATGCATGAGAAGCTGTCTACTCTAATGGAAGAAAAGTAGAAATGATAGTCTGGCAACCATTGTTCAAGTCCTTTCTTTGCTCGTTATTAGCAATATGATCCTGAGCAAATCACTTAACCCACCTATGTTTCACCTTTCTCACCAGTAGAGTTTTAGAAGGTACTGATACTTAAGATACAGAGCTGATACCATGTTAAAAATAGAAACTAATGAGAACATGCTGTACAGCACAGGGAACTCTACTTAATGCAAGGTAGTGACCTGAATGGGAAGGAAATCCAAAAAGGAGGGGACACATGTATGTGTATGGCTGATTAGTTTTACTGTACAGCAGAAAGTAACACAACATTGTCAAGCAATTATGCTGCGGCTGCTGCTAAGTCGCTTCAGTCATGTCCGACTCTGTGTGACCCCATAGACGGCAGCCCACCAGGCTCCCCTGTCCCTGGGATTCTCCAGGCAAGAATACTGGAGTGGGTTGCCATTTCCTTCTCCAATGCATGAAAGTGAAAAGTGAAAGTGAAGTCGCCCAGTCGTGTCCGACGCCCAGCGATCCCATGGACTGCAGACCACCAGGCTCCTCCATCCATGGGGTTCTCCAGGCAAGAGTATATTCCAATAAAATTAATTTTTAAAAGATACAGAGATATTAGGGGAGAAAATGGTCATGTGAAAAAGTGTCCTTTGTAAACACTATAGAAATCTAAAATATAATTAGATATATATATTATAGGGACAATGTATGAAATCTCAGTTTTCTGTCCAATTCTCTGATTAGCATCACTATTGGCTCTCAGATGCTGAATTAGATGCCTACTCTGACCCCCATGCTATCTTTGGACTTATTTGTCTCACCTGAATTTAACCTGTTCCCAAATTTTTTTCCCAATTTAAACATCTGATTTCCAGCCATGATTTTATGATTTATATTGAAAGATTATGCAACAGTCATTGGATTATATATAAATGTTATTAACTGATTTCAATTGTACTTAAAAAATAAGGACTATATACATAGAAAGTAAACAAAAGAGGTGAAACTTGTAATTTTCTGGGTATTTTTGTTTTGTTGCACCATGTTTTATTTCCTGTACTCTTCACGCAGAGATTCCTGGAGAGATTCTTTTCTATGGGGCTAAAATTCCACAAGAGCAAATAATAAGGGAGTTAGAAGGATATTTTAGTGGTATGGCAGTGGTAATCAACCTGGGTAAAAAGTTGCTTAGGAAGATAGTTTATGATTGTTTCAATGTCAAGATGGGAGAGATATGCCCATCTTCTAACCCTTAGCTCAAACGACCCATTTTCTCCTGAACCTCCTTCCAAAAGGAAGTTGAAGTGACCACTACTCACTTTGTGTGTCCACCCTGTGTCTTGCAAAGATGTCTCTCATACCTCATCCAGTGATTCTCTGGACCACTTGACTGCCATTCTCACCCCTTTTACCTGACTTGCCCTTTCCTTGGCCACAGCAAGTCTATGTCAGTGTTTATCATATGGTACTGCTTAGTAAGGTTGAATGGTTAAATGAATGGGAGAAAAAATGAGTGATCTGGAGTAAGAAGCATAGGTCAAGGAGAAATACTCCGCCAGGCTCGCTAAGATAGTTGTAACAGTAAAAACAACCCCAAAGACAAGATTGGGAGGTGTTATAGAAAAAGCTGTATGCTGCATGATCTCATGAGAGGTAGATTGGGTTGGTGGTCGTTGTTCAGTCACTAAGTCAGTCCAACTCTTTGCGACCCCATGAACTGCAGCATGCCAGGCCTCCCTGTCCATCACCATCTCCCAGAGTTTGCTCAAACTCATGTCCATTAAGTCAGTGATGCCATCCAACCATCTCATCCTCTGTTGTCCCCTTCTCCTCCCGCCTTCAATCTTTCCCAGCATCATCTTTCCAAATGATTCAGCTCTTCATATCAGGTGACCAAAGTATTGGAGTTTCAGCTTCAGCATCAGTCCTTCCACTGAATATTCAGGACTGATTTCCTTTAGGATGGACTAGTTGGATCTCCTTACAGTCCAAGGGACTCTCAAGAGTCTTCTCCAACACCACAATTCGAAAGCATTAATTCTTTGGTGGGCGGTAGAGGCCAGATCAAAATGGCTAAGATGGCCAAGACAATATCAAAAGGCTTCCAGTGGCAATTAGATGATTTTTGTTATTTTTATCAAGAGTGATGACAATAGGTCAAAGTAAAATATGAATCTAAGAAGGGCTACAAGGGTGGCATTAGAAATTAATTCATTCTGCCAGTAAAGAGCAGCAGGGCTATAGACTGAGACAGTTCTTGCTTGGGCCCTGATCCTTTCTGGGTCTGTTGCTTGAGGCAAGTTACTTAAACTGTCTCAGCTTTATTTTCCTAATTTTTAAATGGTATTGACAATAATGTAATTCTCTGGAAGCATTGTGAAGTTTAATTAAGAGGATCCGTTTACAGCACTCAGTACAATGCCCAGTGGTAAGAGGGATGAGCAAATGCTTAATCTCTGTGTATTTGGAACATTGAAAATTTTGCATAAAATAATTTTACCTAGGAGCCCTTGGGTACCTGCTTATGGGAACTCAGGTCCTAAAAAGTTTCCTGCCTTTTTTCTCCAGTTTTTTCAAAACATTTATTGAATATTGTGAAGTGCTAGGCTAGGTTCAAAGAAATAAACAAACATATGCATAAAATGCCTTCCTTGGATTTCAGTGTTTTGCAATTGAATGAAGATAAAAAAATTATAGAAAACAATGTAATTAAAAAAAAAAAAACCTGCACGTAGTAATCAGAGAAGCAGAAACTCAAAAAAAGGCACTGGGGGGAGAGACCAGAAAGTCAGGTTTAAGTCCCATTCTCGTGTTTGTTCTCTGGCCTTGGGTTCCTTTTATTAACTTCTTGGCTTTTGGCCAATTGTGAGAATGTTGGTTGCCAAGATCTCAAGTTTCCTGTTGAACCTGAAGATGCTAAGCCTCATAAGGTTATTGCTGCCATTCAGACCAATGCTGGAGGTCATTCCCTCTTCAAAAATGCAGGTAATGATTTATGGAAAGAGTGTAGATTTAGGCCTGGTCTTGAGGAACTGGTAAGATTTCTCTGGGCAGAGTAGAAAGGAAGAGTGGTCTTCAAAGACATAGGAGAAGAAATCCAAAGGTAGACAATTACAGGACTTATTTGTAGGTACTTAGACACCTAGCATCAGACGATGGATGTAATCAAGTGATTCAGTCTCAGATTTAGCCAAACTTTATTGAGAAGCTCTATTTAATAAGCACCAGCCTGGGCATTTCACATATATTTTCTAAGTTAACCCTCTAGTTGTGTGGGGTGGTAAGCATCATTACTTCTTTTTTTTAACAAATGGGGCATGGATACACATACAGGTGATCACAAAGCCATTCAGATAATGCGAGAGTGAAGAAAGTTTTCTGGGGCAAAATATACATCTGGCCTATATGGTCTATATAATTGTCAACTTTCTGTACGTGGAAACTGATATTCAGAAAAGTTAAGTAATTTACTGAATGGAAAAGAGTGACTTTGTTAAGCTGGTATTCAAATTTGGGTTTCCTGAATCTAAGTCTTGTGCTTTTCCAGTATACAATCTTCCCACTAGGAGACGCCAAGAGAGGAATCTGGAATGAAAAGTAGTTTTAGACTGTAAATAGTCAATGAAGCAACCCAAGGATTGGGTTGAAAGTGTGAAAGTGTGAGTTACTCTGTCATGTCCAACTCTGCAATCCCATGGATGTAGCCTCCCAGGCTCATCTGTCCATGGAATTCTCCAGGCAAGAATACTTGAGTAGGTAGCCATTCCCTTTTCAGGGGATCTTCCTGACCCAGAAATTGAACATGGGTCTCCTGCACTGCAGACAGAGTCTACCATCTGAGCCACCAGGGAAGCCCAGAGACATGGTTAAGAAAGTACAATTCAGGAGTGGTGTCCAAAGGATAGAAGTAGCAAGGTAGGTTCAACATGGAACAAAACAGAAATCGAGTGTGAGCCATGCTATGACTTGATATTGCTAGAGCAAGGAGAGAAATCAATCAAAGAAAAGAGATTCCTAGGCTATTGAGGTCTTTATTAAGCCATCCTTCTGTCCTATTTGAAGAATTTGACATATACAGAAAGCAATTGAAATTATGTGAATGGTTCAAGGGTAAATATAAAATCCCACTATGGAAGCCATGTTTGCATTCTACGATTTATCAAATCATAAACTGGCTTCAGAGCTTTCTGTAACCTGTATTCATAAGTAAAGCAGAGACCATTTTCTGGTTAAAAAAACATGAATCAGCCTATGAAATAGAGTGTGACTCAAAGTTTTACTGCCAAAAAAACTAGGTAAGTTTGAAGGAGAAACTATCTTTTTGTGGTCTTATCAGTTTCTCTGTTTTAATAGGCTCTTGTTTGCAATTGCCTCCCTGTCAATACCCTGATTATACAATTGCCCTTCTAACTATAGATGGATATTTTATTTTTTTCCTGAGGTAGAACTTCACAAATACTGCTTTGAATAGCTGGAGATTAACAGATCTAATGGAAAGTGAAAGTGAAATCACTCAGTCGTGTCCGACTCTTTGCAGCCTCATGGACTGTAACCTACCAGGCTCCTCTATCCATGGACTTTTCCAGGCAAGAGTACTGGAGTGGGTTGCCATTTCCTTCTCCAGAGGATCTTCCCGACCCAGGGATTGAACCCAGGTCTCCCAAATTGCAGGCAGACGCTTTACCCTCTGAACCACCAGGGAAGCCCTAATTTTCTAATGGAAAAACAAATACCAAATGCTCAAGGAATATCTAACATGGCTAATTTGAGACGCAATGTTTTTTAGTAATGAGGGGGAAAAATGCTAAACTGCAATAAATTAGTATTTTCTTTAAATATATTGAATATAAAGGTAAATTGAGAGTATAAAGTGGCTAACGCTTTCTGTTTGCTTCAAATAGTGTCAATTCAAACCCCATAATGGGCAAAAATTGATAAAATTAAAATTATCAGTGTAGTTTTCAGCTTAATTTGAAAAATGCTCATCTATGTGTCCATCTTAGTAAAAGAGCAAACCTTTTCAAGAATGTTGGAAAGTAGATGGTTGCTCTTTTATCCAATGGTATCTTTCATTATAAATGATTGATATTTGATAGAACTCAAATACAGCAAACAAAACTGAAGGTAATATATAACGCAAATATATTTAGTCTCTCATGCCCTTCAAAAATAACCTGAACTGGAATCGCGTCTATATGCCATAGACCTCTCCTATTTCTCTCACTTTCAGAAAGTCCAGACAACATGTGGAAAACTGTTGTAATGTGAGAAATTATACTCAGTATTCAATATGCTATGAATCAGCATGCAGTTTGCCTAAATACGAACAAAGTCCTGTTAACTTTTTCTTTATCGAAGACATATTCTAAGGTTAACAATTGTCTGGTGTCAAGAGCCCTTGAAATTTCAATGTGAGTGGGTTTTTCACTTTTCATTTTTTTTTGGCGAGGGTGGGTGGGTCCTGCACTACTTTGGCTTCTGTGAAGATCTTTGACTTGAAGAAATAGCAGTCTAGTACAAGGTCCTGTCACGCGGAAGGGCTGTGGGGATGGGAGAGATGGAACTTGGTGAGGAATGCTCTTGCTTGCTTTATTTCATCACTGCAAAGCAAGGCGCTAATCACAGAGCCAATGCGTTCGCGTCTATGAGCTCCCTGTTGTGGTGGCAGGCCTGATGGTCCCAGGTACCCCTGCTTTCCAGCTGGGTCACAGTCTGTCAGTCCATCTTCTGTGTTCTGCACTTTGATATGGTAACAGTTTGAGTTAAAACTGAAAAGTTACAGTGAGTTATTTTAGCAGAATTAAGTCAGATAAAGTTCTATATTCATCTTCTTGTATATCCACTGACTTACTCCAATTTAGCATATTTTTTTTTTCTAAACAGTGCTAAGAATTTTTCCAAGCCATGCACAATTAATCTCGTTTGTATTTTTTCTGCAAGGGATGATGTGGATATATTCCATGGACCCCAACCTGTTTTTATCAGAGTAAGACGCTCAAGTTCTGGATGATGTGATTTTAAAATGATGCATGTGAGGAAAAGATACCACAGTGACTATTCACTACCATCCTTCATTTATTTTTTGCCTGTAATCCTGGGCGGGGTGGGTTGTTTCCTTCACGCACTGCTCCTGTTCACATTTTTCCCTTTAAAATTGCTGAAGCTTAGCTGTTGCTATTTGGTGTTGCTTGACCCTCCCGGTCAGCAATGACTCCCAAGGGTGGAGGAGAGTGTCCTAAAGTTCTGAAGGGGAAAATTTAATCAGCAAAGTAATCATTTCTGCTGTGATGGAAAAAAAAAAGAAGAAGTCTAGTGTGAATGACAAAACATCTGTGGACCACCAAAAAAGTCAACTGGAATTGGAAGGAGGTAGACCTAAAAAAAATTGCTTGGAAGGCATAGCTTTAAAGGGAAAATGAATCAGAAAAGAGTTCTGAAGTGTTAGAATGCACTGCCTAATAACTTTAAATAGTCCATTGAGTCTTCCGGAATTTTTTTTGTTCTTCTTCAAGAATAATCTGCTTACATCGTTAAGACCTCAGCTAAGCTCAGTAACACAAATTACCAGATGTTGTATCCCCTAGATTTTCCATCAAAAGACCAACCACCAAGCTTGTTGAAAGAGAGAGGTCATTGTCCCTCCCTGGCTATAAAACTATTTTTGCAACTCCTAACAAATGAAATGAGAATACCTTTCAGCTATCTCCAGCTCCTTCGAAGTCTCCCTGTTTGGCTTTGTTATTTTCTAATAATGCACTCATGTGTAAGCTAATAATGTGAACGAGGGAAAATGAAGAGACTTAAAAAAAAAAGGGAAAAAAAGCAGAATGAATTAGGGCAATTGAGGTCGCTCTGTTTCATTTTTGCTGGAAGGATTTTAGCCCTCGTTTTTACCTTATCGCTTATTACACAATTTACGATAAAATGAGATGTGATTCCATTCTTATTGTTGGGCTATAGCCTATTGAACATGCATATATAGAATTCATTTCAGATTTAAACACTATCTTAATTATAAACTGAACAAAATGGACAACCTATCGGGTTCTCTAAATTACATTCTAATAAATAGTTTCATTTTTTATCACATTTCTACTGATGGCATATTGGGTATAATAATGTTCAAGGAATATTCCTTTTTTATGCACTGCCTTAATTGTACCAAAATATTTCCCATGTGACAATAGTTTGCCTCTGACATACAAGTTTGAGAACTTTACACATATGGTATGCCTCACAATATTTTTCATGATGTCTACCTAAATAATTTAGGATCCACATATAGCAACTTTCCCAACAAAAGCCAGGAGCCAAATTGGAACTATTGTAAGAAATAGTCCTATTGTGTTTTAAAATGCAGTATACATTCAATAAGATATTAAATGTCTTTATGTTTATATTTACTTGCTACAAACTGAAAATTGCTGTAAAGTTATATACGATCAAACATATAGTTTTATAGTTGGTGTAGTGTTTCCAAATATAATCCAAGCTAATATAGTAGTCTAGTTCGTAATCATCAGAATAAGATCTATAAAAGCATTGATTTATATTAATATGATATTTTAAAATATAAAAGAATAACCATGTTTAGAAAAACTGGCATTTGAAATGCTAGACAACATACAGTCTCATAATTACACATGTATTTTAATATGCATACCATTTGCTGAAGAATTTCTAACTTAAAATGACTTAAATGTAATTTTCCATATCAAGTAAGGAACTCTTTCAGTGACAACAGGTGAAGCAAAATAATTAGCACTTTAATGTTAATTGTTTATTAATGTGCTAAGTCTACCAAACGGCCTCATTTGCTTGCTAGATATTGCTATACTTTTGTATATTACTCATATACAATTATATACACAAACACACACACGCAGAACTTTCGATTTTGTGTAATTCTCTTTAAAGTTCCCATGCAGCATCTAAACTGTAAACCTGGCCAATGGGTCACGGAGAATAGAAGCTGGTGTTCTCCCAAGTATGCCCCCAGACTGTTAAATACAGCTCATGTCCTGCAGGGCCTTGGAACCACCCTGCTGTCCACCAGGGTCCTCTTGCAGATACTTTTTTTGAACAGTACAAATGAAAGTCGATTCATTTCTCTCTCTCTCTTACTTGAAGCAGGAGGTTGTCCAACACACAGAGACGCATGCACACACACACACACACAAATACAATTTTTAGTCATTTTTTTCAATTTAAATGATTTGCTATCACAGTTACGCCATCTTTTATCTCTAAAATAGTTTCAACCCTGTTAATGTGTGCATGTACTTTTTTCTTATCAGCCTCTCAGCAGCATTTGTGATTCATAGCAGCCATCAAAGTGATAATAAACTCATTCACAATACTAACAAACACGGGGCTCCCAGTTATTTACGAGGCAAATTCACTGCAAGGCTGGGCTGCGGAACAGGGGAGAATCAAGATGGTGTTGATTGATAAATTGACAGGTTAATTTACAAGTGGATAATAGGAGTTAGACCCAGAGGGAAAGAGGGAAGGTCTGAATTCTAGCTTGGTTGCACTGCCATCTGTCTTATGCCCGGAAATCTGCAGGACTGCTGGCTGTCAGGATCAAATACATGCACGTTCTTCATAACTTAAAGACAAAGACCTCCATTTACTGCCGTTTGATGAGTTTGCTGCCTTGCTTCTTCACACAATTGACCCTCAATATGTCAAAAACAGTGCCACATCCCAGTGTGTTTTAGAAGTACCACTTAGAACATGATGTAGAATAAGTTACTCTGCCAGTTTCACAAAATAGACAATGAACAAAATTGTTTTCAAGATGATATTTCACAAATATTAATTGTCATCTGATTGTTGATGGTTGAAATGTATTCTTTCAGGTTTCAGAGGCCTCTAGCACATTTTTGTTCTAAGGTATACACCTCCCCATCTCTCCAAAAAACACCCCTTTTTCTTTTTTATCTTTGGTATTAGATGCTGGCTGGTCCAGCTGCTTACAAGGTATGCTAAAAACAAGTTGTAGGAATCATATTAAACATTTGCATCATTTCTTTTTCAAAAATGTATTATTGCACATTTTTAATATATTTGAGAAATTTAAAACCATGTTCACTATGTACTTTTTTAAAAAATGGAGTATTTATTTATATTTCTCTTCCAAAGAAACATTTTGTTTTATAGATAAGAGATATACATTATTAGTTTTGGAGGAAAAATCTTCAACAGTCAATTTAAAAAAAAATCTTATAGGTCTGGTATTATAGAAAAATTTCATTGTAAATTGTCCGGATAATGCCTCTTTTTGGGGGGCGATTGCCACTGTTAGATAGCAAATCTGTAACTATTGCCACTTTAGAAAAAGCCTTTGGTCTTTTAAAATCAGCTGGTTGGAGACTTGTTAGCAGCACTTACAATGCCCTAGGTCTCCCAGACAGAGGGCATTTGATTCTCCCTTGCCAGCACCTATAATCACGGGGGCTGAAATTCTGGATTCTCCATCTGAACCCTTTCTATCCCATCACCCATTGCAAGCGAACACTGTTCTCAGATTTGAAAGTTCATTTAATGTTTAGCTAATGTTAAAACTTTGTAGATTTGGCCAAACACTGGGGAGTTCAGCACATTTTGAAAGGAAATTCAAAAAAAGGCACAAAAGAGCATGTCTGCTTAGCTTTTGTAATTTATCACAAAATGCCAACACTAATATTATTTTTAAAGAGATTGTCTCCTATTAATCAAGATATTAAAATTAACTATTAAAACTATGCCTTTAGTTGAATAACATGATAAAACCCATGGAAAATATCTGATCAACGATGAATGTCAGCAAAATAAAAACAAATAACTTTGCATGCATGGAATTTTATGGTGTCACAAGGTTAAAAATGTCCCCTTAAAGGATAAATATCCTTTGAAAAGGAAACGCATTTATGTGTGAATGGGAGGTTGAATGGCTTTTACTGCTTTGTTTAAAAGTAGACAATCATCTTTGTAATTTTTTGGCAAGTTGAATATTTTTCAAAAATGCTTCATAAAAGATCACAATGTGTTTATTATTTATGAATGCTAATTTTTCTTGATGTGGTAACTGTTTTCTTAAAAGTATGTCAAAAAGTATCTAAGCAGTTTTCAAACTTTATAATATGCAGAATAAACTTTTAGACACTGACTGAAACAAGGTATTTTATTTCAGAGGACTATTTAAACTTTACATTTTATATTATCTCTCTGTATAGAAACTTAGCAACAAGGAAAATGTTATGTAAAATAGAGAAACAATTGATAGCTTGCAGAATGTGTGACTTTCTGCCATATTTTATAGAAAATCTAATACAAGATAAATGCATTCCAAATTCAGTCTAATATTAGTTTTCTCCTATCTCTAAATTCTAATGGTAAAACTATCAGAGTTATAAAGTCATAATCTCCAATATGTTATACTTTCATAACTTAAAATATATAAATTAAGTTCCTACAGATTTATTTTAGTTACAATTTTTAAAAGCCCATGATCCCACTATGATGTGACTGGATTCACTTTAATCACAAGCATGTTGATAAAGGAGGGAATAAAAACCCAATTCAAGAGTGGGTAGGTACTGAACGTTTTATGTCTTTGTAATTTTAAAGTCTTTGTGCAAGTTAAGGGGAAATTTTCTGCCACTTTCTCCCTGCAGGGACTAAAATAAATTCTGAACCAAAAATAAAAAGACAACAACAACAAAAAATATATCAGATCTAATATCCCACCCAATTTCTGAGTTTCATACCAGTGACAGGTATGTTTCGAAGCAAACTATTTAGACACATTGATTTTTGTTGTCGCTTTCTTCTTGTTTCATATGTCACATCAAGGCTTGGAAATTAGATGAATGTAAGAAGGGTCCGCTGATCATTGTTCCTCAGGAGGAATTTTCAAAGTCAGCTAGCTGTGCTTGATAAAAGTGGTCCTGCACGGAGCTCCACTCTGCCTACAGGGAAGTTTAGGCGAACTCAACTTCTTCCACTTCACTCATATTACTAAGATTCCTGGTTGTCAAGAAGGCATCTATTTAACTGAAGTCTGGTAAATCTCAAAAGTAAAGCATTAAGGGAAAGAAAAAAACCTTAAATCATCTTTCCCCCTTTCACTTCAAAGTCCTTTGAAATGAACGTGCAAATCCAATTCTGGTAAACAAATTTTATGAAGTAAGTCATGCAGGTAATGCTTGCTTCAATTGTATGCTTCCAGAATAACATGTTGACATCCAATCTTTGTGTTTTGAAGAGTTTGTAATAATAAATAGAAATCAATGCTATGGACTGAAAGGTGCATCAATTATGTTTCTTTTATCTCACAGAGCTTTTCCATGTTATGTCTATCTGTCCCCCTGAGTGTTTTTTTTTTCACATTGTAAAATGTACTGTAGTCTAATTGGCAACATAGATTATGAATGCTGATTGAACCTAAATTATATTTGACAGAATTTTTTAAATGGCTTTATTTTATGTGAAGTATAAAAAAAGTTCATGGTCCTTGCATTTGAATAGGAAGATTACTTTTTGGTGTGCATCATGCTTTAAATATTTCAGAACAGGTATAAAAAAATTAAAAATAAATTAAGAAAAATCCTATATAGTCATTCGGTCCAGAAAAGGAGAAAGAAAAGAGTGACCAAAATAGGTGAAATATATTATGTGAAGTGGCTAAATTAAGAAGTTTAAAACTGAAAGTATTTGGGAAAACAGTAGTTCATTTCAATCCACTGCAGAATGATACTCCCTCCCTATACCACTTATTCACTGGAAAAAGGAGCAATTCAGACAGACTGGTAAAGTTGCAGAGAAAACTAGTTCTGAGCTCTGAGAGTGGGTACTCTGCTTAGTTCTGAAGCAGACGGCACTCAGGGTTCCTGGACAGACGGTGTGGATTTAATGGCCAGAATCTCAGTGATGAGACATTGCATGGAGATCCGAGGAGGAGGGAAGGATCATGAATGCCTTCCCAGTGTAACAGAGACATTTCCTTTTCAGAGCATTTACAATTCCTTCCCTGCCTGTGGTCGATCTGGAGTCTTTAGGAAATTTTATTTGAGCCCACGGGGAGAGAGTGCTCACTAAGCTATAATTTCCTATGATTTGAAATATGGCATCTGCAGGCCTCCCGTGTAGGATCACTCCGGAAAAAAAAAAAAAAAAGAAAGAAACTACAGGGTTCATCTTTTAAACTTGGCTGAATACCCAGTCATTTTAAACTCAAATTCCCCTTACCAATGTATTTTCCTTTAAAAATATGTCCATGTAATTGTGTGGACATTTTTGAACAGTGGTGTATTGGACTCTGTTAATTGTTTATTAACATATTTTTTAGCCTACGTGAAATATTTCTCCTAGTCACATTATTTGAAATATTGAATTTAATTAGTAGAGGAGAATGGCAATATGTTAATATAAATGAACATTTATGAAAACTAGGATTGAGGTCAAAACACTAAATCAGAGAACAAATAAAAAAAAAATTAGAAAGCATATCAGATAAATTTAAAATTCTAAGTGTGGGTGAGCCTGTAATCTCCCTTTCTCCCCAGCCTTTACAGAGGAGGAAACGAAGATCCAGAAAGATAAAATGAGATCCAGGTTCTCATGAGCAGTTCATGCCAAATCAGTGGCCAGAATCTAGGTCCATGGGTTCTCAGACTAGCTTAATTTCCACATCAGCCTGCTGGAGACAGTTCCCGTGGCCATACAATTACAGTGGCTAGAAGGAGCAAAGAAAGGTCAGCCTGGCACCCATCCTCAGTTTTTACATCTTGAAAATGGAGACAATTATATTGTCTTTTATTTTTAAACATTGAAAACAATGTTTCTAAATTTTAACTGAACACGAATTCATGGAGAAAAAGCAAGAGAAGAGTAGATCCAATATCATTTATGATAAATGTTGATTCTTTCATCCATCAGTAGAAATATATGGTGGGAATGCAAGTTGACCATGGCCAAGATCATCCTAGAGCATACATCTGCAAAGTTATGGGGTAATTATGGTCTATCATCTCTCTTTCGAGTATGCATTCATACAGACAAGCATGTGGATTCCTCTCAGAGATATCCTTCTGGCATATAACAACTTTGAATTTCATTAAATAGTACTACAGTTTGGGGCTTAAGGGCCAATGTTCCCTGGAAAAGAAATTAAAGTCTCTATTTCCTCTCTGAATCCTTGAAATTTAGTGATCCATAATCCTCCTTGGTGAATTCTCAGGATGTTTGAATCTGTCCAGAGAATGAGGCAGTGTGTGTGTATGTCTGTATGTGTTTGTGTGTTTTGGAAAAGGAGGGTGGGCATTGGGCATGTGAGAAAGGAGCCCACAAGGAGGTGGAACAAAATGAGATTTAAGATAGTTCCATATAAGTTTTAAAATACATCTTTTTATGATTATTTATTTTTAGTTGGAGGATAATTGCTTTACAACTTCGTGTTGGTTTCTGCCATATACCGACACGAATCAGCCGTAGATATAGGCATGTCCCCTCCCTTTTGAACCTCCTTCCCACCTCCCACCCCACCCACCCCTCTAGGTCATCACAGAGCCCTGGATTTGAGCTCCCTGAGTCACACAGCAAATTCCCACTGGCTGTCTATTTTGTATACAGTAATATGTTTCAGTGCTACTCTCTCATTTCGTCCCACCCTCTCCTTCCTCTCGTGTCCACAAGCATATTCTCTTGTCTGTTTCTCCATTGCTGCCCTGCAGATAGCTTCATCATTTTTTAAATTGATGTGGGGTCAACAGACTGAAGTTGTGTTAAAGTGTGTGACAGTCATGTCTGACTCTTAGTGACCCAGTGGACTGTAGCCCACGAGGTTCCTCTGTCCATGGGATTCTCCAGGCAAGAATCCTGGAGTGGGTTGCCATTCACTTCTCCAGGGGATCTTTCCAACCCAGGGATCGAACCCAGGTCTCCTACATTGCAGGCAGATTCTTTACCACCTGAGCCAAAAGTCATGATAAAAATACCTGTGAAACTGGGATTAAGTTTAGGTCACATGTAAAATGACAACTGGAAGACAGAAACTTCTGTGAATGATTCGGCTCCTCTGGCAGGATTAGGTGGCCCTGTGGTTCAAGAAGTAAATGGGTTCCATTACAATGTCGCCAACTTGTAGTCAAATTTATTTATGCATTGATGTTATTCATAGTGTTTTTTCATAGCTCTATTTGGTGATGGTGGTAATGATGATAATGAAGATGAGAGCATTTATATAATTCCTTTTATGTTCTAAGCACTTTGCGATTTTATATCAGTCTAGATTCTCCAGAGAAATAGAACTAGTAGGAGTTAAACAAGATTTATTATGAAGAATCAGCTCCTGTGATGATGGAGGCAGAGAAGTCCCATGATCTGCCATCTGCGAGCTGGAGACCCAGGAAAGCTGGTGGTGTAATTCAGTCCAAGTCCAAAGGGTCAGAGGAGATGAGATGAGATGAGATGAGATGAGTTGAGATGTCTCAGCTCAAGCAGGCAAGCAGGAAGCTAAAGGGAGTGAATTCCGCCTTCTTCTACCTTTTGTTCTATTCAAGCCCCCAGCAGCTTCAATGATGCCCACCCACATCGGGGAGGGCAATCTACTTTACTGAGTGCACCGATTCAAATGCTAATCTCATCTGAAAACACTGTCACAGACATGCCCAGAAACAACGTCTGATCTGGGCACCCCATGGCCAGTCAAGTAGACACATGAAATGAAACATCACACATTTCATCTTCACCACCATTTGTGATAGATTCTATTACAGTTGCCATTTCCTAAATGAGGACGTAGACCTTGGAAACGCTGGATAAGTTACTTACCCAAAGGCTCTGAATGAGTAGGTCATAGCGGTGGTGTTCAATCCCAGATAGTCTGGTCTGGACTCAAATGCTTAATCCTACAAAATACTCTCTCTGTCAGCAAAACAGTTTGTTGTTGTTGTTGTTGTTGTTGTTTTTTTAAATGGATAATTAGCAAAGAGAACTAAGCATTTTGTAAATTGTTAGGAAACCCTCTGTCAAACTGGCATGAGGTCGTTCATATAGATGATGTTTCCAGAACTGTTCACCTGACTTTCTCCCCCACCATTCTGCATTGGTAACACAGTGGTAAAGAATCTGTCTGCCAATGCGGGAGATGCAAAGACTCGGGTTTGAACCCTGGGTCAGGAAGATCCCCTGGAGTAGGAAATGGCAACCCACCTCAGTACTCTTTCTGGAAAATGCCATGGACAGAGGAGCCTGAAGAGCTATAGTCAATGGGGTCACAAAAAATCAGATACGACTGAACATACACATGTCCTGTATTTTATTTTTGGTTGGCCAAAAAGTTTATTTGGGTTTTTCCCTTAAATCTTATGAAGAACCCAAACAAATTTTTTGGCCAACCCAACACATGGTCTCCATGCCTCACCCCCCATGCCCCACCCCCTCCATGATAAGGTCAGGGTAGGAAACAGTGTATGTTTCTTGCTTTGGTTTGTTTCTCATTTATTTATTATTTTACATTTAGTTTTAAAATTTTGGCTGTGCCATGTGGCTTGTATGATCTTAGTTCCCCTACCCAGGATTGAACCACGCTCTTGGCAGTGAAAGCAGGGAGTTGGAGGGGTCCTAACTGCTGGACAGCCAGGGAATCACCTTGTTTGTTTTTCCGTGAGTTCTCCAGTATATCACATTTTTTAATTTGTTGTGACCACTGGGAAACTCAGAACTCAGTTTTGTGCCCATTTGCCTTATTTTTTTCTCAGACAACTCTTAATGATGATGTGTGTTTTGGGGGATTTTGGAGAAGGAAATGGCAACCCCCACTCCAGTGTTCTTGCCTGGAGAATCCCAGGGACAGAGGAGCCTGGTGGGCTGCCATCTATGGGGTTGCACAGAGTCGGACATGACTGATGTGACTTAGCAGCAAGCAGCAACATCTATGTAGGTAAAATTGTTTTCAGTCTTCAGTCCTCTGTGGGAGGAAGGGAGATGGCTGAAGAAATATTTAAATAAGTGAACCTCAAAATACCAAAAAAAATTCTAAGAACTGAGTTGGGAAACCCACTTCTTTGTGAGCATAACTAGCTCCTGTATCTATAAAATGTAAATGTTGCATCCTGTTTTATAATACTAATACATGTCCATGATAGAAAATCTCAACACGTAGAGGGAATCACCACTAACACAGATATCCTTTCATAAACCTACAGCTAATAAGTATCAATAGCTTTATATTATTGTGTGTGCATACAATCTATATTCTAGAAAATTTGAGATAGTTCTATGGTACTATTTTTTTAAATTTCTTATTTTATTATTTGGCTGCACTGTGTCTTAGTGGCTGCATATGGGATTTAGTTCCCTGACCAGGGATCGAACCCAGGGTGCCTGCACCAGGAGCTCAGTCTTAACCACTGGACCACCAAGGAAGTCCCCTATGGTACTATTTTATAATCTAATTTTTTCCATATAACGGTGTATTTTGAATATTTCCCACATCATTATGTATTCTTGCAATTGTTTTTAAAGAATCTTCACAAAAGGATTCACTTCGCTGCTGGCCACCTATAAGTAAGAGTTCACACTGTGCATTTAAATATTTATTTACATGTCACACCAAAATCCATGCAATCTCACATAAATCCCTCTATGTAACTAAGTTCATGGACTATTATTGAGGGGATTTTTTTCTATTTCCCAGCAAATCTGAGACTATCCTGAATGTAGAACATGCATTTTTATACAATAATTACATCAATAATTTCTAACTCAGTTTGCAAAACGCCTCACCTGAATTACTCTCATGCCTTTGGCCATGGAGGGGCAGGAGAGGAGGGTGGCTGGGTTGGGGTCAGAGATGAGACAAGAGCTGTGCTTTCTTCTGCACTCTCATGGGACTCCGAAAGAAAGTGAATCTCTGAGTTGAGGAGAAGCCATTCAGCTGAACTGCAGTCTAACCCCACCACTCTCTTGGCTCTGCTGCCAGTTCTGAAGGCTCACATCCCAGTCCTCTTACTTTCCAGTCTTCAGAGAATAGATCTACAGGCCTAGTAATGTAACCTGCTCTTTCTCTCTTCCCACTCAACATAGACCAGCATCTGAGGAGCTGGCTTTTACGTCGCTGGAGAGGAGTACTTTTTATCCACTTTGTACTATCAGTTACCTTGAGGATTCTAATGTTTTTACTGGGCTTCCCAGGTGGCACCAGTGGTAAAGAACTCACTTGCCAATGCAGGAGACTTAAGAGACTCAGGTTCAATCCCTGGGTCGGGAAGATCCCCTGGAGGAGGGCATGGCAACCCACTCCAGTATTCTTGTCTGGAGAATCCCATGGACAGAGGAGCCTGGTGGGCTACAGTCCATGAGGTCATAAAGGGTCAGACACGACTGAGCAACTTAGCACCCATTCACTATTCTTTCTAGAAAGTTGCTTCCCATTCCCATCAAATTCTCCAAACTTCTCTCAGCCCACTCTGAGCTACAGCACCACTTGTCTCTATATTCTTATTCTATACTCTCTTTGTTTTTTGATCACCCTTTATTAGGAAGTGTGTATGTTGGGAAGGTGGGTTGATGGAGTTACTTCAATACCAGCCAGTTCACAGTGAATCAGATTCGAAGTTGAAATTTCACAGAGAAAAACAGAAATATTACTACAGTGAGACTGACTAGCTTGCAACATTTCTGGAACACAGCTAATATCTTAGACTGTTTACATATGCCCGACACAACCAACCAATTTCTAAGGAACTCAAAATAGTAGTTGTGGCAAATCTTTTTGAGAGCTGCTGCTGCTGCTGCTGACTCGCTTCAGTCGTGTCCGACTCTGTGCGACCCATAGAATGCAGCCCACCAGGCTCCCCCGTCCCTGGGATTCTCCAGGCAAGAACACTGGAGTGGGTTGCCATGTCCTTCTCCAATGCATGAAAGTGAAAAGTGAAAGTGAAGTCGCTCAGTCATGTCTGACTCTTCGAGACCCCATGGACTGCAGCCCACCAGGCTCCTCCGTCCATGGGATCTTCCAAGCAAGAGTACTGGAGTGGGGTGCCATTGCCTTCTCCACACTGAACATAATTAAATTAAAGTGTGTCGGAGCCATATCTAACTTGTAAATGGATTGTGGTCTTGGGAAGAAGGATACAGCTCAGAAAAACTTAAATAAAAATTCGAAAAGACAATGAATGCAATGATTGTCTTTCAGGGAAACGAAATCCTGATGAGTATATATAACACTTGGTTCACAGTTTAGGTCTCCAAGAAACTTCTCCATCTTGAGTCCTGTCTTCTTAATCTCTTGCACTTCAGGTCAGGATCTTTTGGTACCTAAACAGTTCTGATGCCTTGTTTTCACTCACATGGCTCTGTTGTCCACAGATCCTTCTGATTAAATGACTTTGTCAAGAACTGGTTATGTTTCATCTTTTATACCTAGAATGTACCCACTACTGTGCCTATACCCTGAAGGTACTGGGGCCCTAGGGCCCTTAAAACTGCATGTAACTCAAGGTAACACATATTTCTAGTACTTGAATCCAATCTTCAGGTGGACTCTAACATGGAACCTCAGCATAAATGCTGATTAAAGAAAGTCTTTTTCAACCTATGCCTACTCAGATGCTCTCTTCACCCATTCCCTTCTTTTGGCAACCTCAGAGGCACAGTAGTAAAACTATATGTATCGTTCTGTTGATAACAGTTTGAGAATGACATATCTTATGTAATTTTTGAATTTTAGGGGAAAAACTGAAAGTCAGAGAGATCAAGCCACACAGCCAGGGTGAAAGAAAAATTGCTATTAATAGATAAGCTGAGTCTAGAGGTCAGGTCTCCTGACACTGCTCATTATGCCTCTCCTTTTAACAATGAGGCTAAACAGGAAAAGTAGAAAACATTACCCTAGGATGTTGAGAAGAGTTTTATTTTTAAGGTCCATGTAGACACAGAAATATTTGGTGCTGAGGGTTTTATTCATGCCTCCACATTTCTTCATTTTCCTATTTTCTCTGCACTCTAAACTCACTGAAGAATTGTATCAGTGGTTCTTTGAGATCCTTAGACAGATAGATGGCTCTGTTGGATACTAAATGCCATGAATGTTAATTTAGGGCTTTGCTGTTAGTATCATTTTGATGATCAACATTAGCTTGATAAGAATATGAATCAAATGGATTAGATTCTTTTTTCAAAACATTGCAAAAATGAGAATGGCATCAAATCTCAATATGCTGCCCAAGTGTATGGGATGGTATCTTGTCTTTGAATCTCAGGGCATAGAGAACTGAACACAAGAACAACAACCCGCCTCTGAAATATTCTGGAATACTGAGAGGTGGGTTAGCACTTTGAAATTTAATAGGGCTGATAAACATCAGTTCGTTGGGTTCAGTGCTATTTCTACTTGGGAAAAACTGTGGAGTTGATGAAGATTTCTGGAGTTTTTTGTTATGGCACTCCATGCCTTTTGCAAGGAGGATGATTAATAATGGTTGGTAGTAGAATGAAGGTGGTGGTCTGTCCCCTGATCTTGCTCCAGGAGGCAGAAGTTGGTAGACTAGTTTCTGAGAGTTCTATTCAAAGCTCGTTGCAATTTACTCAGGTTTCATGTGGACAGGAAAAAACATGTCAGAGAGAGACACATGATTGAAATATTGAATCATAGAATATTGCACATGGGCTGGCTCTGGAGCAAATGATTTTAGATTGCAAGTGGAAATTGGTGAGTGGCGTAAGCATGGAGGTCATCTGCCTGGCTGAAGCAGAAGGGGAGATTTAGCAACTGTTTGTTGTGGCAGAAAATCATCTCTGATTGTTTGTGAGGTAGAGGATTGGAGTCAAGCCGATACAGCCAATCTCGAAGAAGAAATCCTGACCTGCGTCATATGGAGCTGTGCTTGCCTGATGAACCTGTTATAACTCTATCCACCCTTACTCCAAGATAAGGCTTTTTCAAATCAAGAAAAGCAAAAGTAAATATGAGAACTATGTTCTAGAGAGTTTGAAAGTAGCACAACTACATGAAGCTACAGGAAGTGTCTTTTATTAAAAATATTTCTTAAAGATTACTGGAAATAATTTGTGTTTTGTTTTGTTGTTGTTTTTTTTTTTTTTTCCTGTCTTATCTTATCCCTCAAGGCAAACTAAGAATCAACTCTTGATAGTGCAAAGGTGTCATATTCGGCATGGAGCAAACTTCGAATCCTGGTATTCACCGTGGAACTCTAAACCTGACATGTATAAGATGAGGCAGAGTCCTTAAATGGCATTGACCTTGATGTTGTGTAGACCTGGGTTCAGATTCTCTCTTCTGTCCCCTTCAAGCTGTGTGACCTTATGCAAGTTAGTCAGTTTTTCTCCTTTTCTGTTTCTCTAGCTGAAAAGGTGGAAAATTATACTAGCTTCATAGAACTGACATGGCAATCACAAGACATTAAATGAAATGTTAGTCATGGTAGCCACATTTACTATGCTTGTCCCCTAAATTGTCTCTCTTCTGATAGATTTCTGGTATAGCACCCCCTTCCCCATTTATTATTTACTTCAAGTTCCTTTATTTGGAGTCACTTTGTAGACAGCTATTTTAGGATTTTTTTTTTTTCTCCAGAAGGCCTCAATAGAGAATAACCCAGTTTCTCATATCTGCTCTGATGATTCCCAACTTCTATGCCAAGCAGCATCTTGAAAAGCAAAGATGTGTACTCTCTGTGTATTCTCCTAACTGTTAGGATCCTAGAGGAATGCTGTAGCTTACTGAAACTTTAGGCATCACTCGTCTGTAAACTGAGTAACCTTGAGGTCCAGTGGTGCATGCTCAGTCACTAAGTCATGTCTAACTCGTTTCTACACCGTAAACTGTAGCCTGCCAGGTTCCTCTGTCCATAGGATTTCCCAGGCAAGAATACTGGAGTGGGTCGCCATTTCCTCCTCCAAGAAATCTTCCCAAACCATGTCTCCTGTGTCTCTTGCATTGGCAGGCAGATTCTTTAGCACGGACTCCCCTGGGAAGCCACTCAAGTTTCAGCTTGCAAGCTAAAAATTCTCTGTTGTAAATCAAGAAAATACAATAATATACTATTAACATGGTAAATTACCTATGTGGAAACAAGTTTTATCCTTCATAACGAAGTCATTTCTAAGTATGGTACAACACTTTGTCTCCAGGTGGGCTGAGTTTGGGGCACATTATAAGCTTGTATATTAAATTTGCATACCCATATCCAATCCATCAGCAAGTCAATTCTGTCAAGTCTTTCTTCAAAATGCAGCTCAGATCTATTGACTTTCCCCCAGCAGCATTGGTGATGTCTCTCTAGACTAATAGAGTCACCTTCAACTGGACTTCACATTTTTACTCTTACCTTTGTACAATATTACTCTTCCTAGAGTAGATATAAATAATCTTTAAAATACTAATTAAATGTTGTCACTACCAGTCATAAAGATTTTGATTTTTTAATTGCATTTAATGATGTCTAAACTCCTTACTGTGTCCACAAGGCTTCACATAATCTTTCTTTCTGCTTACAGTCATCTCCAGTTCTTCCCCAACTGACCCTTTTCCCTACCACAGTGAACTCTTTGCCTTCTGAACACACCAAGTTCATCTTGACTTCAGAACTTTGTTTTGTATCTACCTGTGGAAAGGACTTGCTTGTTCTCATCTAATTATCACATCTCAAAGGTTGGTTTCTGGAATACCTCATCAAAAACAAAACAAAACAAAAACTCAGATATGTAGATGATACCCCTCTAATGGCAGAAAGTGAAGAGGAACTAAAGAGCCTCTTGATGGGGGTGAAAGAGGAGAGTGAGAAAGTTGGCTTGAAACTCAGCATTCAAAAACTAAGATCATGGCATCTAGTCCCATCATGTCATGACAAATAGATGAGGAAAAAACGGAAACAGTGGAAGATTTTCTTTTCTTGGTCTTGAAAATCACTGCAGACGATGACGGCAGTCATGAAATTAAAAGACTCTTGCTCCTTGGAAGATAAGTCATGACAAACATCAAAAAGCAGAGACATCACTTTGCCAACAAAGGTCTGTATAAATCAAAGCTATGGGTTTTCTAATGGTCATGTACAGATGTGAGAGTTGGACCATAATGAAGGCTGAGCACCAAAGAATTGATGCTTTTGAATTGTGGTGTTGGAGAAGGCTCTTGAGAGTCCCTTGGACTGTAAGGAGATCAAACCAGTCAGTCCTAAAGGAAATCAACCCTGAGTATTCATTGGAAGGACTGATGCTGAAGCTGAAGCTCCAATACTGTGGCCACCTGATGTGAAGAAGTTACTCATTGGAAAAGACCCTGATGCTGGGAAAGATTGAAGGTGGGAGGAGAAGGAGGTGACAGAGGATGACGAGATAGTTGGATGGCATCACTGACTCAATGGACATAAATTTCAGCCAACTCCAGGAGACAGTGAAGGACAGGGAAGCCTGGTGTCCTGAAGTCCATAGGGTCCTAAATAGTCAGACATGACTGAGCAACTGAACAACAATAGTCAAAAATAAGCCCACTATGACTTTGAATTGGTTTCTTTATATGGCTTATCACATATAAGTTTCTTTAATTGTTAATGAGTTGCTCACATTTTTATTATTTTCATATAATTGCAAATATGATAGGGTCCAGGGCAGGCAGCAGTAGTGCCAGGGTCAGTGGTGTGCTCACCCATGTCTGTGGGGTCACTACAGGTGCCTGTGTAGTGGCAGAAGCCAGTTGCGTGCACGCACGCACGCACACACACACACACACACACCGTGTTAGGTGGGCCAGGGCAAGCAGCAAAGGCTGAAGCCAGCTGGGGGCACACGGGCAGCTCTGAGGGCCCTGGCTGTCCGCAAGCACCACTGTGGCCATTGAGTCAGGCCATAGGCACATATTAGTGAAGACCAGTGTCAAGAGTCAGGTCAAGGTTGCATGTATACACCTGGAAAGGCCCCCCTGCAGGTGAACCCCGTGGTGCTGACTAGTGATACAACGTGGAGTCAACTCCAGGTCTACACACAGCTGTGTGACCCTGGCTGTGGTATATACTCCTTGGCAATAGGATCTCACTGTGGGTACAGGGCATTCGAAGCCAATGATGAGGCTTGGGGCATGCAGGTGCCCAGCTGGTGGGGCTAGTGGCTGATGAGTGCAGGGGTACAGGTCAGTGACAAGAGACAGGGCCAAATCCGGGCCCACAAGCAGCTGCTGTGGACCTTGGTTGGCTCTCTGTGTGTGCATCTCTGGCTGCAGGATCTGGGTGTGTGTATGGCAGTGGAGGCAGGCGATGGGCGTCATGCAAAGGCACAGCTGGAGGGCACTGCTCTGAGCTTGTGCATAGTGGTGGGGGTCAGCCGTGGGAATCTAGTATGCCATCTTGCTCTCTCACTGATGCCGAGTCTTGGGCTGGATGTCAGTGAAGGTTCTGGACTCTAGTGGGAGCAGAGAGGAGAGAGTGGGAAGGGCCTCAAGCAGCTGATGATAACAAATTAAATAACTGTGGTGGGAAAACTAGTGAAATCTGCAGACAGTTCACAGTAGCTTTGATGGCCAGAGGTTCCTTTAGTGGCAAAGGCTGCTGGGGTTGTGTCCAGAGTGTCACTGGGAACTGTGGGCACTCTCCCTGCAGAGCTGAGATTGGTGGCCCCTGTTTTTCTCCTTTGTTCCCAGCTTTTTCTATCTGTCTCAGCTTTGCTCCTCTCTGGGTGCAATGAAACCAAAGTAGGTCCTCTGTGTGGTGTCCTGAATGACTGGGAAAGCTGATCACTCATTCTGATCAAGTTTTTTGTTTCACTACATTTTTAAACTTGGGGCTTCCTTGGTGGCTTAGAGGTAAAGAACCTACCTGAAATGCAGGAGACATGGGTTCAGTTCCTGAGTTGGGGATTTTCCCTGGAGAAGGAAATGGCAACCCACTCCAGTATTCTTGCCTGGGGAATCTCATGGACAGAGGAGCCTGGTGGGCTACAGTCCTTGGGATTACCAAAGGGTCAGACACAATTTAGTGACTAAACAACAACAAAAGCATTCCTAAGTTTCTCAAGAGAATGCCAGAGCTCTTGCAAAGCTATCTTTGTTCATGGATAGCTATCTAGTAGTTCATCTTTGTCAGGGGACAGAGTCTGGGGTTTCCTACACTACTATCTGGGTGATAGTAAGTTACCCTAATAGGTAACTGTTTATCAAATCATCAAGCTATATGTAATTTCTAGTCAATACAAATTCCTTAGGAAAATAAAATACAAGAATTATTTTGTGTAACAAGTACAGAGAAGTCATCAAGCAAAATCATAAACCAATCTCATAAATGAATATAAAATTTTAAACCTTCAATAAATACTAGCAAATGGAATTCAGCTTTGTGTCTATTTACACATCTATCCATCTGTCTATCTATAAAAACACCCTATGTGTGTCTGGGTTTCCCTGATGGCTCAGATGGTAAAAAATCTGCCTGCGGTGTGTGAGACTCGAGTTCGATCCCTGGGTCAGGAAGATCCCCTGGAGAAGGAAATGGCATCTCGCTCCAGTATTCTTGCCTGGAAAATTCCATGGACAGAGGAGCCTGGCAGACTACATGGGGTCACAGAGTAGGACAGGACTGAGCAACTAACACTTTCACTTTCATCTGTCAATCTATCTATAAAAACGTCGTAAGTGTGTTTGGTTAGCATAATCATAAGCGACTATAAGAAAGAAATCCCAAACGTGGTGCTTAAAAGTGGAAGTTTATATGCCTTTCACAGGGTGAGTGGTCTTTCTTTTTTATAGGGTGGGTGAAATCCATTCATTATTTAGGGAATGGGGCTATCTTCCTCTTGTTCAACCATCCCTCAATGCAGTGGTGCGTGGACCAGTGGCATCACTATCTCCAGAAGTTTATCAGAAACGTAAATTCTTAGTTCCCATCCCAGATGTACTGAATTTCATATATTGATGGGGCCAGACTTGCTTTAATTTCTCCTGGTGATTTTACTACCCACTAAAGTTGGAGACTCCATGCTTGAAGGGAAGAGCCTACAACCGTCAATGATGGTTTAATATAGAAAATCTTTGAACATATCCACCATAGAGCACAGCACACTGAAAAGCTCCAGGACACAACTCATTCACAGTGTAAATAATGGGGTAGTTTATGGTGACGGCACCACCCTAGGTTTGCATGGACTGCGGTTTGAACAGAAATACGGCAGCCCTGATCTTGCGTTAACTGATTTATGGTGAAAATCCATAGAATCATTTCAATAACTGCAGAAAAAGCATTCGATAGAGTTCAGCATTCATTCATGATAAAAACACACATTGAATTCGGAAGAGAACAGAATTTCTTTAACTTGATAAAAGATACAGTTCAGATATCAATAGAAAAGATCAGATTAGGCTGTAAAAGTGAAAGAAGCATTATTGTTCAATTCAGTAATGACAAGAATGCCCATTATCAGTATCTCTATTAAACCTTGAATTTGGATGCTTTAACCATGATAAGAGAAAACATGATAAGATATAAAAATTAGAAAGAAAGAGATAAAAGTGTATTTCCCTCCAGAATATGTGGACTGACTAGAAAGAAAATCTACAAACTGCTAGAATTTGTCTAAAATTTTACTAAGCTTGAGACAAAATATAATTATGATGGACTCTGTGGGAGAGGGAGAGGGTGGGGAGATTTGGGAGAATGGCAATGAAACATGTATAATATCATGTATGAAATGAGTCGCCAGTCCAGGTTCGATGCACGATACTGGATGCTTGGGGCTGGTGTACTGGGACGACCCAGAGGGAGGGTATGGTGAGGGAGGAGGGAAGAGGGTTCAGGATAGGGAACACAGGTATACCTGTGGCGGATTCATTTAGATATTTGGCAAAACTGATACAATATTGTAAAGTTTAAAAATAAAATAAAATTTAAAAAATAATAATAAATTAAAAAAATATATAATTATGAGTAATAAATAAATTCCTACTCACTAAACATAACTTCTTATAAATGCAATACAAAAATATCCCATTCACAATTCATATCACCATGGAAAAAATTTACAAAATAATAGCATAAGATACTAAAGGAGACATGAACAAAAGTGAGATATGTAAAGGTTTCCATTTGTCCTCAACCAATCAATAAATACATTTCTCTTTAGAGTCCAAACTTTCTATTTCATGACATTGGACAGGCTCCTTCTCAAATTTATGTGGAGTGGCTAATGTAATATTTAAGAGCAAGTAGGAGTACTTTTGGAGAAGGCAATGGCAACCCTGGAAAATCCCATGGACGGAGGAGCCTGGTAGGCTGCAGTCCATGGGGTCGCTTAGAGTCAGACACGACTGAACGACTTCATTTTCACTTTTCACTTTCATGCATTGGAAGAGGAAATGGCAACCCACTCCAGTGTTCTTGCCTGGAGAATCCCAGGGACGGGGGGGCCTGGTGGGCTGCAGTCCATGGGGTTTCGAAGAGTCAGACACGACTGAGTGACTTCACTTTCACTTTTCACTTTCATGTATTGGAGAAGGAAATGGCAACCCACTCCAGTGTTCTTGCCTGGAGAATCCCAGGAATGGTGGAGCCTGGTGGGCTGCTGTCTATGGGGTCGCACAGAGTCGGACACAACTGAAGCGACTTAGCAGCAGCAGCAGCAGGTGTACTTTGGCCACCTGATGTGAAGAGTTGACACATTGGAAAAGATTCTGATGCTGGGAAAGATTGAGGGCAGGAGGAAAAGGGGATGACAGAGGATGAAATGGTTGGACGGCATCACTGACTCAATGGACATGAGTTTGAGCAAGCTCTGGGAGTTGGTGGTAGACAGGGAAACCTGCTGTGCTGCAGTCCATGGGGTTGCAAAGAGTTGGACACGACTGAGTGACTGAACTGAGGAATCTTTTCTCACCAGTTTTCAACCTTTATTATAATGGCTACAAAAGTCAAACAGTGTCATAGAAATAATACATAAAGCAGTGGAGTAGAATGGAGGATTCAGAAACAGATTCATCTATATGAGAATTTGATCAATGATAGTCGTGATATTATAAACAAATGGTGAAGAGGTTCAAGATGGGAGTGTAGGAAGAGATTGAATTTACTTCCTCCCGTGGACATAACAAATACACAATACCCATGGCTCAATTCCCTCTGAAAAGAATCTTAGAAATAGCCGAACACCTGCTCCACCACAAAAGAGAAAAAGAACCACGTGGAGATGGGTAGGAGAAGCAGACACATGCTCTTGACAAAAACCCTACGTCGGGCACGGTGATACGACACAGGGAAGGATCTCACTAGATGGGTGCTTCTCCTGGAGGAGTGACGGCTTGGCATCCCCCATGAGACACCCTATCCCCTGGGGTCTCCTCTAGAAAACGATTCCCCAAGATGTCTGGCTTAGAAAATCAAAGTGTATAGGAAACGGAGACACCCTTCTCAAAGGGCTTACAGGCAGCTTCACTCACCCTAAGACCCAGTAAAATAAGAGCAGTTCAAAAAGTGCCCAGACTGTATGTGAAGGCAGCCATTTGTGAATCTAAAGCACTGGCTGAAGGAGCAGAAAATAGTGCAAACGCTCTGTAGAGGCGGAGGCTCTGGCAGATGCCACTGTTGCTCTTGCCACCAAACTTGCTAGTCGTTGCTGTTGTTCAATTGCTCAGTCACGTCTGACTCTTTGTGACCCCATGGGCTACAGCACGCCAGGCTTCCCTGTCCTTCTCCATCTCCCAGAGCTTGCTCAGACTCATGTCCATTGAGTTGGTGGTGATGCCATCAAACCATCTCATCCTCCTCTGTCATCCCCTTCTCCTCCTGCCTTCTGTCTTTCCCAGAATCAGGGTCTTTTCTAATATGGAAAGGGAAAAGCAATCATGGCACTATCCTTCCACGTTGCTGAGGCCAAAGAGTTATAAGCCTTGCAGCACTCCCCCACTTCCTCCATCGGGCCTGTGGATGCAGACGGATGCACTATTCTCCTGCTCCCTAGCTAAAGTCTGTGGGTACAGGACGTGATGACAGTCAGTAACTCCCTAGCTGGAGCTGGGAAGTGCAAGTGGCCCTGGCAATATCCCTCTTCAGTAAGCTCTTTGACTTTAGTCTCAGTGATATTTTTTTGGACACATGTCCTCAGTCAAGGGCAACAAAAACAAAAGTAAACAAGTAGAGCTACATCAAATTAAAAGTTTTTATACAAAGAAGGAAACCATCCATAAGACAAAAAGGAAACCTACTTGAATGGGAGAATATACTTGCAAATCATAGAACTGGCAAAGTTTCATAGCCAAATTATATAAAGAATTTATACCACCTAATATGAAGAAAAAACACACAAACAACCTGATTAAATAAAGGACAGAGGTCTTGACACTTTCCCAAAGAAGACGAACAGATGGCCAATAAGCACATGAAATGATGTTCAACATCACTTATCAGGAAAATGCAAATCAAAACCACAATGAGATATTACCTCATACCTGGCAAAAGAATGATTATCAAAAAAAAAAATAGACATTAGTGAGGACATGGAATAAAGCCAACCCTCCTGCAGTGTTGGGGGGAATGTAAATCGGTGCAGTCACTATGGAAAATAGTGGGGGTTCCTCAAAAAGATTAAAAATAGGACTATCATTAAATCCAGAAATGCTACTTCTTGCTACTTATTGAAAGAAAACAAAGTACTAATTAAAAAGATACATGCACCTCTATGTTCGTTGAAGTATTATTTATAAAAGCACAGACATGAAAGATTTGTGGAACTGCTTGATAGGTAGTGTCCACAAATCTTTGATGTCTCCTTCCCCCTATACACATACTGATAGAAATTTCTACCTATTTTACTGTCTACTTCTCAAATCTCTGCACTTCTCTCCATTACTGTTATCACTACCTAAATCAATTGCCATCATCTCATCTTGATCACCTGAATAGATTCCAAGTGTCCTCCCTATATTGATGATGGCTCCTGACAAACCTATTCTCTGCAGAGCAGTCAGAATAAATCTCTCAAAACACTCCCCCGTTCATAACATAGCCATCAGTTCACATTGCTTTTAGGATAAAGGCCGACAGTTCTTTAACATGACATTTAAAACCTTGCATGTCTTGACCACTAAAAAATAAAAAATAAAGAGGACAGACAAGGAAACAACCTGTGTGTACACCAGTAGATGAATGGACAAAGAATATGTCACACACACACACGAGCACAGTATTATTCAGCTATAAAAAATAGATCTTGCTATTTGTGACCACATGGATAGACCTAGAGGGTCCAGTGAGAAGTAGGAGGTTGGGGAATGGGCATTTTAGATGAAAAGGGTTAAGAGATACAAGCACCTGATTATAAAATAAATGTCATGGGCATATAAGATACAACATAGGGAATACAATCAATGATAATGTAATAACTTTATATAGTGACAGATTGTAACTGGACTTATTGTGATGACCATTTTGAAATATTATCACTATTATGCATACCTGAAACTAATGTGGTATTTTATGTCAATTACACTCAAACAAAAACAAATAAATAAATGGTGAAAAGTGGCAACAAATGAATTATTTTAGGTCATTTTGTTATACAGTAACATATTGTATCTATTCTAAAATCCTTACCTGTATATTTAAAAAGCAAAGGTGGGAAGCAAAATTTTAAACATTTAAAAAAATGTTAGGAGTCTAACTTTATGATATTGGAGTATAGAATATCTTATATGATAAGAATATGTAAATAAGATAGGATAATATAGATTTGACTATAATGTAATTTAGTTAATAGTATATCTTTCATTTGACTAATATACATTTGACTATAGAAACTATACTTTTTTTCAAAACAACACTTACAGAGTGTTAGAAAAACATAATGTAATTTAGTCAATAGTATATCTTTCATTTGACTATGTACATTTGACTATAGAAACTATATATTTTTTTCAAAACAATACTTACAGAGTGTTAGAAAAACATATATAAAGTTAAGAAGCATAATCTGCAGCTCAGGAGAACACATATAGACATTATAATCAGGAACTGACATCAAATTTCTAAAACTTAATAGGAAAAAGACAAGTATCTAAATAAACACTTGGTAAATACATGAGCACATAACTCATAAAATAGCACATATATGACCAATAACTATCAGAATAGAGTTTAAAACTTACTAACAAATCAGAAAATGGAGAATAAAATTATGAGATATCATTTCAGAGACTGAAATAATTTCAAAATCTGATAGTAACAAAAATTGGTGAGATGGTGGGGAAATAAACTCATAGATTTTCAGAAAACATGTAAATTGCTACCTACTACCAATTTCTTGAGCAATCTGATACTAACTTGTGAAATTGAAGATGTCCATAACCTTGATTCGATCTTTCTAATTCTACCAGAAACTTCTTTATTTATGTGCGGTGAGACACAGGCAAGAAACTCTACTGCAGTATGATTGCTGCTGCTAAGTCGCTTCAGTTGTGTCCGACTCTGTGCGACCCCATAGACGGCAGCCCACCAGGCTCCGCAGTCCCTGGGATTCTCCAGGCAAGAACACTGGAGTGGGTTGCTATTTCCTTCTCCAATGCGTCAAAGTGAAAAGTGAAAGTGAAGTCGCTCGGTCTCTTAGTGACACCATGGACTGCAGCCTACCAGGCTCCTCCGTCCATGAGATTTTCCAGACAAGAGTACTGGAGTGGGGTGCCGTTGATTACTACCAAAGAAAAACTGGTCACCGAACACAAGAGGGTAAATAAATTGTATCTATAAGAAAGAATGCCACAGTGGTTATAATTAATGATTTAGAACTATATTAATGTGAGTTTTTAAAAAAGAAACCATAGTATTACAACAAAGCAAATAATTAATGATGTGATATTGTTTTATCACCTATAAAAGTCAATAATAACACAATAAAATACTATATATGTTTTATGGATATTGACATATATAAATATGTAAAGCAGACAAGATTAAAGGACTCTCCTGAGGATTATAAACATTGAATTCAAGACAGCAGCTAACATCTCAGCTAAGGGATAACAGGGTAACGTGTTTGGAAGGAAGACAGAGTTTCAGCATTACCTGAAATTATTTATAGCTTAACAAGATCAAAGAAAAATGTAGTGAAATGTTAAAATATGATGTTAAAAAGCTGGAAGGTGGCTACACAGATGTTGGTTTCATTAGTCTTTATAACATTCTAATGAAGTATTTTATAATATAAATATTTAAAGTTTTTCTTCGATGTTTTGTTAAAATACACTTTTTTATCCAGTCTACCACCCCCACATTTTTCATCCACTTTTAAATACAGGCTGTTCGTTTCTGGAAAAATTTATAAAAAACATCAACAACACTAAGAAGCAGCATTCAGATCTCTGAAACAATACACATATGGTTTCCTTTCAGTTATGTCACATTATTCCTTATTTTTTGATAAAACATCCTCATTTCATATTAAAGGATTTTATCTATTTGTTGATTTCAGAATTTTTGTCTTGATTGGTATCTGCCCTTTTGGTCAAATATTCAAATTATAATATTTTTCTATTTGTTTCAGTATCCTATGAATCAGAATATAACAGTCAAGTTTAGAGCACAAAACCAGCTCAAGAAATATTTGCTTAATATCTCATTAATTGAACATCTTAATCCAGCGGTGAATTATGTATATAATTTGTAATGAAAACTCATTTAAAACATTTGGCAGACTGATAATCATAAGGAACAAAAGTGAAATAATTTGTAATTCCATTGCCCAGTAATAATTTCTCTTCATCCATTGATATATCTATTTTCACACACATTCCAATAAGTAGCAAATAAAAATTCAGGATTCCAAGTTAAATTTTATTTCAGATAGGCAACGATTTCCACTGTAAGTAAGCACCATTCAATATCTGAGACCTATTTGTACTAAACAATATTATTTTTGTTGTGTATCTGTAATTCAAACTTAACTGTGAATCCCGTATTTCACCTAACTCTACCAAAGGCAAAAGCAGGGTGTTTAAGGTGACTCTGAATTTCTGGCTTCCCTTAGGGCCTCTGCCCAAGTTCATAGATTAGTTTAACATCGAGACTGGAGGCAAATAGACTCTGCAATTGTCTGATTCAGGAAGTTGGAACCGAAATTTCTACATAAAGACAAATGGCTTTAGAAAGTATATGTGGAAAAATTGGTGTAAATTCATTAACATTCTTAGAGAAAATAAAAACCTCAGTAATCTTTCTAATAAATATGACAACCATGATTTTTTTTCTGCTATATGGACTGGGACTCATGATCTTAATTTTTTTTAAATTTATACATAATTTTTAAGCATTGCAAACTGAAAATCTAAAACCACTTTCAGATCTTTCCCAACCACCAAGGTCGAGGGATGAAGTACTTGTTGGTTGACTACTTTCACATTCTCTGTTCTCAGAGTCCCCATGAAGACCTTGCTCAACCAAGCATGGCCAGCTGATAGCCCCAGGTGTCAACTTCACCATGCTCCTTGGCGAGGCAATTGAGAAAATGGGCTCTCCTCAGCTTTCTGTCACACATCATCACTGAAACTTGGAAAAAGAACGGTTTGTACTTGGAACCAACCAGATGGAAGTAACTTCTAAAATTCTCACTTCTATCCCAAGCTGTCTGTTCACTGGAACACAGAAGCAGCCTGTCAGGCTAACGTGCAGAGGAGAACAATGAGGAAAAGGGCAATGCCCTGTCCTCCCTTAGACACTGTCCTCATTCATTACCCGAGCCCTGAAAACACATACACGCCACAACCCTTCTCCTTTCACCTTCAATAGAGGAAGAAGACCCACTTTACTAAAGTAGCGAAATTACAGTCCAGCTGAACCAGGTACCCAATATTCACATGGTCTTTATTTTTCCCAAAACATGACTGGTATTGGTGAGGATAGATTAAAAAAAAAAAATGATCTCCTGATTCACCAGGTCTTCATTTATTCGACATTGCGGTTTTATCAAGATGGCAGAAATGGTATCCTGAAAACCAGAGCAAATGTGAGAGAAAACAAATGAGAGTAAATAGAAGGAATTTCAAAGGAGAAAAACGGGTCAGGAGAGAGGAGCCACACTGTTACCACAGCACACTGACCCTTGACCAGGGTCAACCCATAAGAGCTCTTCCTCTCTAGCTACCCAGCAACAGGAACTCTGCTGCTACTTCTCATTCCTGTCCTTACAACTGCAGGGACTGAAATGGCTTCTTCCTTTAGGATGATCAGATGGGCAGTGGGCTTCCCGGACAGCGCTAGTGGTAAAGAACCCACCTGCCAGTGAGAGACAAGGGTTTGATCCCTGGGTCGGGGAGATCCCCTGGAGAAGGGCATGGCAAGCCAGCCCAGTCTTCTTGTCTGGAGAATCCCATGGACAGGGGAGACTGGCACCTTATGGTCCACAGACCATGCTGAAGCCACTTGGCATGCAGGCATGTATCTTTGGCAGAGAATATTATAGAGAAGCAAGACTGGGTACAAGCAGGTGAAAATTTTCCTTAAATTTTTACTGAGATTTGATTGCAGAGAATTTTGCCTTGTATGGACACTAAGGATAATTCACTAGTGTGATTCCATTACCCAGAAAACAGCTTCAGCAAACATACCTCCATCTTTCATTCCTGAGACTCTTGGGGGAAAATGCAAATACATTGCTACGGGGACATATAATATCTTACAAGCCGAGTATCGCTCATCTTTCATTCTGTTCCACCATTGTATAGCTCTATGATCTGCCTCTAATATAAATTTTTTCCCCAGGAAAATACTTTAGTACCTTAAACTGTCCAAAACCCATTTGATGTCTAGACATTCTTTTTCAATCATCAAATAACGAGTCTCTGGGGACAGCCTTTCCTACTAATGTGCTCAATAGCTTGTTCTTGACTGGCTGGCTTCTGTATCAGGCTTGCTCTCCAACTCACCTGCACTTTAAAAGATTTCTCAAAGTCACATCTAATTAACAGTGACTCTGAATATAAAAAGACTTTGTTATGATTTCTTATACTCAATGCAGGTAATTTTTTTAGATCTTTCCAACCTATTAAAAGGCTTTGTAAAAATGACAAAGCCTAATATCTAAAATATGCATATTACTTAAACCATTTAAGTGTCTCTTTGCCAAGTTTTCTTTTGAGGGGAGGAGATATTTTTCACAACTTACTTGCTTTGTGCAACCAGCTCTCCTTTTTTCAAAAATCAAATTCTTCTTACAAAGTGAATTTTTATCACAAGGAAATATATTTTTAAGTCCCTCAAAATCCAATATTAAGGGACCAGATTATATCAGTTATTTAATATTTTTCTCAGAATCCTTGTTGAAATGTTGTATTTATGTATCTGAAATGCCATTATGTTTTTGAAGAAAACTCTGTAGATGTTTGAATTTGAATAGGTTCTGAACAAAACAAAAGCTTGAGGAAACAAAATGGGAAAAATAATAACTTAAAAGCTTCCTACAAGAAACTTTTTATCCATTTGATCACATGAGTACACCTGGATACCTTCAGTATCTTATTAACTACTGTGCATGTGTGCATGCTAAGTCGCTTTAGTTGTGTCCATCTCTTTTCAACTCGATGGACTGTAGCCCACCAGGCTCCTCTGTCCATAGGGATTCTCTAGGCAAGAATACTGGAGTGGGTTGCCATGGTCTTCTCCCGGGGATCTTCCCCACCCAAGAATCAAACCTGCATCTCTTATGTCTCCCAAATTGGCAGGCGAGTTCTTTACCCTTAGCGCCACCTGGGAAGCCCATTAACCACTGTATTTCTCATTAACTGGATCTTCCCATCTATCATTCTCATGCTACCCAAGTTATCTTTCTAAAAATCTAAGTCAACTGACATTTCTCCCATTCATCATAGTCCTCAGGGCCTGGGCAGCCTGCAGAATTAAGTTGAGGTGCACTAAAATGACATTAAGGCCTTCTATAATCAAGTCTCAAAATCTTCCGGCTGCATCTGCTGCCAAATTTTATCAATTTCACCGCTTATACTCTTTATTCTCATTGTATTAGCAGGCATGTTTGTAACTCTGTGCCTGTCTTCATGCTGTTTCTAAAAGTCCCTTGTGCAAATGCCATTGATTTAGGGAGTCTTCTGGTTACTGTAGTCACAATCTGTTTATTATTCTACTTCAACTCAAAGATGTGTGGTCTCTTTTGAGACAGATTTTATTTTAACTTCTGTTTTAGCTATTGATTTGTGGTTTTCTCATTGACAAGTAAATTCTTTGAGAAAAATCAGTTTCTTAGTCAGCTTCATATTCTCCCAACATGAGGTACAGTCCCATTCCGATAACAGATCCTCAATGCATGTTCGTTTCATCCAAAACTAATACAATTATGTAAAGTTTAAAAATAAAATAAAATAAAAAAAAATGAAAATGAGACTTATTACTTAATTGGAGATCTTATTGGACACATTGTCATTTTCAAGAGCAACATTTTCATTTCTATGTTCTTTCTCCCTTCATACAGAAGAATCCTTAGTAATGAGCTGTTCAGTTAAACAGGAAAGCCAAGCAAACGTTATTGGGTCTGATCAAAACTGGGAGGCATTCAGACAATGACTGGAGCCCAGAGCTGGGTCTACAGATATATTAAATACACATGCTAATTGTGGTCTCCATATCAACAGGTGTGAAAAGGTGAAAGTGTCCTTCAGTGTGTAAGAAAACTGAGAGGCTTGCTGGCTCTCCTTAGGTTATCTCCAAAAGGACTAATTCTCATAGCCTACCTTTGTTTTTCTAAGACCAAATGCCAGCTTTACCACTCAGGGTTATGATTGATCCTTTTGCAGTTTCACAATCTGCTTCCCACCAGTGAAATCCGTGAGCCCGTCCCAGTCTCCAGGGAACAGTTACTTAGTCTGCTGAGCTTTAGGTGAAGGCTCTCCGCCCACCTGCAACGCTCACCATGAAGTGGAGAGGATGCAATGATTGGCCAGTGATTCTAGATCAGCTTTCAGTATAGTTTGCAGTTCCTACCCCCACTCCATTAAAAAAAAATCTCAAAGAACCAAACAGAACAAACCGAAACAAAAATAAAAACCTATATATTTCTATTAATAATTAGTCCAGTGTTCCCCTCTTACCTACGGCAATATTAGCGGCTCTTTTCCTATTTCATTATCTTTAGCAGGTAAACCTTAGGTTGAGTGGAAAAGCGTGAAGTTACGAAGTTACGAAAATGAATTCCCATGTACTAAGCATATAGATCTGGATGTGGAATCTGGTTCATTAGCTGTGTAAATGTCCAACCTTGAAGAGATTAGTACAAACTCTGTATCAGAGGGATGGTATGACTTAATGTTTCCACAAGCAGGGAATAAGAGCTACCACTTCTTGGCATCCTTGCCAAATTTGGAACTTTCCAGACTTAAAATTGGGAATTTTCCAGACATTTAAACATATGCCAATAAACTGAGTATAGTCATCTCTTGGTATTCATTGTGGGTTGGTTCCAGGAACCCTCGCAGATACCACATTTTTCATATGCTGAAGTCCTTTATAGAAAATGGCACAACCCCAAGCATCTAGTATCGTGCATCGAACCTGGACTGGCGACTCGTTTCATATAAGGGATGGTACGGGGAGGGAGGAGGGAGGAGGGTTCAGGATGGGGAACACGTGTACACCTGCGGCGGATTCATGTTGATATATGGCAAAACCAATATAATATTGTAAAGTTAAAAAATAAAATAAAATAAAAAAGAAAATGGCACAGTATTTGCAAATAACCAACACACATTCTCTCTTATACTTTAAATTATCTCTTACCTGTAATACCTGATACATTTGTAAATGTTATATAAATAATTGCCAGTCGTGGCAAATTCAAATTTTGCTTTATGGAGCCTTCTGGAATTTATTTTTATAAATATTTTTCATCTGCAGTTGGTTGAATTCACTTATCAGAGCCTGAGGATATGGAGGGCTTATTGTAAATTGTCATTGTATTATTTTTACTAGGTATTTAATTTGCTTATCTCTAATTACTAATGAATCAGAGTATGAAATATTTGTTCATATGCTTTGCCATTTGTTTTAAGGGAATATATATATAGAATATTCAGTATGACATTTAAATATGTAAATAGTCAAATGAAAACTTATAAATATATTTATTATATTTTAAATAATTAAATAAATATATATGTATACAAATAAGCATTATATTCTTTTTTTTTTTAATTTGGTAATCCATTTACTGAAGAGTTGTAAATTATATGAACACATCAGGAAATATTTATTTCTGGGTAATTCTATATGATTGTTTTTCCTTTGAAATTTGCTCCTACCTTATGACTGGCTAATATTATCTATGTTTTATAAATGATTGTGTGTTTTAACATTTGGAACATGGCTTAAATGTTAGTTAGATGATTGTGCTTTTAAATATTTTATGTCCTGACTGAATTTCTCATTTAAATATCAGTTATTGTGAGTGGGACTTCCCTGGTGGCTCAGACAGTAAAGCGTCTGTCTACAATGTGGGAGACCCAGGTTCAATCCCTGGGTTGGCAAGATTCCCTGGAGAAGGAAATGGCAATCCACTCCAGGACTATTGCCTGGAAAATCCCATGGACAGAGGAGCCTAGTAGGCTGCAGTCCATGGGGTCGCTAGGAGTCGGACACAACTGAGTGA